>NC_045799.1:29277405-29592650 GCF_009873245.2 Balaenoptera musculus | reverse complement strand
AGGGAGATCAGCTCAGTGCTTTGTGATCACCTAGAGGGATGGGATGCGGGGGTGTGGGGGGAGATGCAGAGTGGGGAGATGTGGGGATGTATGTGTGTGTATGGCTGAATCACTTTGTTGTAGAGCAGAAACTGTCACACCATTGTGGAGCAATTGTACTCCAAAAAAGATGTTAAAAAAAAAAAATCTGTGCAACTCAAAAAAAAAAAAAGAAATCAATTACTGTAGCCCATTACATCAATAGGCTAAAGAAGAAAAATCACATGTCATATCAATAGATGCAGAAAAGGCATTTGACAAAATGTAACACTCATTCCAAACCTTCAGTAAACCAGGAATAGAGGGGAACTTTTCAATTTGATAAAGAATATCTACAAAAAGCCGATAGCTAGCATCACACTAGAAGGTTTCTCACTAAGAACAGGAACAAGGCAAGGATGTCTCCTCTCACCACTTCTTTTCAATATTGGATGTTCTAGCTAATGCAATAAGAAAAGGAAATGAAAGGTGTACAGATTGGGAAGGAAGAAATAAAGCTATCTTTGTTCATAAATGACATTATTATTTATGCAGAAAATCTGAAAGAATCAGCCACAACAGCAGCAAACTCCTGGGACTAAGAAGCTATTATAGCAAGGTTGCAGGATTTAAGGCTAATGTAAAAAAATCAATCATTTTCCTATATACCAACACTGAAAAGTGGAATTTGAAATTAAAAAAACCATAATATTATTTAATTTAGCACCCTCCAAAATAAAATAGATTAAATGTTAAGAAAATACATACAAGATCTATACAAGGAAAAGTACAAAACTCTAATGAAGAAATCAAAGTACTAAATATAGGACAGATATTCCATGTTTATGGATAAGAAGACTTAATATTGACAAGATGTCAGTTCTTCCTAACTTGATCTGTAGATTCAAAGCAATCCGAATTAAAATCTCATTGAGTTATTTTGTGGATATCAACAAAATGATTCTAAAGTTTATATGGAGAGGCAAAAGACCCAGAATAGCCAGCACAGCATTGAAGGAGAAGAACAACATCAAAGGACTGACACTACTCAGCTTCAAGACTTGGTATAAACCTACAGTTATCAACACAATGCGGTATTGGTGAAAGAATAGACAAATAGATCAGTGGAATGGAATAGAGAGCCCAGAAATAGAACCACATAAATATAGTCAACTGATCTTTGACAAAGGAGCAAAGACAATACAATGGAGAAAAGATAATCTTTTCAACAAAGGATTCTGAAACAACTGGACATCTACATGCAAAAAAAATGAACCTAGACACAGACTTTATACCATTCACAAAAATTAACTCAAAATGAAGTCACAGACCTAAATGTAAGATGCAAAACTCTAAAACTCCTAGAAGATAACATAAGGGAAAATCTAGATGACCCTGGGTTTGGCAATGAATTTATTTATTTTTACTTAAAAGAATTTTTTTTTGGCTGCACTGAGCGGGATGCAGGATCTTAGTTCCCCCACCAGGGATTGAACCCAGGCCCCCTGCAGTGCTGCAGTGGAAGCACGGAGTCCTAACCACTGGACTGCCAGGGAAGTCCCTGGCAATGACTTTTTATTTATTTATTTTTTTTTTTTTTTTTTTTTTTTAGAAATTTCATGTAATGCCTGAAACATTTATATTAACATATTTCCATACAAATAACCCAATGAAAGTTTAGTATTAGTTGTTTTGTTTGTTTTTTTATACTGCAGGTTCTTATTAGGCATCAGTTTCATACACATCAGTGTATACATGTCAATCCCAATTGCCCAATCCAGCACACCACCATCCCCACCTCACCGTAGTTTTCCCCCCTTGGTGTCCATATGACCATTCTCTACATTTGTGTCTCAACTTCTGCCCTGCAAACTGGCTCATCTGTACCATTTTTCTAGGTTCCGCATACATGCATTAATATACGATATTTGTTTTTCTCTTTCTGACTTACTTCACTCTGTATGACAGTCTCTAGATCCATCCATGTCTCAACAAATGACTCAATTTCGTTCCTTTTTATGGCTGAGTAATATTCCATTGTATATATGTACCACAACTTCTTTGTCCATTCGTCTGTTGATGGGCATTTAGGTTGCTTCCATGACCTGGCTATTGTAAATAGTGCTGCAATGAACATTGGGGTGCATGTGTCTTTTTTTTTTTTTTTCATGTGTCTTTTTGAATTATGGTTTCCTCTGGGTATATGCCCAGTAGTGGGATTGCTGGGTCATATGGTAATTCTATTTTTAGTTTTTTAAGGAACCTCCATACTGTTCTCCATAGTGGCTGTATCAATTTACATTCCCACCAACAGTGCAAGAGGGTTCCCTTTTCTCCACACCCTCTCCAGCATTTGTTGTTTGTAGATTTTCTGATGATGCCCATTCTAACAGGAGTGAGGTGATACCTCATTGTAGTTTTGATTTGCATTTCTCTAATAATTAGTGATGTTGAGCATCTTTTCATGTGCTTCGTGGCCATCTGTATGTCTTCTTTGGAGAAATGTCTATTTAGGTCTTCTGCCCATTTTTGGATTGGGGTGTTTGTTTCTTTGATATTGAGCTGAATGAGCTGTTTATATATTTTGGAGATTAATCCTTTGTCCGTTGATTCATTTGCAAATATTTTCTCCCATTCTGAGGGTTGTCTTTTCGTCTTGTTTATGGTTTCCTTTGCTGTGCAAAAGCTTTGAAGTTTCATTAGGTCCCATTTGTTTATTTTTGTTTTTATTTCCATTACTCTAGGAGGTGGATCAAAAAAGATCTTGCTGTGATTTATGTCAAAGAGTGTTCTTCCTATGTTTTCCTCTAAGAGTTTTATAGTGTCCAGTCTTATATTTAGGTCTCTAATCCATTTTGAGTTTATTTTTGTGTATGGTGTTAGGGAGTATTCTAATTTCATTCTTTTACATGTAGCTGTCCAGTTTTCCCAGCACCACTTATTGAAGAGACTGTCTTTTCTCCATTGTATATCTTTGCCTCCTTTGTCATAGATTAGTTGACCATAGGTGCGTGGGTTAATCTCTGGGCTTTCTATCTTGTTCCATTGATCTATGTTTCTGTTTTTGTGCCAGTACCATACTGTCTTGATTACTGTAGCTTTGTAGTATAGTCTGAAGTCTGGGAGTCTGATTCCTCCAGCTCCATTTTTTTCCCTCAAGACTGCTTTGGCTATTCGGGGTCTTTTGTGTCTCCATACAAATTTTAAGATGATTTGTTCTAGCTCCGTAAAAAATGCCATTGGTAATTTGATAGGGATTGCATTGAATCTGTAGATTGCTTTGGGTAGTATACTCATTTTCACAATGTTGATTCTTCCAATCCAAGAACATGGTATATCTCTCCATCTGTTGGTATCATCTTTAATTTCTTTCATCAGTGTCTTATAGTTTTCTGCATACAGGTCTTTCGTCTCCCTAGGTAGGTTTATTCCTAGGTATTTTATTCTTTTTGTTGCAATGGTAAATGGGAGTGTTTCCATAATTTCTCTTTCAGATTTTTCATCATTAGTGTATAGGAATGCAAGAGATTTCTGTGCATTAATTTTGTATCCTGCAACTTTACCATATTCATTAATCAGCTCTAGCAGTTTTCTGGTGGCAGTTTTAGGATTCTCTATGTATAGTATCATGTCATCCGCAAACAGTGACAGTTTTACTTCTTCTTTTCCAATTTGTATTCCTTTTATTTCTTTTTCTTCTCTGATTGCCGTGGCTAGGACTTCCAGAACTATGTTGAATAATAGTGGTGAGAGTGGACATCCTTGTCTCGTTCCTGATCTTAGAGGAAATGCTTTCAGTTTTTCACCATTGAGAATGATGTTTGCTGTGGGTTTGTCATATATGGCCTTTATTATGTTGAGGTAGGTTCCCTCTATGCCCACTTTCTGGAGAGTTTTTATCAGAAATGGGTGTTGAATTTTGTCAAAAGCTTTTTCTGCGTCTATTGAGATGATCATATGGTTTTTATTCTTCAATTTGTTAATATGGTGTATCACATTGATTGATTTGCGTATATTGAAGAATCCTTGCATCCCTGGGATAAATCCCACTTGATCGTGGTGTATGATCCTTTTAATGTGTTGCTGGATTCTGTTTGCTAGTATTTTGTTGAGGATTTTTGCATCTATATTCATCAGTGATATTGGTCTGTAATTTTCTTTTTTTGTAGTGTCTTTGTCTGGTTTTGGTATCAGGGTGATGGTGGCCTCATAGAATGAGTTTGGGAGTGTTCCTTCCTCTGCAATTTTTTGGAAGAGTTTGAGAAGGATGGGTGTTAGCTCTTCTCTAAATGTTTGATAGAATTCACCTGTGAAGCCATCTGGTCCTGGACTTTTGTTTGTTGGAAGATTTTTAATCACAGTTTCAATTTCATTACTTGTGATTGGTCTGTTCATATTTTCTGTTTCTTCCTGATTCAGTCTGGGAAGGTTATACCTTTCTAAGAATTTGTCCATTTCTTCCAGGTTGTCCATTTTATTGGCATAAAGTTGCTTGTAGTAGTCTCTTAGGATGCTTTGTATTTCTGTGGTGTCTGTTGTAACTTCTCCTTTTTCATTTCTGATTTTATTGATTTGAGTCCTCTCCCTCTTTTTCTTGATGAGTCTGGCTAATGGCTTATCAATTTTGTTTATCTTCTCAAAGAACCAACTTTTAGTTTTATTGATCTTTGCTATTGTTTTCTTTGTTTCTATTTCATTTATTTCTGCTCTGATCTTTATGATTTCTTTCCTTCTGCTAACTTTGGGTTTTGTTTGTTCTTCTTTCTCTAGTTTCTTTAGGTGTAAGGTTAGATTGTTTACTTGAGATTTTTCTTGTTTCTTTAGGTAGGCTTGTATAGCTATAAACTTCCCTCTTAGAACCGCTTTTGCTGCATCCCATAGGTTTTGGGTCGTCGTGTTTTCATTGTCATTTGTCTCTAGGTATTTTTTGATTTCCTCTTTGATTTCTTCAGTGATCTCTTGGTTATTTAGTAACGTATTGTTTAGCCTCCATGTGTTTGTCCTTTTTACGTTTTTTTCCCTGTAATTCATTTCTAATCTCATAGCGTTGTGGTCAGAAAAGATGCTTGATATGATTTCAATTTTCTTAAATTTACTGAGGCTTGATTTGTGACCCAAGATGTGATCTATCCTGGAGAATGTTCCGTGTGCACTTGAGAAGAACGTGTAATCTGCTGTTTTTGGATGGAATGTCCTATATATATCAATTAAATCTATCTGGTCTATTGTGTCATTTAAAGCTTCTGTTTCCTTATTTATTTTCATTTTGGATGATCTGTCCATTGGTGTAAGTGAGGTGTTAAAGTCCCCCACTATTATTGTGTTACTGTCGATTTCCTCTTTTATAGCTGTTAGCAGTTGCCTTATGTATTGAGGTGCTCCTATGTTGGGTGCATATATATTTATAATTGTTATATCTTCTTCTTGGATTGATCCCTGGATCATTATGTAGTGTCCTTCCTTGTCTCTTGTAACATTCTTTATTTTAAAGTCTATTTTATCTGATATGAGTATAGCTACTCCAGCTTTCTTTTGATTTCCATTTGCATGGAATATCTTTTTCCATCCCCTCACTTTCAGTCTGTATGTGTCCCTAGGTCTAAAGTGGGTCTCTTGTAGACAGCATATATATGGGTCTTGTTTTTGTATCCATTCAGCCAGTCTATGTCTTTTGGTTGGGGCATTTAATCCATTCACGTTTAAGGTAATTACCGATATGTATGTTCCTATGACCATTTTCTTAATTGTTTTGGATTTGTCTTTGTAGGTCCTTTTCTTCTCTTGTGTTTCCCACTTAGAGAAGTTCCTTTAGCATTTGTTGTAGAGCTGGTTTGGTGGTGCTGAATTCTCTTAGCTTTTGCTTGTCTGCAAAGCTTTTGATTTCTCCATCAAATCTAAATGAGATCCTTGCCGGGTAGAGTAATCTTGGTTGTAGGTTCTTCCCTTTCATCACTTTAAGTATATCATGCCACTCCCTTCTGGCTTGCAGAGTTTCTGCTGAGAAATCAGCTGTTAACCTTATGGGAGTTCCCTTGTATGTTATTTGTCGTTTTTCCCTTGCTGCTTTCAATAATTTTTCTTTGTCTTTAATTTTTGCCACTTTGATTACTATGTGTCTCGGCGTGTTTCTCCTTGGGTTTATTCTGTATGGGACTCTCTGCGCTTCCTGGACTTGGGTGGCTATTTCCTTTCCCATGTTAGGGAAGTTTTCGACTATAATCTCTTCAAATATTTTCTCTGGTCCTTTCTCTCTCTCTTCTCCTTCTGGGACCCCTATAATGCGAATGTTGTTGCGTTTAATGTTGTCCCAGAGGTCTCTTAGGCTGTCTTCATTTCTTTTCATTCTTTTTTCTTTAGTCTGTTCTGCAGCAGTGAATTCCACCATTCTGTCTTCCAGGTCACTTATCCGTTCTTCTGCCTCAGTTATTCTGCTATTGATTCCTTCTAGTGTAGTTTTCATTTCAGTTATTGTATTGGTGATCTCTGTTTGTTTGTTCTTTAATTCTTCTAGGTCTTTGTTAATCATTTCTTGCATCTTCTCAATCTTTGCCTCCATTCTTATTCCGAGGTCCTGGATCATCTTCACTATCATTATTCTGAATTCTTTTTCTGGAAGGTTGCCTATCTCCACTTCATTTAGTTGTTTTTCTGGGGTTTTTTCTTGTTCCTTCATCTGGTGCATAGCCCTCTGCCTTTTCATCTTCTCTATCTTTCTGTAACTGTGGTTTTTGGTCCACAGGCTGCAGGATCGTAGTTTTTCTTGCTTCTGTTGTCTGCCCTCTGGTGGTTGAGGCTATCTAAGAGGCTTGATGGGAGGCTCTGGTGGTGGGTAGAGCTGACTGTTGCTGTGGCGGTCAGAGCTCAGTAAAACCTTAATCCACTTGACTGTTGATGGGTGGGGCTGGGTTCCCTCCCTGTTGCTGTGGCGGTCAGAGCTCAGTAAAACCTTAATCCACTTGACTGTTGATGGGTGGGGCTGGGTTCCCTCCCTGTTGGTTGTTTTGCCTGAGGCAACCCAACACTGGAGCCTACCGGTGCTCTTTGGTGGGGTCAATGGCAGACTCTGGGAGGGCTCACGCCAAGGAGAACTTCCCAGAGCCTCTGCTGCCAGTGTCCTTATCCCCACGGTGAAACAGAGCCACCACTCGCCTCTGCAGGAGACCCCCCAACACCAGCAGGTAGGTCCGGTTCAGTCTCCCCCAGGGTCACTGCTCCTTCCCCTGGGTCCCGATGCACACATTACTTTGTGTGTGCCCTCCAAGAGTGGGGTCTCTGTTTCCCCCAGTCCTGTCAAAGTCCTGCAATCAATTCCCTCTAGGCTTCAAAGTCTGATTCTCTAGGAATTCCTCCTCCCGTTGCCGGACCCCCAGGTTGGGAAGCCTGACGTGGGGCTCAGAACCTTCACTCCAGTGGGTGGAATTCTGTGGTATAAGTGTTCGCCAGTCTGTGAGTCACCCACCCAGCAGTTATGGGATTTGATTTTACTCTGATTGCGCCCCTCCTACCATCTCACTGTGGCTTCTCCTCTGTCCTTGGACGCGGGGTATCCTCCTTGGTGAAGTCCAGGGTCTTCCTGTCAATGATTGTCCAGCAGCCAGTGGTGATTCTGGTGCTCTCGCAAGAGGGAGTGAGAGCACGTCCTTCTACTCCGCCATCTTGGTTAATCTCCTCCTGTATTCTGTTTTGTTATTCAGTTCCAGTGTCACGGTTTTTACATTCCCTCTATAAGTGATACCTTATGAGAAATGTCCTTTTCTGTGACGGCAATGACTTTTTAAATACAACACCAAAGGCATGATCCATGAAAGAATTAATAAGCTGGACTTCATCAAAATTACTAATTTCTCACCTACAAAAGACACTGTCAAGAGAATGAGAAGACAGCCACAGACTAGTAGAAAATATTTGCAAATGACATATCTAATAAAGGACTGTTATCCAAAATATACAAAGAACTCTTGAAGCCCAACAATAAGAAAACAAATAACCTGATTAAAATAAAGGCTAAAGACATTTAGCAGACACCTCACTAGAGAAGATATATAGATGACAAATATGCATATGAAAAGATACTCGACTTCATATGTCATCAGGGAAATGCAAATTAAAACAATGAGATACCATTACATATCTATCAGAATGGCCAAAATCCAGAACACTACCAATACCAAATGCTGATGTGGATGTGGAACAATAGGAACTCTCATTCATTGCTGGTGGAAATGCATAATGCTACTTTGGAAGAGAATTTGGCAGTCTCTTATAAAACTAAGTATACTGTTATTACATGATCCAGCAATTGGGCTCCTTGCTATCTGCTCAAAGGAGTTGAAAACTTATGTCCACACAAAACTCTGCCCATGGATGTTTATAGAAACTACTGATAATTGCCATAATTTGGAAGCATCCAAGATGTCCTTCAGTGGGTGAATGGATAAACAAACTGTGGCACATCTAGACAAAGGAATATTATTCAGAAATAAACTATCAAGTCATGAAAAGACATAGAGGAAACTTAAATGCATATTACTAAGTGAAAGAAGCCTGGCTGACAAAACTACTTACTGTATGATTTCAACTATGTGGCATTCTGGAAAAGGCAAAACTATGGAGACAGGAAGAGGATCAGTGGTTGCCAGGTGTTAGAGGAGAAGGAGGGTACTATAATGGTGGATACATGTTATTATAAAGTTATCCAAACCCATAGAATGTACAACACCAAGAGTGAACCCTAATGGAAAACTATGAACCTTGGGTGATAATGATGTGTCAATATAGGGTCATCAATTGTAACAAATGTACTATAGGCTCATCAATTGTAACAAGTATACTATTCTAGTAGGGATATTGATAATGGGGGAGGCTATGCGTATGTGGGGGCAGGGGATATATGAGAAATATCTGTGCCTTCTGTTCAATTTTGCCGTGAATCTAAAACTACTCTAAGGAATAAACTCCATTTAAAAAGAAAGTTAAAAGGACAAAAATAAGAATAACAATGATTATCACTCAAGAATGCTATATAGGATTCAGTAAGATAATGGACATGAAACATTGAGCACAATATCTGGCACATAGTAGGCATTCAATAAAATTTAAAAAATCCTTAGAACAGTGACTTACAGATTTTACACTCTCAATGAATGTTAGATATTATAATTTTTTAGTACTTCCAATTAGTCACTTCATTCATTCATTTGTTTGTTCAACTACAATCTCATTCACCTCTTTGGTCTTTAATGAATATCTATGGGTACTTAATCTACACCAGACACTGCTAAGTGTGGAGGGCTAAAGGAAACCTGGTTCTTGCCCATGACAAGTACATAGTCTAAGATGGGGAGAGGGATGTACAAAGGCCCAGATGACTTTAAGCCAAAGTGGTCTAAAAAGACGTGTGCACAGTGAAGGGAATTGTAGATGAAGGAGGGGTCAACTGTGTATGGGTGCAGCAAGGCGGGGAGGGATACGGAGAAGGTTTCTCAGAAGACGGGACATTTCACTGGAAAGGGCAAGGATGTATGCATGGAAATGGAGAAAACTGGTTCCTTTGCTGTATAACAAACCACAGGAAAACATAGCGACAACAACCACCCGCTCTGTGGCTTGTTAGGCTCCTGGACAGTTTCTGCTGGTCTTCACTCCAAATTCAATTTCTTTAACAGATATGGGGAATATCTACTTTTCTTGAATGAATTTTGATAGTCTGTGTCTTTGAAGGAATTCATTTTATCTAAGTTGCCTGATTTATTGGCATAACATTGTTCATAATATTCCTTTACTTCCTTTAAAATAGCTGCAGGTGCTTTCATTACTGATATTTGTAATTTGTGTATTTTTTATTTTTTTCCCAATCAGTTTGGCTAGAGATATATCAGTGTTTTTCATTTCAAACAACCCACTTTTAGATTCATTGGCCAACGGGATGTTTGCAGAAGTGAAATGCATAATTTCAACTTCTGACTTTCAGATTGGGAAGGAGGGTGCCCATCTATTCCCCTTTTCTTCCTTCCTGCTGGATGGCCTGTGGGCTTTTGCCTTGAGCTGGAAGAACCACCTGGAATTGATAGGTGGAAGCTATGTGTGGAGGACGACAGCATTGTAAGACAAGAAAACCTGCATCCCTGAGCTGCTTCCCTTGGCTCTTATATGAGAGAAATTAATGCCCATTCTGTTTAGGACCCTGGCAGTTTGGGTTTCCCTGCTATGGCTGCTGAGCATATATCCTAAACCAATAGAGCAAGGTCACCTAATTCTGGGGTTCAGCTAGCAGGCCGACTGCATCTCACACGTTGCTACAACCTCTAACTTCTGTTCTACCAGAAATAAATGGGGCGCTGTGGCCTCTGCCTGCTATTCCTTTGTTTTATTGATAAAATCCTTCAGAACCCAAGTGGGGGGGAGGGGTGTTTAGACATAGCTCTAAGACACATGTGCTTGGGGTTGGTTACAAACTCCCCATGGATTTTTAATGACACACCTTAGGAGACTCCTTTGAGGATGGAAACCCAAAGGCAGGGATCACGCTCTTGTTGGTTTTTAATCTCTCTGGACAGAGCCTGGCAGAAAGCAGGCACTCAGGAGATGCTTGCTGACAGGGCTGATGCTTGAGGGATTTAAGGTCTGGGGCAGGCCTCATGTGGATGGGAGGAAATGGAAACTTCTGGATTTCCTTTTTTCTAATAGAAACCAGAGCAGAAGTCTGCCTATTTCACCCTGCCCCTTCTCACTGGGGACTGGTACCTATCTCCAGGCCAAATCAAGGGGCATTTGAGAGAGTGGCAAGGCTCCAAGAGGAGAGACGAGCTTCCCCCTCCGCAGCTGGGGGCCTGCTGTCCTGCAGAGACTGGGAGGCCCAGCTGCGTTCAGACACCAGAACTGGGCCCTGGTGAGAGTTCCTTGACACCAGGAGAAAATATGGACACAGGTTCTGGTGCTGACTGCCCACCTGGGGCACTTGGAGGTGGGAAGCTGACGCTGGACCAGCTTGAGATGTAGAAGGGGGAGAGGAGGCGGCTGCGGCAGGGCAGTGGAGCCCATGAAAGGGAACTGGGCTCAAGCCATCACGATAGGACCACTACTTCCAGGGCGGTTAGCGGTAGGGGAGAACCTCCAGAGGCCGAGTCTGAGGGGCACGTTGACCATGTTGGAGACACTCAACGCAGAAAGCCTGCATTTACACGCCAGCCACGCGGCGGGCTTCCGTGGCCAGGCTGCATCAACACCAGTGAAGTAGAACTTTGTCATTTTTCTCCTAATTTCCTCTCTCCCTTCTCCAACTCTGATGGATCAAGCAATAAGAGGGGAAGGAGGAAGGAAGAGGGCGCATGCACAGTGCCTCCTTCTGCAAGCCCAGGTCAGGCCTGAGCTGAGCATAGGGCAGAAGCTTTGAGCTGGATGTGAGGCTGAAGCTTCTGTGTAGATTGGACTGGTTCCTTATATCCGAACAGGGAGGTGTGATTGCCAAAATGGGGTTAGTCAGCACCAGTGACGGAAAGCTCTGGGATCTGCTTGGGGTTATTTCAAGGGGCAAAGACTGAGGAACCCTGAGAGCATGTGTGAAGGCAGAGACGGTTCCGGTGGAGTTAGCAGGGCTCTGGCTGCAAGAGGAGGAGTGTGGCACAAGTTGGGGCGAGTCCAGGGTGAGCAGAGGTTGGGCCACCACCCACACCTGCTCTGTGAAAGAGTTCCAGTGAAGATTTTGAAGTCCCTTCTCACTCTGACGCCTGTAGAGACCCTGGAAGAGTTTGCCTGGCTACACAGAGAGTGCCCAAAGCCTGCCTGGGCAAGGCGCTCCCTCCAAGGTGCTCCCTGCCTGCTCCAAGGCAGCCAATCTATTTTTGGACATCATCTTAGAGAGGTTTCCTAAACTGATTTGAAACGTCTCCCTAGTTTTGCATTTGGAGCCACACGGAACAACCCCACTCCTCTTGGACACTGGAACATAGAGACCACGGCCTCCCCAAGGCCATCTGTCCTCCAGAAGGACATGGCCCCAGCCCCCCTCTCTCCTTCTCCACCACCTTAGTTGAAGCAGCAGTCCTGTAAATTCAGTGCTGTGTGATAGCGCTCTTTTTAACATTTATTTTGAGGGTGCGGTTGTGAGTGTTACAACAGATGGCTAACTGTCATCCCCCCACCTCCACAGTGGCCTAAGAGAGAAGCAGGAATGTGCCAACTGCAGGCTGGGGATCAGCAAACAGTCCAGACCATCTTCTCCCCCCATAGCCATTTGGAGAGCCGCTGGGTCAGGTGCCACTCCGTGCCCACAGCATTGAGGGTATAAGGGCTGAGCAGGGTCATGGAGCTCACAGAGTGGGCAGTGTTGAGGAGAAGCTTGAGGAACATGCAAAAGTGATCAAGTCGTGGGCCAGGGTGAAACCAGCCCAGCCTGGGAACACGGGAGGGGTGTGTGCTGGAGGCTGGAAGTCCGAGTCCAGGCTGCCTTGGGGGACGGAGTGAGTTTCCCAGGCTGGACAGTGTGTGTGGGCAGGGGACTCACTCCACAGGTGAGCCCTGCCCGCTCCGTGTTCCCAAGTTTGTATGGGGCCCCCTGGGCCCTTCACTTGTTCACTTTGACGGACAGCATGCCCTTGATCGCGGGGAACTTGTTGCAGGAGAAGTTGGCGAGGAGCTGCTTGGTGCCACTCCGGGTGGGCAGGATCTCAAAATCCACATGGGACTGCTGCCTGGGTTGCAGGGTTGGCATGCTGATGGGGAAAGGCAGGAGTCAGCATAAGGCCTCAAGTCCTGCTCTGGTCAAGGTCACTGCTCCTTCAACTCCCTCTAGCTGCCACCCTGGGTCATCAAGCCCCTTCAGCTCTGGGACCCCTCAGCAGGGGAAGGCACGGTGGGTGGATCCCATGATCTCCCAAATATGAGGACCAGTTCCAAGCTCTGGTGACCTGGACTTCCCTTGAGTTCAAGTTTGGTGAACCCCCAAGCCAAATGCAAACGTATATCCTTATGGGCAGATTCCCAAGTTCAGAGGCTAGAGGAGTTGTGTCTGCCCTGCCCCGGGCTCTGGGGAGGGCTCCTCTGCCCCCCTCCCACCATCCCACACTGGGCCCTCAGCCTGGGACTCACTCGATCTTGAGGCTGTCCAGCAGCAGGCCGCTCCCCTCCACCATCAGCTTGCAGTCCGTCACCAGCTCATCCAGCGGGTTGGAGAAGAGTACCTTCACGGTCACAGGCTTTTGCACCTGGGCCTGGTCCAGCACCTGTGGGGAGAGGGGTTGACAGAGTCAGGGCTGGGCTGTTCATTTCATCTGCCCTTGATGAGAGCCGACGGGGCTGTGCCGGAGACTTGGTGATGGGGAGGATGTTGCTGAGGACAAAGGAAGGCAGGATAACGATCCTTAGGAGGTTTAGTCCTCCTAAGTTCCAGCGACATCCATGCAGGGGGTTCCTAGGAAATTGCTGTCATCCCCAGGATACAGACAGGACACCCAGGCGTGGAGGAGAGGCAGCACATCACAGCGGCTGAGAGGGCTTAAATTCCCAGCTGGGTTCACGGGCCCTTTCTCAGTTCATCTCGGGAAGGGCAGTCCCCATTTCCGAGGACATGCCACATGTGGTCTGCACAGGGTCCTTGATCAGGGCCTGGAGAAACCTAGGTTTCTGGTCAGAGAAGCACCCTGGACTATTTGTTTGCTCCCAAAGATGAAAGCTTGTGCTCCTGCTGAAAAGCCGCCAAGCCTGGGCAGATATGTCATCTCCCTGGGCCTTGACTCCCTCCCTGATAAAGAGGGCTGATCCCTCCCCGCCTCCCTCCCTGGGCTACAAGGGGCCAAATGAGATCATGGATGCAGAAGAAAGCGCTTTGGAAACAGAAACCGGAACTGGGTGACTGGTGGATTTCTTTTCTTCTGTTGAGGATCCTTAGAGGCCGCTGCTTTTTGTTCATTTTGTTTTTTGTTTTTTTTTTCTTGCCACCAATTCTCACTGCAACCATTTTACATCTTCTTGCTAGACCCTGCAATGCCTGACAATAATTTGTGCATAATTGAAACATTTTAGAGACCATGATCTATACCATAATTTCTCCCATGGAACTCATTTAAGAGTATGACATGATTTGAAGAGTGAAGCATAACTTTATACCATTGGGACACAAGAGTACATAAACGGTGCCATATTTTTCACACTGATATTCAATTTGAGATTTTCGTGTATTTGTTTTCCTTTCTTTATTGCTGCTTACCACCCTGTCCTATTGACCTAAATCTGTGCATGCACCCAAAGAAGACGATAAGAGCCACCAGAGGACTGTGTCTGATTGTCAGTAGGTCATGGGCCAATGTGAAGGACATCACCCTTTGGAACAAAGTTCAGATTGTATGGTCTGGTTCTAAAGTCCTCAATGCCTACTCCCAATCAGCATCAAGTAAGATAATAGAATTTTACCCAAATTATTATCTTTTCATACAGATCACCCACGTACCCTGCTCTGAGTGAGCTATGCATTGAGTCATTCAATCAAGATGAGATTGTCTTGATTCTCTGAAGGCTGAAGTAAGGGGAGGTTGCGTTAAGAGCGAATTCACACAAAGATGCCCAAAAGAAGAAAGAGCAGATGTCCTTTAAAAAGATTAAATAAGAAAGTTTTTGATGGAATATTTCCAGGCTGTGTGTGTTCTGATTTCCTTTTAAAAGATGTTACACTCTCTTGAAAGACAAAGTTGATTTGATATGGAAGTCTAAAAGATGTAGAGTAAAAGTATTGAATTAAAGAGAAAGCTATAAGCAGGTTTGAGGATATTGGATAAGGGAATATAATGGGGGAAAAACTATCTTCATTTAAACACTGATAATTTTTATGCAGAATGTTTCATTTCGCAGCCTGAGGAGTGGGAAATGACACTTGCTGCCTGTCATTCTACAGGGATGGGGTGCATTTCTTGGAAACGTCCTGGGAAGCAGGAGAAGCTCAGGGGACAATCATGGATTGAGGATGAAAACTCGGTGGGCAGGAAAGAAGGCGAGCCTGGAGCCCAGAAGCTCTGTTCTAGTCCTTCCCAATGGGGGGGCTGTTTCTGTTTCACAACCACAGTGATGGGCCCACAACAGGGGTGGCACCCCCTCCCTAGCCCTGGAGGTGATGGACCACCCCCCTCCCCCCATTCTGAAGCACAGTCTAGACTAACCAGGACAATGAAAGAGCTGAATTGCAGGCTAGCTGCATGGAGCAGGTGCCTTGGGTCCCCCTGCCCTCTGTCTGACATCAGGAACCTCTGAAGCTGGGGTGTAGCTTAGGGAGGGTGGGACTAGGGCAGCCACAAGTACTCTAGATATCTGGGGCTAGGGGGGCTAGGGAGGCTAGTGGCACCGCGATGGAAAAAAAAAAGGCAATCTCTGTCTAGACCGCTGGCACAGATGGTACAGCAGACTCGGGAGGAGCCTGACCCATGAAGCTCTCTATGGGATCCCATGGGAAGATCCCATCTTCCTGACCCATTTGTCTGCCTGTCCTTCCCTGCCAGGCTCTCACCCCTCAGGTTTGTGCTGTCTGGCTCTGGCAGTCTCCACACTGGGCTGGGGTTGGCGTGGGTAGGGACAGGCTTGGAGTCAGCCAAATACTTCCAGCCCCAGTGCTAAGGAAGGAACAGAGTGGCCCCAAGTGCCTCCCGCCGACCTGCAAGCCCCCACATGCCTGGGCTCCTGAGAGGGAGCCTGGGAGCAGAGCCTGCAGCCAAAAAATGAGGTATCCTCATTCTCAACCACTGGGAAGATGCTGTTGCTGGCTCTGGATGTGCTGGATGCCCTGGAAAGGGCCTGAGGTCTAGCCCTGGCTCTGGCAGTAACTGGAAATTCCCTTCTCCTCTCTGGGCCTCAGTTTACTGATATGTGAAATGGCAGGACATGGGAGCTCGAGACTCGGTCTCTAAGAGTCCACAATTCTGTAACTCTGGGGTCTAGAGTCGGGAGATGCACGTGAGTTATGCCCATTTCTGATTTGCTCTACAAATGTGTCCGGGGGCTGAACTGTGGGTTTCCTGCAGTCAGGACCCACCCCTTGTGGCCCCCTGTGATTCCCAAGCCTGGCACAGCCCAGGACACAGCAGATGTCCAGCAGTGAGCTGAAGAGCCCCTCTGGCCACTTCTCAGCTGGCATTGCCAGTGGGTCTAGAGCTGCAACCAAAGAAGCCACAGGGCAACGTGCCTGTGGATATTGCCAGACAGGGAGCAAGGATGCTGCTTTTTTTTTGCCTCGTCACACAGCTTGCAGGATCTTAGTTCCCTGACCAGGAATTGAACCCGCGCCCCCTGCAGCAAAAGCTCTGAGTCCTAACCACTGGACCGCTAGGGAAGTCCCAAGGACGCTACTCTGAGTGGAACTCTTGGCTGATCCATTTGGCAGAGGCTGGAGCTGAGCTGGGCCCGGTCCTCGGCCTGACAGCAGGGAAGGGCCTTCTTTGTGGTCTGGGAGGGCTGGGCTGGCTGGAGAAGCACCCCTTCAGCACCCCTTTACCTCCAGGGTCAGGGTGGGGTTGTCCAGGATGATGTCCCTCTCCACCACCAGCTCAGTCTCGTCGGTGACCTGGCACATGGCTGTGGCCCGGATCACGTTGTCTGCCTTCAGGTACTTCTCATACAGAGCATATGCGATCTTTACAGGATGCTGTATTTCTGGAAGGAGAAGTCAGGCAGCAGAGTGAGAGGGAGTGGGATCGAAACCTTAAAAGCTGATGCCAAGCCAAGTCGATGTGGGCTGGCTGGGAACATCTGGAGCCCAGGCTTGCCTGAGCCCTCCCTGCCAGGCCCTGTGGGAAACATCTGTCTGCTCTGTGCAGGCTGCAGAGCAGGGGCCAGGGGGAGCCCAGGGCTCTGGCTGGATGGGCTCATAGGGGCTGAAGCCTCCTCCCTGTCCTGGAAAATATCGGAGGGCAAGTTTCCTTCTAAGGGGCAGGGGAAGAATACGAGGACTAACTCACTGCCCAATGATGAAACCAGTAATGATGACAACACAATAATAACTAACGAGGGAAGCCAGGGCTAAATAAGCGCTTGGGTCCTCCCCTGTCATCCAGTAGCCTGGGATTCTATGGCAACAGCATCTGAACCATCTCCCCACTTCTGGTCTCCCCTGCTTCCAATACATCCCCACACACCAGAAGATAGGCTTTAGAAGCACTTTCCCCCCCAAATCATGTCACTCTTCTTCCATGTCACTTCAAAAATCTTCCATGGCCCCTCGCTGCCTCAGGAATAAAGTTCAGACCCCTCAGTATGGCCCTTCGTGACTCTCTCCCTCAAAAGAACGTTCTCTCCCATGCTTCTCATTGTCCTTTTGACAAAATAGGTACCTTATCACTTCCAAGCTTTGACTCACAAGGTCCCCTCAGATGCAAAGGCCTTCCCCAGCTTTCCTCCCTTTATCTGGCTCCTCCCCAAGCTTCAAGGCCCCTCTCTGACTCGCAGGGCAGGCAGCGAGGGTCCTCCCCTTCCAATGGGTGCAGGGCACTCCCCCCTCCCTTATGCAGTCGTGTTGGGTGGTCTGGGGGGGCCCCCGCATCCACAGGGTCATACACCCCTTGAGGAAAGTCTGTGAGGGAGGTGCTGTCTCTGCTTTTAGCCCTGGAGGGATTTACCTAGCCTGCCCCAAATGTGGAGACACAGGCCCTTGCATCACCTGGTCCAGCCCTCTTGGACAGTGAACCCTGAGGCGCAGAAAAGGAGGGGGACTTTACAGCATCGCCCAGAAAGTAGGTTAGGATGTCAGGCCTCCAGGACCACTTCACTTGCCTCCTCCCTCCCCTTCCCATTTCACTCTGCTGCCTCTTGCAGAAGTACGGCTTTTTAAAAACCATTTACCTCACGTAAATTATTTTCGGTCTACAGAAATAGCTCTTCCCTTGAGCTTTGAAGGTAAGTAATAGCCAGGCAGTTGCTCTTGGTATGGGGAAGATTTCTGCTAAATTCTGCCAGAAGAGAGGTTGCTAGGGATGCTGCTTTCTGACAGGTGTAATACAGAGGTGTTACCGTTTCTCTGCAGGCAGAATTCTTTCAAGATGGGCTGTGTAATTAATCAGTTTTTATTAGTTCCTTATGTGAAGCAAATAGCCACCCCACCCTTGTTAATCTGCTTTGTATAAGTCCAGACTTTTCATAACAGCTTGAAGGATTTTGCCAATGTGGGCACACCTGCATTCTAATCCTTCCACAGCCCCAGACTCTCTCTCCTCTACTTTGGTCCCCTCCCGTCTATCCTACCCAGGAGTACAGAGTCACGGTTCCTCCCAGAGGCTCAGACCTCCGAGAAAACCTATCACTGTCGCTGGGAATCAAGAAATTCCACCCACCCATTGGCAGCTGTGGGGGAACATTGGAGAGGGTTCAAGGCCTTGTGGTATATTGCAACCCTTCTAGGGTCAAACCCAGAGAGTGATTCATTGTGGGGTGGGGAGGGGTGGGGTAGGGTGGCAGCTGGTATGGGGGAGGGGTGGCAGCAATAAAACCTAGAAAATGGGTGGTGGCACTGGATTTAGCATTAGGAAATCTAGGACCAAGACTTGGCATTGCCACCTACTAGCTATGACACAATCTCTTAAGCGAGTCACAATCTCTCCAAGCCTCAGTTTCCACCTCTGTAAAAGGGAATACTGAAATCTGTCCTTTTAGAAGGTCAAATGTGATAGTACATACGAATATATAAGGAAGTACTCTGCACACTGGACAAAGTGGTATGTACCTGTAAGGGGTATTTGCAGTGTGTCTATTAACTGCCAAAGCCTCCCTCCTTCCTCCCCCGGGGCATAAAAGGATTTTGGTTGGCACCACACTGACTTGCACTGTTCACCATAATAGCAGCCTCCAAAACTTCAAAACCCCAGGCTTAACCACAGAGGCCACGTGCTGTTCCTTCCTTAATCAGTTGACTCGGTTCCAATAGGAACTCTCCAATCCCAAGAGAATACCAGCTACCTTGGGTGCATGGTACCCCAGCAACCTACAGGATGAGTTACCTTCTTCGGGACCCAGGGTTAGGGTGACGGAGTCCTTCCACACCTCGTGTACAAGTGTGCCATTGTAGACGATGGTCCAGGCTGTCATGTTCACCATCACTGTCTTCGAATCACTCGTTAGGTTTTTGAACATCAGGGCCAGGTTGACTTCTTTGCCCACTGTCAGTGCGCCAGTGATCTTGAACTTCCCCGATATGCTGGGCTTCAGTTCCTCTGTGCTCAATTTTAGTGCAGCTGTTGCTCTAAATGCCATGTAGGGTTTAAGTTTCCCCAAAGCCTTTTCAAATGCTTGCCTTTCCTGGCTGGAACCTGTGTGGTGGGAAAAGAGAGAAGCATCTCAGGGATGCGGTGGCAACCTGGACAAAGGACAGCATCCTGCCTGGAAGGGTGGCCTGGAACTAACACTGGTTCTGCTGCTTGCACAACGATTCTGATTCAAGCAAGTGTCTGACCTCTGCAGGTCTCCATTTCATCCTCCTTAACACGAGGCTCACATCCCAGCTGTTCCAATCAGCTCTAAATTTCCATGGAGATGTAGGGAAAGGTGCATAAAATTACTATATGGCTTGATATTTTGCTTAGGCTAATTAGGTTAGATCTCTCCCTTCCTTCCTTCCTGTCTTCCTTCCTTCTTTCTTTCTTTTGATAAATGATCCTTTGTGAGACAAAGAAAAAACAGATAATTTAAAAGTAACAAAAACTGAGCTAAAAAAGTTTACAGTAAGTTCATAAGTGAAAAAAAGATTATGATTTAGAATTAACTTCATTGAAAAAATTTTCAAACCAGTTTACCATGTTATTCTGCTTTGTTTCTAAAGATGCTTTGAGAATTGAAGAGTGGAACTTTTGTCCATGTCAGTTGACAAGAACTTCCCACAGTTGTTATGGTTCCAGGTTACGACTAGTTTAAATTGTCGAGAGAGTTCAGGTTTCATAAACACAAAGGCTGAACCACAGGTTGAGTTTCTGATTCTGACTTGGGTCATGGGTGCTGCTGAATGTGATGCTATAAACAGTCCCTGGAGAATGGCCAAGATCATGGCCTAAAAATCACAGCTCTTGGGGTGCTAAGAGCTGATAACCAACTCTGAGCCTCTGAGCCAGGGTAGACCACACAGTGCACATAAGGCTCCCTGCCTGACCTGAAGATAGATCCACTATCAAGGAGAAGGTATTGACCTTCCAGGAACACGGAAAGAGATACACAAAGAATGACCATACTTACGCCCTTGCCCCCTAACTTCCCCAACCCACCTGTGAAATTTTAAGGCAACAGTTGACTTATTAGAAGCACTTTACAATTTAGTGAGGTCTTTCCCATAAGTTACATGTAACAACTGGCAGAGACCTCAGAGGCCAACCATTAGAGTTAAGACCCTAAGAGGAGGAGCGATTGGTCCAAGGGACTGGTAATCTGGGAATTAGGGGCAGAAAGAGGGCCAGTCCCCAGAAGTCTAGACCTGAGTGTAGTAGTTCCTCCCTCACACCTTACTGAAAAGAAGACAGGCAGCCAAATTACCCAAACTGATAGCTCCTGGTGGGCTGGGTTCCTTTTGGTGCGTTCCCATTCTCTAGCTGAGCTGTAAGTCCACACCCAGGTCTGAAGGCTGTGCAGGGAGCTGAGCCTCTGTGCCCAGAACCTCGAAGCAGGTGTGTTTGCACAATGAGGCTCAGAGCCCACATACCTATATAGGTCACCTGCCAGGCTTACTTAAGACCAAGCTTCCTGCTGCTGTTTTCTCCCTTGGTGTTGCTGTTGCGCAAATGCTTAGCAACCCATTTTATGAGCTTTTCCTCCCTGGGGCCATCAAACAAAGGCTGGAATCATTAGGTAAGGAAGACTGGTCAACATCAGGCGATGTGATCAGCCCTGCTGTCACACAGGGACTGGGTCATCGCCAGGGGTCCTGCAGGGATCCCCCAATCTGGCCGTGGCCCCTTCCCATTGCTCAGGGGGTTTGGCTGGGACAGCCAGAGCCCCCAAGAAGCAGAATCAAGGTGTGACAGTCAGGTAAGGAACCCCACAGAATCACACAACCGTGTAAGCAGTGCACTTCAGGAGTCCCTCTGGGAGGTCATTCCAATGAAGTTGCAGATGTTCAAGTTGATAAAAATCATAACTATTTATTAAGTCCTCATTATGGGCCAGGCACTGCCCTTGGCACTTTCTGTACACTAGCTCATTTAAATCCCACTGAAGACAGGCCTTGCTCTTCTCATTTTACAAGTGAGAAAACGAGGGATCAGAGAGGCTAAGAATCCTGCTTGAGGTTGCACAGTTATAAGGGGTAGGGTGGAGTTCACCTCCTGCCCGGGGTTATCTTTTCCTTGGTCCCTACTCTTGTTTCTACATCATGACACTGTTGAGAATTCTTGTCACACACCGGCCTGTCCCCCTGGCCTGTGAGAGAAAGGCCATCTGACCCCAGCTGGGGGAATGGCCTGCATAGGTGGACTGGGGTCCAACTGAGGGCACCAATCTCATCACCCTAGAGTCGTGCCTCAAAATGGCCACAAATACCACACCCAGAGGTTCATCCACCTCCCCTGCTCAGCTTTCCTGTTTTGTAAATGGCAGCCAACAGCAGAAGTCAGCAGGGTACGGAGCTGTGGGGTTCACTTTGGGGGCACGTGGGCACCTTCATGAGAGCACTTTTCTTGACACCTCAGAACGAGCAGTGAGGATCGGCTGAAGGAAATATTTCAAAGTATTTTAGAAAGAGTGACATGTTGACCACGTTAAGGAGTGATTGGCCTGCTAGAGCAAGCATTAATTCACCTTTGCCTGTTTCTAAAAATGAACAACACCTTCAAATGTAGAACTTTTGTCACCATTGAGACTCCTCAAAGAGATAAGTCTCTGACTCTGAAAGCAACTTCCTAAATAGTGCAACAAATGTAATTTGTGTTAAAGGTGGCCTCGTAGCAACTAGCCTTCTAGGTGACTTTAGGGAGACCAGCACTCATGTGGATGCTAAAGATTTCAGGGACTCGGGCGTTGTCCTCATGGTGTAAGCCCACCTCATCTGGCTTTTGGGGAGGCCTCTGAAGCAGACGAAGCAGTCCCCACATCTTGGGGGACTGTCCATTTCTTTTTTCAGAGAATGTTTCCTGCCTGTGTTTCTTAGAGGCTAGGGGAGTGGGCTGACTGAGAGGCCCTCGGGGGATCTCTCATGGGGGCCATGTTTCTCCCTGTGATGTTCAATCATGGTGCTGTCATCCCAGTTGTGTAATTGGCAAAGGGCCACAGCTGGAGATGAGCTGGACTGACAGCTGCCTGAGTCCTGTGGCAAATTCCCACTGGTACCGCGTCTTTTCATGACGGTTCTGTTCCCATGGGAAACAGTCTGGGGAGCTGGGCATTAGATGCCAGGGAGCAGTCCTACCATTCAGGCAGAATTGGCTGACAATTCGGAAGGAGTATGAGCAATTTTTCCTTCTCCACCTCAGAGCTGTCTTCCCACCGTTAAGCCCTGGGTGGCACAGTCCATCCACACCCCCTCCTACCTTCTGGGTACTTGTAATTTTCGGTGACATCCACGCGAGTGTTGCTGCCCACTGCCTTGGTACTGATGTATTTGCCAACGTAGTAAGGGTCTGAGGAATTCTTCTTCAGGCCACCGGTCCAGGAATTGTAGATCCATGTGATGCGGTCGGCATTAACCTCGGCAAAGATGAAGGGCATGTCGAAGTCCCAGTCCACATTACCCTCTCGGAGAGCGATGACCGAAGCAGGGCCACACTGGAACACCCCTGGGGGCCAGGGTGCAGAGGTTGGATACATGCCAAACCCAGGCCCATCTACAACAGTACACCCCATGGCCTGCTCCTCTGGGGCCCACCCATAACCACCCAACTCCCCTGCCTCTACCCCGCCAAACTCCTTCAACCCCAACAGTCTGCCCCCCTCTTTGGGCACTCAGCAAGACATTCCGGGGCTACTGTTATCTTCTGCAATAGTGCTCTGGTGAGACTCCACCTCCACAGAAAATGGCCCAATCCTGTATTCTGTGGGTGCATAATTTGTGCTGACCCACTGCCTTCAGTCTGTTTCCTAAAGGGGAAAGTCTTGCTGTCTTGTGCTCAGGGCTGCCTCTTTTCTACTCTGCAAATCATTCTTCCCAAATCACCCCCCTATTCCTGAAAGACTTTTCTGCATACCCAGCCCACAGGGATGTCATGCTTCTTTGGGGTCCCAAGCCCTGACCGTCATCCCTTCCCGAGCACTCAGCATAGGTAGCTCAGACAGATAAGTAGGTAGGTAGATGGATACATAGAGAGATGGACAGATAGATAGATTCATAGATGAATGGATGGTTGGATGGATATAGATGTAGATGTAGGTATAGATATACAGATATAGTTTCATTCATGAAGTGCCTAGCTGAAAAAAAAGCAAGGTGCAGCAGAATAGAAACAAGAGTATTATTCCATTTGTGTTTACAAAACAAATAAACAAAGACACACACACACACACACACACACACACACACACACATGCTTTTATAAGCCTGAAACAGTGACTTTCAACCTTTTTTTTTTTTTTTTACCATGACCTCTAGAAATAAGTAGATTTTACATCATGGCACATATATGACCCTGAAACAAAAATTCCACAGGACAATTCTTATTCTTAATGTCCAATGCACCCTGATATTTTCTTTTCCTTTCCTTTCCCCCACCCCTTTCCATGATATTCTATTTCATTTCTTAAAATGATGGTCACAACCCATTAACTTGATTTTATAGCTGCTAGTGGATTGTAGTGAAAAGGTTGAATAGTGGCCTAGAAAATATCTGGAAGGTTACCCTCCTCACACCCAAGTTCCCCAAATCTAACGTGCATTGCTTCTGGTAGAGACGCTGCAGTTGGGGAAGGGAGTAAGCCTTCAATTTCATTGTAAGTAAGTCCTTTTAGAACTATTTGAATTTTTTTTAAACCATGTGCCTATATGACCTTTATGATTTTTTTTTAAGTTTGAAAGAAACAACTGAAAATGAGGGTAACAGACAAGAATGCTCTGGAGGTCAGGGGAGGGAAGGGGAAAGGTTCCTGGAGAGCTTGAGACCCAAGCTCTGATGGGAGAGTGGCCACAGGTGGGAGCACAGGGATGGGGCCAGGCCAGCCTGCGTGAAGGAGAGCTCGGCCTGGCAGGGGACACATGTGAAGGTGAGAGAGGCGATGGGGGCCATGATCATGGAGGTCTGGAGCTGAGCCAGGGAATTTGGGTTAAGTCCCAAGGCGATGGGGAACTGGAAGCTTTCTGTGCTGGGAGGAATGGGCTACCAGAGGTGGTGCAGGAGAATCATGGTTGGCAGGGGGCAGCTCCTTTCCCTTGCTGCAGGGCACATGCCAGGGCCTCTGCAGCAGCCATGTGAGTGCAGGTATGGAAGTCATTTTAATAGCAGCCTGAACCAAGAAAATTAGGAGGGAAATCTACTTTCAAAATATTTTTGTTTTAATCCCTCCCTGCCCTCTGGAGGTAGAGAGGATTTGGGTGACCTTGCTGTGCCGCTGTCCACCACTATAAAGAATCGAGAGGTCATGACTTAGAGCCAAACCCAGAGAAGGGGGCCGTCAGAGAGTTGGTTACCTTGGCTCCTTTCCTGGGGGGTGGCGTCCAGAACCTGCCATCCACTGTATGATGGGCTTAGGTCAGTCCGCTCAAACCAGGCTTCATTCCAGACGTGGAAATTCCTGCAGACAGAAGCACAGACTACAGAGTTTGGCCAAGGCCACACAGCAGAGGAGTGGCAAAACACCACATCTCTGATCTGACAGTGCAGCACCCTGATACTCATCAAGTGAGCTTACTCTGTGCCAGATATTGTGCTAGACCTTGGCAAGCATTGTCGCACTTAAATTCTCACAGCACTGTTAAATGGGTACTATTTTTATGCACATCTCTTAAAAGGGGAAACTGAGGCTCAGAGAAGTTAAGCAGCTAACAATGGCAGAGTCAAAGTTTGGACCCAGGTATGCCTAACTCCAAAACCTAGGTCCTTGACCACCATGTTCTACTGCCTTTCTGAGGAGCAGAACAGATCTAGGTTAGAGCCAGAATCCAGCAAGCAAACCCACACAGCTTTCTCCTATGCATCCTGTTGGGGTACACTACTGTATTTCATGTGGGATGAAAATGAATGGGGTTGCAGCAAGAGTGACAGGTCTGGCTAAGAGCCACAAGCCCTTGGGCTGAGGTCCGGATTGAAGAATGACATATACCAGTCTTAAAATGTTCTTCATCAATGGCAGCCCCTTGTCTCCCAATCTATATGTCTCAGTCATTTGTCCCCTCCCTCAGCAGGTATAACCAGTTAGCCGAAGCTTTATGCATTCTTGATTCTGCCCTCTACTCTCCCCCTCTCCAATCCCACAGCAACTACATAAACATTGGCTTGGCAGTTTTGGATCCAACTTAGAAGAAAATGTAAGTAAGTCTGACATAAATTCAAGTTCTATCCAACTTGAAAAAAAATTTTGTTATACTCATGAGTTGGAGAAGATAGTTTTAAGCAGAGAACCAACTTCTGAATGATAAGTGTGACTAGGTAAAAATATTAAACTTGCATATACCAAATAAACAAAGAAACAAACTATAGTTCTGTTTCCAGCATGGGAATAAGCTCATAATAGACAGTCCTTACTGCAGAAAACAATAAACTGGGGAAAAAAATACAAAAGACAGCTATCTGAGAGTAAATAAAGCAGGAGGATTTTGGGAGGGTGCCAAAACTTTTAGGAAGGGGCCAGCATGGGGCAAGTTGTACTTTGGTGCCCTTGCCCCTAAGGACAGGCTGCAGTTGAGGTAAAGTGC
Source organism: Balaenoptera musculus (assembly GCF_009873245.2). Lineage (NCBI taxonomy): Eukaryota > Metazoa > Chordata > Mammalia > Artiodactyla > Balaenopteridae > Balaenoptera > Balaenoptera musculus. Next base: position 29,566,849 of record NC_045799.1, on the reverse strand, counting down.
AGGGCAGTAAAAACTCCAACAGGCAGCCTACATCTTTCTGACCTGGGGAGATAAGAAACTGAGCCTGGGTTAACCAGGGTTGCTAGAGAGTGAAGGGGAAGTCTTGGAAAGGAAAGAATCAGAAAGGGGGACCCAGATTTGTATATAAACTCTGCCTAAGCTTCTGGGTGACCTCCGAGCTAGGCATATATGAGGCAAACTACAAGTAGTCCAGCTAAAAATTTAAAAAATGAACTGAAACTTGGGCTGCTGCCCACCATAAGTGAGATAGAATTTGCAGTTTGAGTCTACCTCAGGTATACTGCTAAGATAAAATGTAGAATCAAGAAGAAGCCAATGTCCAGGATACAATCCAAAATTAGTCGACATACAAAGAACCAGAAAAATGTAGCTTGTCCTCAAGGTAAAAGACAATCAACAGGGACTAACCCTTAGATAATCCAGATGTTGGAATTATTGGATAAAGACTTTAAAGCTGTTGTGATAACTATTCTCAGTGTAATAAAGGAAAATATGATCATAACAAATGAAAAGAGGGGGTCTCTTAGCAGCAAAATAGAAAATATGAAAAAAAGAAGCAAATGGAAAATTTTAACTGGGAAAAAAACCAACATCTGAAATTAAATAATTCAATGGATGACTTACTAGCAGAATAGAGAAAACAGAGGAAAGAGTCAGTAAACTTGAAGACAGATCAGTAGAAATTATCCAATTTGAAGAAGAGAGAAAAAAAGGTTGAAAAAAAATCAATTAAGCAGGGAAAATATATGCAACATGTATACTAGACAGAGATTTACTATAATGAATATTATAAAGTACTTACAAATCAATAAGACACAAAAGACCACCTGGAGGGGTGGGATAGGGAGGGTGGGAGGGAGACGCAAGAGGGAGGAGATATGGGGATATATGTACATGTATAGTTGATTCACTTTGTTATAAAGCAGAAACTAAGACACCATTGTAAAGCAATTATACTCCAATAAAGATGTTAAAAAAAAAAAGACACAAAAAAGGAAGTGAAACATGCCAATAATTGACAATGAGCAGGCAATTTTCATAAGCGATACAAATGATCACTGAACATATGAAAATAGTTTTAACTTCACCACCATTAAAAGAAAATTAAAATGACAAAGAAATATCATTACACTTATTAGACTGACAAAGATGAAAGCATAGGATGATACACATTGTTGTGTGATACTCATCATTGTGTGGGAAAACAAGCAGTGTTATACACTGCTGGTGGGAGTTTAAATTGGTATGACATTTGTGAAGGGCAATTTGGCAATGAGTTTGAAATACCTTTAAAAATCTATATACTCACTGAGCCAGTAGTTCCACTTCTAGGAATTTCTCCTATAAAAACCCTCACATTAGTGCACATAGATGTACATGGAAAGATGTTCACTGAAGCATTATTTGTAATAGCAAAAATAATGGAGGAAAAATTTATCAATAAGGAATTGGTCAGATAAATTGTGGCACAGCCGTGCAGGAGAATATCGTGCAGTGGTCCAAAAGAATGAGGAAAATCAATCTAGCACTGACATGGAAGATGTCTAACTTGTATGACCAAGTAAGAAAAACAAATTATAAAATAGTGTGTATATGTATATGTATAAGCTTATAAAAATATATACTAATATGATGAAACTATTTTGATTTAGAAAATTATACATTAAAAAAGCAGTAAAAAAAAAAATAAAAAAGCAGTGAAAGTTAGTCCCCCATAATTCTATTATCTTAGATAACCACAGTTTAAATAATGGTTTGGTGTATATATTGTGCTCATGGACAGATTTTGGTGCATATGAACTAAGTTGTATGTTATTTATTTCTGTAATGTTTTCATATTCTATAATGAAAATTACTTATTACTTCTGTAATTCTATAATTACAAAATAGATATTTAAAAATATGTATATTATATAAACACTAATAGCTAATACAGTTGTGTCAACACAGAAAATTATTAAGTTTTTTAACTGTCTTATATATCAACTCATTTAATCTTCACAATGCTCATATAAAATAGGAATAATTATTATCTCCTTTTGACAGTTCTAGAAACTGAGGCACAGAGAAGAAGTTAAGTGACTTGTTCAAGGTCTCAAAGTGAGTAAATAGGCAGAGTGGGATTTTAACACAGGCAGAGGGCTGCAGGGTCCATGCTTTTAACTACTAAACTATACTGTCCCTCTAAATTTTAATTTATTGACAAGAAAGATATTAAAAATTATAAAATAGACTGTTAACTTGGTCCCATTTGGGTAATTAACACTCAATGCACATAAACAGAATGAAATGTCTGGAAGGATCTATCTCAAAATGTTGTTAGTGTTTTTCTTTGGGTAGCTATATTACTATTACTCTCACTAATTTATTTTTTTATTGTTTTATAATCAGGAAAAGATTGTTTTTGTTTTGCATGTTGTAAAATGAAACCTGCAAGACTTCCTATGGGGACCACACTGGGAGTTCTACACTATACAGTTGTCAGAAGGAGTTAGAAGTGTTCCCTAAGTACTTATCAGGTGCACTGTGACCCTGCTACATCCTTCAGAGAACAAGGGGAGAGCTAAAAAGTCAGCTCCAAAACAAGACAGAAGGAATAAGGTCATAAGGGGTAAACAAACAGATAATGATAAATAATACCAACCAATGATATGAGTGGGAAGAGCACATACTCTCACTACTGTAAAGAAACATAGATCATTACAAAATTTCTGGAAGGCTACAGCACTAGATGCTTTTAAAATGTCCATTCCCTTTAACCCAGGATATACCATTACTAGGAATCTTTCTTAAGGGACTAATCACAGACGTGCTCAAGATTTACATATAACAATGCTCGTTACTGTGTTATTTACAGTAGGAAAAAAAGGGGATAGGTAACATAGGGAATAGGAGATAGTTTATAGCAGGAAAAGAGATAATGGTTTAACCATTCAATGGAATATGATACTTTTAAAATCTTATTTTTTGAAGATTATTTAATGACATTGTGAAAATGTTCATAATATCATGTTTAGTCAAAAACACATGATTTAAGACTATGAAGTAGTTGGTTTCCAGGTGTGGGGAAAAGTAGGATGTGTCTATCATATGCTCCGTCTTTTACCCATGCCTTTGTAAAATGTATGATCCCAATTCTATAAAAACAACAACGAATAAAGAAAAGATTGGATAGAAAACTATCAAATATTTAAAGTATGTGAACAATAGGATTACAGATGATTTTTACTTCTTTACATATTTCTGAGATTTCCTATAATTGTGAAAAAAAAGTCATCATAAAAATTATCTCCAGGCAGCCCCACAAAATGCCTTTTTGAATAGGTCCTTAAGATCGGTTAGAATTCACCCAGGAGAAAGCAGGAGTGTGGGAAGATGACCCTAGAAGGGTGAAAGGAGAAAGAGAGGATGAGGAAACAGGGAGAACACCACGTTTCACATTCATCTCATCCCTGGCAGAGAGCTCTAGATAAGGGCGGGTTGGTTAACATAGATTGGTAAGTAGCTATGTTTGAATACTTAAATGCAAGGCAGGAATTTAAGACAAAGCAGATAACAAGTTCATCCTGGTCCCTCCATCATTTGAAAGCCAGCACTTTGCTCACAGTTACTTGGGATGTATGTGCCTTTCAAATGCACCATCAGGTTTGTTTCTGGTTGTGTGCCACGTTCTTGCCCACCTCCCAACCTTGGACTCTGCTCCTGTCTCGAGTGTTTCAGGAGTAGGAGTTTAAGAAAAGGACAGACTGAGGCATTTATTTAAAAAGATGCAGATTCCCGCCCCTCCCAGCTCCCTCCACTCAAATCAGTTCTAATGCGACCTTTGAAGTTTATAAACCACTGCCCCTAGAGACAGCAACTGAGTTATGCTTACCTCTGAATTCATGGGGTCAGGAGACCCTCTCTAGAAAGTGACCCAAATTCCTACCCATTCTGCCTATTTGTCCTTCCAAATGCAGTTCAGATACCACCTCCTTCAGAAAATCTTTTCCTAACATACTCAGAGGGTGCCAACCTTACCTCTGTGCTATCTCTGCATCTTGCATGATTCAGTTATTTGACATCTGCTCCGTAATCACCCAGCTTCTCATGCAGCTAGGAACTCCTCTAGCGAGATTCCTGTATCTCACTCCTCTTGGTGCCCTGTGCCCAGTGCAGGGTCTGGCATGCAGTACTTACATCATGCTCACTGAATTGAGTTGTTCTGGAACCTGGACACTCTTGCAGCCTTGGTTTCCTTGCTGTGGGTCTGAGCAAGCTGCTCCAGTTACGTTGGGGACTAGCTAAGTATTAGTGGAGGCTGGTGGCCATGGAGAGATGCATTAGGAGCCAGGGCTCGAGTTGGGGGTATGGGTTCTGACAGTTCTTCTCCAGAACTGACCGACTCCACCTCCCTGACCACAGGGCTGGGAAATCTCCATCTGCCTTCCACCTCGGAGCTCTACAAAAGGCTACAAATAGAGTCAAGTCTGTGACTCGAGAAACCGGGGAATCAAGTTGAATGAAATAAGAAAACGAGCCAGAAATGTCAAGATAAAGATAACCTTGGCCGAACTGTTCCAAATCATTTGGTTGCAGGTCTCAGAAACCTCCTTTACAGTGGCGTAGAAGGGAACCATATTAAAGAAGCTTCCCCCAGAGTGTCCTGACTCCGAAGAAGTGAAAACTCCAGAGCCTTGTGCCTTTTAAGTCCAACCACTGTCATGAGCAGAATGGCTTAGAAGAAAATGGACCCCACTGGATGCTGTAATGTGATTCAAAGAAAGATCTAGAAGAAATTGTTGAGGTCCCCGACCTAGCCCTTCATTTTACAGATGGGAAACTGAGGTACAGAAAAGTTAAGGAATTTATGTAAAGTTAAACACTTATTTAGAGCATCCGAATGTCTCCAGCTGTTTACCGGTGCTTCTCCCTGGGCCTCTGTTTTCTCATTTATGAAATGAGTAGGTCTCTCTCTAAGATCCCTTCCAGCTCTAATGTTCTTTGACTGGGGAGAGTCCTGTTGACAGACACCTAGGTCCACCTCCAACTTGGATGCTATTTCAGTTTGACTTTGGGCAAGTTGTTTCTCCCCACTGAGCTCCTGAGACAGCATCTAGTATCATAGAAAAGTTGCATTTGCTGCCTAAGTGTGAAACTAAGAACCCAGCTTTGCCACCTGGTTGGTGTCCAGCCACTCCTTTTCTGGAAAATCTCAAAGTAAGTGGTCAGAATCCTCAAACATCAGTCAGGAATAGTGATACCATTCTTTGGCATCTCTCTGGTGCTTCATAGTTTGGGTTCGAATCCCAGCTCCACCATTTTCTAGTTACCTGCCCTTGGGTGAATGACTCTGTGTCTCAGGTTCCTCAGCTGTAAAATGGGGTGTTCATAATAGTACCTACTTCATTGTTTCTGAAGAGTACATGCAAGCACTCAGAACATTACCTGGAACACAACAATTGCTCAGCAAATTATTAGTTGCTGCTGTTATTATTATTAAGCACTTTCAGATGCTTAACCTCACTTGATCCTTACATTCTATTACTTTAAGCAAATCTGGACAAGGTTCTAAAATCTTTTAACATTTGCAACATACAAAGATTCAGTTGGAAGGATTTCTGTTCAAACCCAAACTGTCCTTTTAATAATAGGTTAGTAATTCCACTCTATGCAGAAAATGACTCGTGGGATAGCTCCCCCACTACCCCCTGGTGGGAACCATGTTGAAGGGACGCGATAGCTCCCTTGGGAGGGGTAGCTCTTACATAAAAAGTGGGGCAAGCTGAAGCTTCAGAGAATAAAAAATTAAAGAGACTTAAGTGAACATCTAGTTTCAGGCCAACCTTTATATTTCACTGCTGGGGAAATTGGGGACCAGAAACATGAAGTGGCTTTCACAAGTTCTAGAGCCAGATGGTAGTGGGGCTGGAGCTAGGGTTCAGGACTCCCTGTCCGCACACCACCCAGTGCTGGTTCCCCACCCACAGCTGGTAGGGAGGAGGATGGGGAGGGACTCACAGCTCTCACTGCTTTCTGAGGAGGGTTCTGATGAGGGGGGATGAGTCTCCCAGGAAAAATCACAGCTTTAGGGCCCAACACCCTGCAATGAGGCCAACAGAAATGACAGTGGAGACACCCTGGAATGTCTCCACAGGCCCAGACTTGCCCCAAGGTGATTATATTTGGAATGAATTATGAAGCTAATGTGGAGTGGTAGCATGAACCAGGAACCAAGAGATCTCAGGGCTAATTACAAATTCAGCTTAAAGGCCCCACCTTCCTGTTCCCGGGAAGTCTTCCTTGATGGCTCCCTCCCTGAATTCCCACAGTGCTTACTGTCTGAATCATGCACCTGGCATACCCCACGCCATCCCACGTTGCTAAATAGCTTCTACTCATGGCCTCCCCACTCCTTATCTCCTAGCAGCACCAGATGTGCTCTCAGTGGAGGGACTGAGCCTTAAGCATTCTGGTCTCTCTGCAGTTGCTAGTGGGCAGGCTGATCACAGAAGGGTTACGCCAAAGGGGACCTCCCCTTCCCCAAATCAGTCATTTGTTGAACCAAGCATCTCCTTTTGTGAAGGAAACCAAAGTCAGGAATGGCATTGCCCCAAGGATCAGAACAGGTTACAGTGGGATTTTGGACACAGTAACAAAAGAAAAAAACAGGGAGAAGAAAAGACCTTCATTTATGAGAAGCTGGGGAAAAAAACCTCTCTGTAAGTAGCCGTGCCACTAGAGGGAAACGTTGTGTATGGGCAGATTAAGAAAGAACATCTGAAATAAGCTTTCTCTTCCCCATTAAACCCTAGAATCCATGTGACCTTGAGTGAATTCATACTCCTCCCTCCCTTCAGAGGCGAGGGGATGCTTACACTACTCAGTGCCATTATTGGTGTGGGGTGTTGTTTATTTGTTTTAAAAGCTTTTTCTGTTAATTTTAATATTCCTTTGACTTTATTAGTTACCCTGAGTACATTTCAGTAAAGTTGGATCTACTTATTCTGGGAATAATAAATAATAAAGAATTCTTTTATAGACCATTTCAGAATTGAACATCTGGAAATAAGATGGCATCTGTTATCAGGTTATCTAGACAAGTATATGCATGTGAGGGATTATGTGTGTGTATAGCCTTTGAAATGGATTCAAACAATGGATTATTGACATGCATGTAGTACTTTATATACATAGACACATAGATATCTGTGTGTATATACAGATATAGACATAATTATTTTCAGTTGCCATCTGGTAATAACTTGGCATATGGTATAATCCTAAATAGCTGTAACAATACCTATTTTATGTATATATGCAGCTATACAAAGTTATGAATATATGTCTGTAAGTTTTAGATAACTTACTTCCAGTTGGCATCTATTATATATTACATACATATGTGTGTGGATAGATACGTGTGCACATAGCATATTTATGGTTAGAAATATATATGCCCAGTTACATATAAAGCTTCTTTTTTTTCAGTTGGAATCCAGAATAAGCTAACATTTTGTTCTATCAACCAAGATACACAGAAAGTATATATGCATAAGAGAAAATGTGTCGCTTTTCTCTAAGAAAACCCAAAAGTCATATGGGTTGCCTGAAGTGACATAAATCTATATTTATTACTAGAAAATCAATAGTTTCAGTGTTTATCTTCTAAAGTAGCATAGGGTCTAGTGGGCACTACAAATTCAGGGAAGAGCCCAGGAATCATATCTTTCACTGGTATAACAGCCTTCATCTGGCGGCGAGATAAAGTAGACCATCAGAATTTTCAGAACTCTGAGAAGAGCTGTTTCGGGTCTTGCTAGATTCTTGCTAGATTCAGCATTTTCATTTTACGCTTGATCTTAGCCAAAAGGCCAAGACGTGATAGCATTTCCACTCTAAACCATATGCTGACATGGTACTTGCCTCCCACCTCCTGTTTGGAGCTGGGTCCCAGGAGCTGGGGAGAGCTGGGGAGAAGCTGCTCAGATGTGGTGCTCAGAAAGGGCCAGACACTCACCATATGCTGTCACTGCCTTTGTCCATGGGCCGCCCTCTGGGGTCATAGTACGTATCCACGCTGAGGTTTTGGTCTGTGTCATGAGCTGAGCTGAAGTTGGTGATAACTCGGGAGGGAATCCCCAAACACCGCAGCGCTGCAAGTCAAGGGCAGTCTGAGGACTCGGGGTGCAGTGGAGATGGTACCTTGGGGTACCCCACTGCTGCCCACCGAGGAAAGGCACATCACACCCAGAATACCTGTGTTGAGGGTCCCAGCGAAGACCCAGCACTGGCCGTATCGGACTGGCCTGAAGCCAGAAATTTGCCACTTCGTGAGGATCTCCACGCTGCCATTCCAGTTCCTTGGGTGCTGGCCACCTGTGTAGTTACCAGTCCAGTTCCCAGCAATCACACCATAGTCCTCATTGCTATTGATCTGGGCAGGAAAAAAACCCCAAAGAAATCAGCACAGAGAGTGACATGCAGAGTTCAGGGGACAAGATAAGGAGACAAGGAAGGAAGCCAGGGAGCCTCCTTCAAGTGGATTTTCTGTCTTTCTGGGTGATTTGGATGATAATTGTGATAATGATCCCCCTAAGGGTATCAAGCGGTATATGAATTTAAAAGTGCTTTCCTTAACAGGCCATGTTTGCCCCTAATTCACATATCATTCGCAGCTCACAGGGAAAACTGAGGCTCCGTGGCTTGTCAGTGGCGAGGGAGGGGCAGAAAATCAGCCTGCTGGCAATTTCTGGCCAGAACTCATGGGGTGCTGCTGCTTCCTGACTTGGAAGCCCATGGTTTGAAGCTCTCTTTTGGTGTCCTGGTCTTCTAAAAAGATCATTTTAGAACTTTAGCAACTAACTTCTTCTTGGAAAGAATAAAGATGGACTGTTGCTTTTCATTCATTCATTCATTCATTTATTCATTCCCTCAACTTAAGGCATGATCCTTGTATAAGTAACACAACCACGATGCAGTATGAAAAGAGCACTGGACTAGCAATCCAAAGATCTGAGTTTCTTAGTCTGAGTCTTTTATAGACTCATATTGAAATATTTAGGGATGAAATGTTATAATGTCTGGGATTTATCAAACAATCTGTGGAGGAAGGGACAGAGATGAAACAAGACTGGCCTTGAGTGGGTAATGGCTGAAGCCAGTGATGGGTACGTAAGAGTTCATTTTACTTTTTCCTCTACTTTTGTGAAAGTCTGAACTTTTCCATGATAAAAAGTTAAAGGAGAATGAAAAAAGGAGAAACCTGAGAGAGAAACAAATATCGTATATTATCGCTTATATGTGCAATCTAGAAAAATGGTACAGATGAACTTATTTGCAAAGCAGAAATAGAGACACAGATGTAGAGAACAAATGTATGGTTACCAAGGGGGGAAAGGGGGTGGTGGGATGAATTGGGAGATTGGGATTGACATATATACACTACTATGTATAAAACAGATAACTAATAAGAACCTGCTGTATAGCATAGGGAACTCCATTTTGCTGTACAGTAGAAACTAACACAACACTGTAAAACAACTATACCCCAATTAAAAAATTTTTTTTAAATAAAGTAAAATAAAATAGATAACTAATGAGAACCTACTGTGTAGCACAGGGAGCTCTACTCAATGCCTCTGTGGTGACCTAAAATGGGAAGGAAATCTAAAAAAAGAGAGGATATATGTATACGTATAACTGATTCACTTTGCTGTACAGCAGAACTAACATAACATTGTAAAGCAACCCTACTCCAGTAAAAAATTTAAAAAAAAAGAGGAAGAAGAAACCCGAGTTGCAAAGCCCCAGCCTGGCTGCTTGTCAGCTGGGTGACTGCCTTGCGGGCGAGTCGATTCACCTCTCTGGGCCTTCATTCTTCACCTTCCAACACAGGGAACGTTTAGAAACAAGTACTCCCTCAGCTGTCTTCCAGCGGCCAAGTTTTCAGAGTTTATGAAAATTTGACTAGCATTTATCCCAACCTTACAATGAGAATGGCTCCTCTCTCCTGTGGGGGGCCACAAGGGCAAGGCCTATGAGGATGAACAGTCTGGAAACGGAAGGATCCTTGCCAGGACAGGCTGACCCAGCCTTCCACCGCCCCTCCATGTGGTGGGTGAGCTCCACACCCCCTCCAGGACGGTCTGGGCTGGAATAGCAGATGGGGCCAGATGGGGCTCCTCAAGATGGAAGACTGCGTGGCCCACCCCATCTCCTGAGTCACAGGTGCACCAGCCTCCAAAGTGGTAATCAGCAGGGTCATCTCTGACTGAAAGCCGAGGTTTCAAAGCCCCACACAGGCCATAATTAGCTCGTGGCCCAGCCCAACCAGGAGGGCTGGAGAGAGAGTGGGGAGATATCGCTGAGGCACCCAGCTCTGAGAGCAAGTGGTTTGTCTGGAGGGCAGGGGTGAGTCAGCAACTACTGGAGCCAGCTGCCTCCCCTACCCTCTCCTGAGCTGAGGAGGCTCAGCTTCCTAAATTGCCTGAATCCAGCTTCCCTCGACCTTGGCATTGGCTTTAATCCACCCCCTCCTGGGCCACTTGGTTTTCGAGGTTTGGCCCAGGCCCCACTCCCTCTCTGCAACTCTTCCCGGCTGCCTTGGTTCCACCATTTCCTCAGCGCCTCCACATTGCCTGGCCTCCCCACAGCCTGTCCTGCGAAGTTTGGGTTAAGAAGTGCTGTCTGATGACCCCCGATATCTATCATGCAGTCAGAAGGTCATTCAAAATTTCTAACCGTGTGAACTAGCTTGTTTAGCTTTGGATATTCTCCCAACTCAAAATTGACTTGAATGCCTAGTCCATTAATCAAAAAAAAAAAAGTTAAGACACTTCTGAGTAAGTCATTTAGTTTCAGAGGTTAAAGTTCAAGAAACCTCTGACTTTAGCTTTTTACTTTGTAACTTTTGAGCAGGCTATCCCTTGTTTGGATTACTTTCTGATGGAGGTGCTCTCTGCACACTGACTACAGAGCAGTGCATTCCTCCAGCATCCAGCTTATGTGTGCATCTGAGTGCGCGTGGGCATGTGTCTGGGGAGGTGGGGACAGGTTTCTCACGTGGAGGGACTGGGCAAGTGTAGGAGGCCCTGTGCGGGCAGTTGGAGGCCTTGTTCTGGCCAGACTCACAGGCTGAGGCTGTGAGTGAGTCACTTCAGCGCCCTGGCATCAGTTTCCCCGTCAAGACAATGACTGTGTTGGCCTCTGCCCTCCCCGCTGGCACTCGAGCCCTCTGTGCTGAGGATGGGATGAGTCGGAGCAAAGGAGGTTAACGTTTCAGGCTCACTCAGGAGCTTACCCCCCTTTCCCAGGAGCCCCAGGGATGGAGCAAATTCTCAGCTTTGCCTCCTCCTGGTCCTGGCCAGACACCCAAAGATCAAATCCTTCGTCATTGGAGGAAGGCCTCGCAATACAGTGGGAAAGGGCTTTGGAGCCGGGCAGCCTGGGTCCAGTTCTGCCTTTGCCACTCACTCACTGTGTGTCTCAGGAATGTTCTTTAATGTAGAGGCTCCGTGTGTGCGAAATGGGGGATGGTAACAGCCACAACTATATTTTTGTGAGATGTCAACCAACCGCTATAAGTGGTTGTGCCTAACCCATAGCTGGGTTTGATATACAGGAATAACTAGTTATTATGGTTTTTCTCATCACTCACCATTGCACCTCAGCACCCCCCGGCCAACATACTGGGGTCGTCTCTGCGGGCCACATCATTAACAGGGTCACGGCGAAAATTCAGGACTATATCCAGCAGAGAGAGGCAAATGTTCAGAATGCCTTCTTCAACTGGTTCAAAATGGGACATATGTTACGATGAAAGAAATGACAAGTAGTATCGCTTATTGAAGGCATGGGGGCTACACTGGTAAGAACCATGGTCTCTGCCCAGATCCTTCCACTCTGCCAGCCTCCTGAGCTGAGAGAATCTGAGGAACAACCACCCAACTTGGGCTTTAACCCTGCAAACTCATCCAGAGCTCTGCTATACACAAGGCCTTGCACTGAGGCCCCTAAAGTTAATGGCACTCCCTCGCTGTTATGAACTTGAGAGCAATCACTTGGCCTGTCTGGGCCTCAATTTGTCCATCTTTATAACAGGGGATCAGACTGAGCTCATCTCAAAGTTTCCATCTAGATCTGACATTGATCTTGAGCATATTACTCAGACTTTGGGGGAACTGATTAAAAAGATAAAATGTCTCATTAAATTGGAATTTGAAGCCATTTTCACAAAATAAGACTTATTTTTGTCATTGCTTCTCAAATGGAGAAGGCCAAGCTCTTTCTTGCCTTAGGGTCCTTTGCATGTGCAGTTCCTTCTACCTCCAGCTCTCTTCCCAAGAGATCTATCTGGCTCCTTTGCCTCCTTCAGGTTTCTGATCAAAAGTTCTTTTCTAAGAGAGGCTCACCCAGATCTCGCCCTTCAAAATATCTTCCCTTCCACCCCCGGGTGCACCTTATGCCATTACCCACCCCCCCCCACTTTTTTTTTTGAATGAAATTTAACACAGAACCCAACATATAAAACTCAACATATAAATATATGGCAGATGTGCTCTGCTGACTACAGAATGGGGTCTGGACATGGCAAGAGATGCACCTGTCCACCCCCTGCTGGACATGCAAGGTACCATCACCCAGGCACTTCATTGTAATGTCTTCATTTGTCTACTGGAAAAAGAAAGGTGGAGGGAATCCCTGGATGTTTTTTAGGCTGAGCAAACCTGGACTCTGTGGGACTCAGATGTCATACTAATGAAGGGGACCGTTGGAAAAGGTCGAATGCACACACCAAGGAAGCTTCGCACATTCTTACCTAAAATGAATAACAGAAACTACATTATTGTCCCAAGTGGTCTCTCACTGGCCTTATCCTCATTTGTGCATCAATGGGTACCAATCACACACTTCATTGCATCAATTTAGTTATGGTGTCTTTTTTCCCACTAGATTGTGACCTCCTCAAAGACAGGAAATATTCTTATCCATCTCCTGTATCCATAGTGGTGCAGCTTGGGACCCTGGCACATAGTAGGTCATCAGTAAATGCCTTCTGAATGGATGAATGAACAAAGGCAGCTAATGGACAGATCTGGGAACTTCCGCCTATCTGTGGGGCCAGCGGCTGAGCTTCTTGGGTATGATAGGGACATTACCACCAGGCTTTATGATCTTTTTACCTGTCCATAGTTCCAGCCAATCGTGCTAATGTAACTTGCTCTTCCCATGAAGATGATGCCAGAATCTTCCTGAACATACTCCTCTCTCTCATCATGGTTGCTCATAAAGACACTATCGGCTGTTTGACACAAAAGCAGATATTAGGGGTTATAGAGACGACTATAGAGACCAGTCCTCCTCTCAGTCCTGAGTACCCTCCTGGGGGCTGGAGCAAGCCCCACCTGCAACCCTTCACCCAACCTCCACTGAGGAGTGAAACCTTGGGCTATAATGCTTCCACCTCACATTATGGGAACTATGAGCTTGAAAAAGAAGCTGGGATGACTTGAGAATCTGAAAATGAGACCCCTGGGAATGAAACACTTGCTTCTTCAGGCACAAGCTATCTCCACGCTGCAGAATTGTGCTGTGGTCATTACACCATACTATACAGTTTTCAAAAGCTCATGAGATCCCTGCAATAGCTCCAGAAATAGCAGGACGTCCATTTAATGGTGAGGAATTTGATGCTTAGAAGGGTAGATTGACTGCCAGACACACAAAGCTGGTTAAATGGCAAAGCTGGACTCAAACCCCTGGCTTCTGACTTCTAGCTTCTGTGTTGTTTCCATATTCCACAAACTTTCCCTAATCAAACCTGAGCCCATGAAAATCATTCCCCCCATCTCCTTTCCATGGGCATCGCTTAGCTGATGGCTGGGAGTGTGTGTGGCTAGGTGCCTACCTTGCAACCAGGGGTTAAAGAGCAGTATGAATGTTCCAAGTTTCAGAGTGGAGTAATTGCCCTCGGAGGAGATCTGAATGCTCAGCGTGTACCTTCCTATGGGTGCATTGGCAGGACTGAGGATGGAGATGCTCAGAACATTGTTCTTGTTGTACATAAGTTGTGCACCCCAGCCAGTGCCACTTATCTTGTCGGAGAGTGGAAACACAGCCTTTGTCTTGGTCGACTCTGAGGGGTAAGGCCCTGTAAAAGAAGGCATAGGACAATGGAAACCAAGTAGTGTTGGCCAGACTGTGGGGAGAAACCAAATTCCAATATAACTGCTGGGGCCCTTTGGGAGACATCATACAATGAAGCATTGTGTTATGGCGCTGGAAGCAGCTGGAGAGACCATGTGGGCCAAATCCCTCTTGATGTGAAGACTGTGACCCTCAGACTCAGAGACAGGCAGAAACTTGCTCAAGGTCACACCAAGTCAATGGTAGAGCTGGGCTAAAGCCCGGGGCCACCACCACCACCATCCCTTGGATGCACAGCCCCAAGGTCTACTCAGATGTGTGTTGGCTGGGGGAGCAGGGAGCAGGTACCTGTGGAAGCTGTGAATGTCACTTCTCTATGGCTGAGACTTCGGTATAAGGTCACTGACATGTAGAAGAGTTGGCCTCTCCGCACGATAAGCTCCTGGCTGAAGAACTTGTCTGTGTGATGTGCCTGCCCATTGTCGGTTGTCTGCCAGTTGACACTCCGGAGTTCTAAAGCCGCGAGACAGAAAAGAAGACTTGAGATCCTCAGAGGCAAGGGATGGTGGTGTGGGGGAAAAGGTGTAAGTTACCAAAGAGACTGCTTTTGGACAGGGCTCGCTGGGGAAGAATCTTCTAGAAAGAATCACATTAAAATGCAAGCATAGCAAGCACTTTACAACCTATTCCCATCTGCCTTTTCAGGCTGCTGAAGCTCTGCACACACTAGTCCCACTTCCCTCTCCACCTGGCCAACTGTCACTCAGCCCTCAAAGAAGTAGCTTCACCCAACCAGCCAGGAGAACTGAGTAACCAATTCTGTCCACTTTATCCTCCTTCCTTTGTGGATGGGGGCTCACGTAGAACTGGGAGGAGCCTACTTCTCTCGAATCCACCACCCTGGTTTGGCTTCCTTGCTTTTTCCTTTGTGTCTTCCCAGATACCAAGTGTCTTCTATCACTCCAACACCCAGCAAAAGTTTAGCTGTGTCATCTGTACTTTATATGTGCAACACCTCGGTGTTGGCCTGGGCATCTGATGCTGAGGAGGATAGTGTAACCCTGACAAGCATTTCGAGGCTGGAGATTGGGCAATCACTGGCCTGGAAGGTCTTTCAAATGCTCACTGGCAAGAGTGGTCTAAGGCCATGAGATCCCTGGATAAGACCCTGAGGACTAACACCTCAAAATCCACCCCCAAACTTCTCAGGTGGTTGTGCAGGTGAGGGAGCTAAGCTGAGAAGGGTTTCAGAGAAGAAAGATTCCAGGAGATATGAGGAGTTTAGCCGATTTAAACCTTTTGAGATATTTAATTCCTTTGAGTTACATTTGAGATGTTCACCAACCATTCTTCTGCAACTGAAAGTGGTCTCTGTCTTTATGATGTGGCCATGGCTATGATGGGAGTGGGGTAGCCCATCCCAGCACCAGGCACAACTCTTGTTTATAGGTGTCTGTCTGTGTTCATCAGAATGTGCCTTCTTGAACTTTATATTCTGATGCCTAGCACATTGCTCTACTGTATTAGGACAGTTAGACAAACAACTGAGGGAATAAATGAACAAACAAACATAAAACTAATGTCATGCAATGACTATCATGACTAGAGCTCTAAATTTAGTCTATAAGGAAAGGTGTATATGGGGTATTCGTTCAATAAACATATAGAGAATACATATTATTTATAGGACACCATGTAAGGCACAATGTTGGGGTGTGAAAATGTATGAAAAGTGGTTTGAATCCTCAAAGAGCTTCAGGAGTGCATAAGACAACATGTCAGAATGAATGGTGGAATGAGGTAAATCCAATCTGCCCCAGAAAAGGTGTCTAGGAGTTGTAGGTAAGAATCACTTTCAGTTATAGGTATCAGAAAAAATTCATTGAAAATGCTGGGCCTTGAAGGAAGAGAGAATTTTGTCAGGTGCATTCCAGACAACAGGCAGAGAGGCCCAGGAGATCAGGTGTCTCATTTGGCTAGAGCAGAGGCTTTGCACAGAGGAGAAAGGGGAGGCGGGGAGGGCGTGGCTCCAGGGTGGGCCTGGGGCTGGGGGCTCCCATCCAAGCAACTCCGGAGATGGGCAGAGGCTCGTAAGAGACACTCTCTTGAGTGGGATGCAGACTCTGGGGTGATGAGCCAAAGGCTGCTGCTGAAGCAGGGCTCAGGAGGTGATCTCACCTCCACTTGGAGTACTAAAGATTCATTCATTCAAATGTCCACTTGTTCATTCATTCATTGAACAAATGGTTATTGAAAGAATAAATTAACTTTTTCTTACTCAGGGAAACTAAAACATTTATGCAATCAAAAATATCTATTGAATGAAGGGCAAGGCAAAGGGAGGGAAGGTGGGACAGAAGAAGATGAATGCTCCTGTACGTAGACATTGAATGGCAACAGCTCAGATCTCAGGCACCCTCTGGCAAACATCAAGCTCTACATGACTTGCAGAGAGCTGGTTTGCTAAAAGCTAGGACTCTTTAGGGCAATGTCCCCACCTTTTAAACCCCTGCCTCTTATGAACTGTGCTCACTGCTTTCTGTGCATGGGATTCGGTAGAGCTTTACTCACTGTCTCGTTTCAGAAAAAAGAAGAGCTCTTAGAAATGTGTGGTCTGGGCTTCCCTGGTGGCGCAGTGGTTGAGAATCTGCCTGCCAATGCAGGGGACACGGGTTTGAGCCCTGGTCTGGGAAGATCCCACATGCCGCGGAGCAACTAGGCCCGTGAGCCACAATTACTGAGCCTGCGCCTCTGGAGCCTGTGCTCCGCAACAAGAGAGGCCGTGATAAGGAGAGGCCCGCGCACTGCGATGAAGAGTGGCCCCCACTTGCCGCAACTAGAGAAAGCCCTCGCACAGAAACGAAGACCCAACACAGCCATAAATAAATAAATAAACCCAAAGTTAAAAAAAAATAAATAAAAAAGATGTAGAAATGTATGGTCTGAGGTCACACAAGCCTCCCCAGAGATTCTTCTCCATTCCCAAACCCTAAAGGATATGTGCCTTCTCCCCAGGAGAAGCTTATTATTCTTGACCATGGACTCTTTGAGAGCCGCAATTATGTCCCCAGACAGCCCTCAGTCAAGCACAGGGGTTAGGAAAGAGCGGTGGCAGGGATTCCCATCTATAGCCAGCTTCTGCCTTCCCTCCAACAGGCCCACCTCCTTCTTTGCTGTGCCAAGGGTTATGCACTGTTTGCTATACTTGTGCCAATAACGGAGGCGTCTCCACAAGTAACAAGAGTTGGCAAGGACGTGGAGGAAAGGGAACCCTCCTACACTGTTGGTTTGGAATGTAAATTGTTGCAGCCACTATGGAGAACAGTATGGAGGTTCCTCAAAAACCAAAAACAGAGTTACCATATGATCCAGCAATTCCACTCTTGGGTGTATATTTAAAGAATACAAAAATACTAACTCAAAAAGATACATGAACCCCAATATTCACAGCAGCGTTATTTACAATAAAAAGATATGGAAGCAACCTAAATGTTCATCAACAGATGAATAAATAAAGAAGATGTGGTACGTATATACAATAGAATACTACTCAGCCATAAAAAAGGATGAAATTCTGCCATTTGCAACAACATGGATGGACCTGAAGGGTATTATGTTTAGTGAAATAAGTCAGATAGAAGAAGACAAATACTGTATATTATCACTTATATGTGGAATCTAAAATAAAAAATGAAATGAATGAATATAACAAAACAGAAACAGATTCACAGATAGAGGGAACAAACTATGGTTACCAGTCGGAGGTGGGGGGGACAAGAAAGAGTTAGGGGATTAAGAGGTACAAAGTACTACGTGTAAAATGAATACATTCCAAGGATAGACTGTACAGCACAGGAAATATAGCCAATATTTTATAGTAACTTTAAGTGGAGTATAATCTATAAAAATATTGAATCACTATGTTATATACATGAAACTAATATAATATTGTAAATCAACTACACTTCAACTTAAAAAAGGATTTGTATGAAAAAAAGATGAATCAACATGCAAAAGTACACACAGCCAGTTTACATAGGTTTGCTTAAGTCCTGAAAAATAAAACGATTCTAACTATCAAAAAAATAGTAGAGATGTCTCCCTTTCATGCCAGAACACAGTGGCTTGTCTGCAGGCAAAATGATGAAGAAGACTGAGCTCCAGGTTGCCTTGGCTGCAGAGACACCGAAAGGAGACGAAGGGCACTTTGCACGCACTAGGTGAGGTCCTGGGGTGACTGAGATGGTCTTCTCTGCCTCTCCCAGCATGAGCCCCGGCATGAAGGAGTCTTGCTCCTTCATGGGTGCTCGTGGGACATGCAAGGCTTCTCTGAGCTGGAGGGTGAGGAAGAGCATGACACATTTGTCATCAGTCTCCTATGTGTCAACTGCTGTTAACAGTACACAGAGCACCCCTTCAGGTGTGGGGAGGAGGGACACCTGAGCTCTTACTGCCAGAAGGGCATCGTGTGTAAACCTCTGTGGCAAGCGAGGACACGCCCTTTGCCCAGTGTCCCAAAGCAGTGCACAATTCCGTGGCAGCTCAGCTAACTGGCGTGGCCGGGCACTGAAACACCCGCCTGCCTGCCAGGGTAAACACAGAGCCAGCTTACCCCTCTTAAGTGCCAAACCTTTTTTTTTAAATCATTTTTATCGTTTTTGAAGGAGATCAGTGTTTGTTGAATTGAGAACATTGTTGGCCCTGGATTCTGTCAAGGTGTCTATCTTTTGAAGCTCATCCCGTCCCCTTTTAATTTGCTGCTTCTAATCTCTGTGGTCTGAGAATTTGTGAAACCAGTGTTGTTAGAAGTGTATGTAACCTGAGTCAATAGGCTCTGAATGGTAGCCAAGGGCCTCTCTTATGGCATTAAAATGCATGGACTTTGTGACAGTGCTTTCAGTGGCTCAGAAGCCATTCTTCACAGAATCATGGAATCGAATCTGGAATTTTCCTGCTGGTTTTCCAACAGATGAAACAGGACCAGAGAGGTTAAATGACTGGGTCAAAATCACATAGCTGTCTGGTGCCAGAGCTAGCCTAGAGTAGAGTTCCCTGACCCCAAGCCCGGTGCTCATTCCACTACCTCTCACACCTCACAACATTTTCCTCAACACTTGAGGGCCCAGAAAGTCTGCTCTTTCCAGAATAATGAGCCCAGAGGAATGCTAAGAAATCATCTGGGGAAGGAAGCAGAAGATTTGGCAGGAGCTTCAGAATACTTGGGAGATACGGAAGGGACAAAGGAACATAATCCAGGGTGTACTCATTGCCCCCTGGGGTACCATATCTGGATTAAAGTGGCCCTGCTCCTTTGTGGCCTTCCCCTTCCCCGTTCATTGCCACCAGTGAGAAATAGAGGTGCTCCTGAGTAAAGAAAGGTTTACATTTGCATCTTAGCCTCAATAGCTAGCGTCCCCAGAGAAGCAGCTGACTGGAGCTCATCTGCAACCTCCGGACTCTCAGGAGAAAAACGGAATTCCAAGGGAGCGGTTAACTCTAAAATGTACTTGCAAAATAAGCCAAGCTAGAGGGCATTGGGTCTAAGTGTTATCAGGTTAAAGTAGAAAAGACAGTACACTGCTTTTCTTTTAGTTTTTGTCTTTCCTTTATGTTTTGCTATTTCCTTGTGGCTTAGAATGTAAAATCGATTGTTTAAAGTTTTGTTCTGAATAAATATTTACCTTTTATATTGCTAAAAAAAAAACCCAAAAACAGTACACAGAGCACCTTACACCTGTCATCGATGAAATCTTACAGAAACTGGAAACTGAGGGCGGGATTAGCAGATACACACTACTATATATAAAATAGATAAACAACAAGGTCCTACTGTATAGCACAGGGAACTATATTCAATATCTTGTAATAACCTATAATGGAAAAGAATATATAAATATATATATATATATATATATATATATATATATATATATATATATATATATATATATGTATGTATAACCGAATCACTTTGCTGTATACCTGAAACTAACACAACATTGTAGATCAAGCATACTTCAACTAAAAAGAAAAAGAAAGAAACTGATACCTTATTCGAGGTCATATACCTAATGATTGGCAGAGCCAGGATTCTGAACCCAGGTCTTACTGACCTTCCCTGTTGCCATGGTCCCCGGTTCTCCACCTGGGAAGGGGACCCTGGCAGGACCTTCAGTTGAGAAGGCACCCAGGTGGTGAGGAGCCCTCACTGTGCATTGTCCTCCCTTCTGGCATTTGCATCCTGACACGGAGGAGAGAGTGAGCCCCTGGAAGGGGAAATGTGTTCCAAAGGGCATTCTACATGGGAGGTGAGTAGAAGAGGAGCATCCCTGCATCCCGAGGGGGACGGCATGTTGAGTGCACGCTCACAAAGCCCCCAGGTGGTTCCTGCCCCCCTCGGTCACCGCCCCACTTGTGAGCCCTAGGATCGTTTCTGCCAGCCCCAAATCAAGGATCTGATGATCCTGTCTGTGGATTATCCAGGGCCTTTGTTCTCCCACCCACCACCCTTTGGCGTAGCACTAATCACAGCCAGAGTGTTCTAGAAAGGATAGGGCAGGGGGTAGGGGAGGTGCACAACCATCCAAGTTTCTTCTTGAGTTTACAACTTCATGGTGTTTATGAGCCTCAGAGCTGTTTTTTACACCTGCCTGGATGAAGGGCAGGGATGAAAGGAGTGTGGCTTCGTCCTTACAATTGACTCATCAACACAGACTCTCAAAAACATCAGAGGGAGAAACCTTGGAGACCGAGCATCTCCCCACACCCTTATTCTGGCTGTGAGGACGTGGAGGCCCAGGAGGTGGTTTGCCCACAGTGGGATGTTTCTGAACTCTCATCCAGGGCCCGTCTCACAATCCCACACCACCTCCTTGAGTCACTGCTTAACTCTACCGTCAGGCCGGGGGCAATTTCCCCAATTTCTTTATCCTGAGAATATCAGTGCCACCAGCACCACTAATGTGGTAGCAACTGACAAATGTCTATCCCAGTATTCACTTGCTCCTTCTTTCTTGGTAATAAAATCCCCCATGTTAATGGCCAGGCTCCCCTGCAGCTGGGGGTCATGTGAATGAGTTCTGGGCAATGACTTGTAGGTATAGTGATGTGTATTAACTTCTAGGAAACCTCTTTTTTTTTTAAAAATTGAGGTGAAATTCACCATTTTAACCATTTAAAGCATACAGTTTGGTGGCATTTAGTACATTCACAATGTTGTGCAACCATCACCACTGTCTAGTTTCAGGACTTTTTCATCAACCCCAAATATATTCCCCACTCATCTGCAGTCGCTCCCCATCCCCCCCTAACTGCAGTCCCTGGCAACCATTAATCTACTTTCTGTTCCCCTGGATTTGCCCATTTTGGTCATTTCATATCAATCGAGTCACACATGTATGTAGTCTTTGAGTCTGGTTTTTCACTTAGCATAATGTTTTCAAGGTTCATCCATGTGGTAGCATTTATCGTAGCTCATTCCTTCCTTATGGCTGAATAATATTACACTATGTTTATATACTGTATTTTGTTCATCCATTCATCAGTTGAGGGACATTTGGGTTGTTTCTACCTTTGGGCTCTTGTAAATAGTGCTGCTATGAACATTCATTTGCAAGTATTTGTTTGAATACCTGTTTTCAATCCTTCTGAGGAAACCTCTTTTTCAAAACAGTTGGCAAATGCCCTTAGCCTGCTTACTTCCATCTTCTTCCACCTGCTGCCCAGGGTGTGGGTGTGATGTAGACTCAACTCTAGACCACACATGCCCTCAGGACATCAGAGTGGGGACCTGCACAGAGCCCAGGCCCCTGGGGATTGTGCAGCTGCCCTCTCCACCAGAACGGCCTACCTCCAGACCTATTGTGTAAGGAAGAAGTAAACTTCTGTCTTGTTTATTTCTCTAAGCCATTGTTATTTGGGGTTCACTGTCATTCACAGCTAAACCTAATTACATATACCTGATAATGTAACCTCCCCTTGTTCTGTGGTCCACCTTTGGCAGGGGTAACATGAGAAGCACAGAACAGATTCCAGATTGTGAAAGCGGGCTCACTAGGCAACTGTCTCCATCCTTATCAGCTGGGCTCTGTAATCGAGTCACCTGCAGCAGGTGGGGAGGATGACTTGGTTGCAGGTGTGGGACTAGGGTTTTCACCTGCTGTTCCCGGGAGGACCACAGAGAGCTGCTGGCAGGTGCCCATCACATAATGATACTCCAGGGGCTGCATCTTCCCCGCCTGCCCAGACCCTATTCCTTAGTTCTCTTCTCTAGACTAAGATTATTTTTAATCTTACAGATTTCTAGAGTTAATTAGGGCTGAGAGATATATTAAAAATCATCTAGCCAAGTGTCTTCAAGCTTTTTGTTAGAGACTTCATTGATACAGAAATACATTTTGTACATTGTTTACACACATGGGTCTATAATTGACGTAAAGTTTCACAAAACAATACTAACCCTTACTATGTACAATGCACTGATATTTTGTTTTTTTAAATTTGCTGATCACAATCCACTAAACTGATTTCACAACTTGCTAATGGGTGACAACTGGCAGCTTGAAAAACAGTGATGTGATCCAATATTCCCATATGACAGCTAAGAAAGCTGAGGCATTGGAAGGGGAAGCCATCTGCTGAGGTCACAGGGTAGTTTAGAGGCAGAGCTTGGCTCAGAAACCAGGTCTTAGATCTTGGTCACTGGTGGGCTGTGAGTCATTCCCAACACCCGCCTCAGCCCCAGGCACCCGGATGTTTCCAGCTCCTGGCAGGGTCCCCACTCGCTCCAGCCCTCTCTTCTTTCTCTCTCTCTAGCCTGTGCTGCTTCCCTTCATCTTTCCCCCACATTCAGACATTTTCAATCCCTGTGCAGCATGGGTGGTACAATTTCTTGGCACCCAGGTCGTGGGGAAATGGGGGTTCCCTGGGTGGCTGATTGAGGGGCTGGTGAGGATCCCGGGATGAATGAGCCCTGAACTGGTGGTCCGAGCAGCCTTGAGCAAGGTCTCAGCATCTCTGTAGAAGGGGACAGTGAAACCAAACATCCTTCCTTGTAGGGTTTTTGTTGGGATCCCATGTGTGCCCATCACTAGGACCTGGGCCTCTGGCAGGGGGATACAAATGCCTTAGGATCCCACACATAATGGCACCAGCAACACAGGATAGAGGAGGGTTTGAGCTTTCTCATGGGCTGCCATTGAGGGCCTCAGATGTGCAGACACTGCTAAGCATGTGTGAGCATGTGTCCGCATGTGTCCTTTCATAGTTACAAACCCTTCTATGTTGTCATTCTCATTTCACAGATGAGCGATTTGAAAGTCCAGTCAGGTGATGTCACTTGCCAAATATCACTTGCTCAGGCAGAGCCTGGCCCGAGCCCAGACTGGGAGCCGGTGCGGCCTGACCACACGCAATTTCCACGTTGCCACCCTGCAGCCAGCTGAGGTCGTGGTGGTGGCATGACCTGGGCACGGTTCCAGGAAGCTGCCAGAGAGAAAGGGCCACCCACAGCCTCCTCCCCGCCTTGACATTACATGGTCAGCGTGAGAGGAGAGGAAGGAAGAAGGATTCTGGACCCCCTTCACTTCCAGAGAGAGTTTAGAATCTCTTAGACCCTCACTGAGTACGAGGATCACTTGGAGAATTCATATTGGCCTAAGCCCCACCACTGACCCATGAAATCAGGATCTCTGCATTAGGGACAGCGTTGATTTTTTTCCCTTAAACTCTCCTGGTGATTCTAATACAGAGCCAGAGCCGGGACTGAGAATCACTGCCTTAGGCCTACATAGCGTTTACACTAATCAAACCTAGAGGGGTGGGATAGGGAGGGTGGGAGGGAGGGAGACGCAAGAGGGAAGAGATATGGGAACATATGTATATGTATAACTGATTCACTTTGTTATAAAGCAGAAACTAACACACCACTGTAAAGCAATTATACTCCAATAAAGATGTTTAAAAAAAAAAAAAAAAAAAAAAGCTCCTTTCCGTGAATTCTCTCCCCTGAGCCACACAGCTGCTCTGGGAGGGAGGCAGTGGGGACAGTCACCATCTCCTGTTTACAAAGGAGGAAAACAGGCTGAGAGAGGGGAGTGCAGACTCCTTCGGAATCCCCCCTCAGCCCCTACCAGAGACCTGAGGCCCCATTCCTCACTTCAGCAATAGGGGAAAGCATTTCCTCACTTCAGCTCACACCCCTCACCTCACACGTGGGCCCTGGGGAAGAGAACGATTGCTCCATCTGCGGAGCGCAGCCCAGCAGGGTGGAGGTTGAGCCGAGAAGTTATCTGAGGTGAACAGAACAGCACGGACACGAGCGCGGAGGCTTGGAAATGGGGAAAGAGCCGCTGGCATCCCAGCTCCCAGGAAAGGGTTTCTGTACAGACCCACAGCCCAGAACGGCACGGGTCCTCTGCAGATTGGGGCTTGAGGCCAGAGAGGGTAAGTCCTGAAGCCAGTGCTCTGCCCGGCAAAGCGGCCGGTGGGAAAGCTCACCATCCCAGTGGGACAGGGTGTCAGTCCCCAACACAGAGGTTCTGGCCTCCTGCAGGCAGAGGTCTGCATCCAGGTTTGAATCCTGGGGACTCTGCCTCTGACCCAGGGCCTCCGAGTGGCTTTGAGGATGGGGGACAATGCTTCCCCTCCACACTGGGCCCAGTGTCTGTGTCCACAGCCTGCATTCCTGTCCGGCGTGTGGCTCTGGCCTCCGTGCTCGGCAGACAGACGGTGCCCGACCACTTTGTGCAGAAGGCTGCCAGGCCTTCCTCCACCACATCAACCCCTACCCCGGGAAGCAGAATAACCGCACATCCCGGATTCCAACACGAACCTTAACTTGGGAGCAAGACGCAGCCCTCTCAGACCAGCACACTGCGACCCTGATAGTCCCCTGGGTCACACGTGCCCAACCACCCACGTTTCTTTTCCTGTTCCCTCTGCCCAGAACACTCCTCACCCTACAAAACTACTTTTTTAAAAAAAATTAATTAATTTATTTTTTTGGCTGCGTTGGGTCTTCATTGCTGCGCGCGGGTTTTCTCTAGTTGCTGCGAGCGGGGGCTACTCTTCATTGTGGTGCGCGGGCTTCTCATTGTGGTGGCTTCTCTTGTTGCAGAGCACGGGCTCTAGGCGCGTGGGCTTCAGTAGTTGTGGCGCACGGGCTTAGTTGCTCCGCGGCATGTGGGATCTTCCCGGACCAGGGCTTGAACCCGTGTCCCCTGCATTGGCAGGCGGATTCTTAACCACTGTGCCACCAGGGAAGTCCCCACAAAACTACTTCTGACTGAGTCCAACTCATCGTCCATACCAAGTGCCACCTGGGTCCCAGGGTCTTTCCTACACCAAACCATGGCCAAGATTAATCCCCTCCTCCTCTTGGCCCCCTGGCTCTTTCTTGGATTTGTAATACAGCCTAATGACAATCCTCTTCGAGCCCCACGAGGGCAGAGACCGCACCTCATGATCTCTGTGCTCCACCGCACCTCGTGGCTCTTTCCCTGGGTGTCCAGTAAGTGAACCCGTTCATTCAGGAACCATTTACTGAAACCTGCTCGGCTGAGTGACTGGGACGGGCCAGGAACTCAGGTGTGAGAGCTTCAAAGGAGTGAAGGTGTTTCCCTGTCTCTCTTTTTAAAAATTTGATTTTCTCTGAACTGACCATCGTCCACATTCCACTGTGACCTTAGAACATCTGGTGGATCCAGAAGTTGAGCCTTAAGAGCTCAACTCCATGAGTCACAGGAACTGACACACTGGGCCCCTCAGGATGTCATGCAGGTCTCCCGGTGGGCAGGCTGCTGTGGGTGCACATGCCCCTGGAGGGTGAGCCTCTGCTGGGGCCCATCGCTCTCTGTCCCCAGGTGCCCTTTCATGGCGAGAGAGCTGTCAGTTCTGGAAGGAGCCTGGAAGTCTATCCGTCTCAAGCCCTTTGTCTTTAATCGGGAGCCCGAGGCTCAGCGGCAGCAGAGCCTCAGGCTCTAATGAGGAACCAGGTTCAGTACTGCTTTCCTGTGTCGCAGATGTCACCCGCACTCATGGATAAGCTCGGCTCTGATAGTAGGACACAGTGGAAAGGGTGCTGCTAGAACCGAGTCTGGGCCCTGCTATCAACTTTCTGTGGTAGCCCAGTACGTGTCTGTACCTTCCTGGGCCACCATCTCCTCCAGAGGGAGGGAGATGGCCTGGCTGACAGCTGGCATCCCCTCCTGCTAAAATCTACAGGATCCAAAGCTCCCCTTCTTAGCAACCCAGCACTGCTGCGTGTTCACAGGAGGAAGCTGGGGATAAGGGAATGGTCCTTTTTGCTGCCACCCTGTCCTGGTCTTTGTGACTTCTGAAGTAACCAGCATTGATTGCCCTTTTGCATCGTGCTCAGCGATGTCTTGGGCAAACTTTCCTGCAGCCCTAACCACCATTCACAGTATTTTACCGGTTTGACTCTTGCCTTGTTTGGATTTGGTGTAGCTGCCAAACCACTAGGCAGAGCACCCATGACAGGCAATAATTAGCCTGCTGCTTAGCAGGGGCGCCGCCAAAGCAGAGCCCAGTCCTCAAAGTGACTGCAGAGCCAGAGAACCTGAGCTCCCCAGCAGTGATTTTTCACCCCCTTCCCAGGTGCCGCGGGTGGGAACTGTCCTCGGCACACCTGCTCCTCTGCCTCTGGCGCTTTCAGGTCACCAAGTAGCTTTCAAAGAGCTTGCTGGTGCTTCTGGACGTGTAGTTTACTTAGGAGCATTCCGGCGCTGCTGATGGCTTCTTTTAAATCAACTTACATGCTGTCACTCCCTCCCTCCCTTGTAGCCCTGAGATGCACTTTTCTTTGCCAGAGTGACTGACAGCTGGTAAAACTGCACTGAGAAACCCAGAAAGCAGGTACCAGCTGGCTTGAAAAGGCAAAGCTTGTCCGTCTGTCTAAGGGGACGTGACCTCCAGCTGCGTTGAAGACCCTGCCCATTATTCAGGACTCCATCCCAAATATGCTCTATCCCTGGGACCATGCTAGAAGGACTAGGCAGCCACTGAGAAAGAGAACCCTAAAATACCAAGGCCTAGCCTTCAGAGTTCCCAAGGCAGCTGTCCCGAGCTGGACACTCTTGCCTCTCAGTCGGCCCAGAAGCACGGGCGTCCAGCGAGGACTGGCAGAGAAGATTCCATGTACTCACCAGGCATGTTTCAGCTTCCTCTGTCTCCTCTTTGGGCTCGTCTGGGAATGGCACAGATGGTGTGGGGACATCGGCTGCTGGGCTCACCTTACCATTTATAGAAGCCTCTCCTACACACCCCAGTTAGAATTCTAATGAGGTGGGTGTGGCACCAGGTCATTCCTGTAGTACCTGTAAACGTTTCACTAACGACATACTTGTCACCCAATGGAAGGTCATGCTGCTTGTGCAAGACCAGCTTGGGGAGAAGAGGGGAGATAAGAAAAACAACGCAGAGTTTGATTTTATGATTTTTTTCCCCAAGATGAACAACTTCCTGGATCGTAGGGTTTAGGAAATGAGGTCATGCTTTTCTTGAAGTAGATTGTCCAGAGCCGATGCTGAGAAGTCCCCTGGGGAGGTCAAAGAAATGTCTCCCCAGAACCCAGAGCAGAAAGTTGCCTCGTCCTTTCTCACCATCTGCACATGCTGATGGTCTCCACTTGCATGAGGGGCGTGAGGTGCTCATCACGGTTCACTGTTCAGGTTGCAGTGTGCCAGAAAGTGCATTTGATTTGGGGTTAGAAGAACTCAGTTCCGATGCTGGCTGGGTCCTGGGCTATCACTAAACCTTGAAACCTTGGAAGCCTCGTCTGACTAGGGTGGAGGCATTGCCCACCTTTCTCAACTCGATAAGTGGGGGAATAATCAAATAGGTGATGTGAGTGGAAAGTGCGTGGATGTGCACCATAATGGATTAAATCCAGTTGTCACCTGGAGTCAAACGTCAGTTTGATTCCAGATGTGGGGAGGGGCGGGGGGGGGATTGTTCTTTTTAATGGGGCAGTGGGGACAGCCCCTGAACCTGTAGCTGTGACATGGTTTCATTCTGGCTCTGCCATGTGCTCTCTGTAACACTGGAGGGTAAGTCACGGACCATCTCTGAGCCTAGCTTCTATACTGGTTAAATAAAGGAGGGGGAGACTCTCATTCTACGTATTTTATTTGCTTGTTTGTTGTTTTAAGGGGATATATTTTTCAAAAGATCCTATTGTGGCTATTTACAAGTTCCAAGGTTTCCTGTGATAGACAAGGGACTTTTAAAAAATGGTAATGCTCCAAGGGTTCATGACAGAGTGGAGACTTCTCAAGGCTTCCCCCAGACTTGGAGTGGGAGGGAAGCACCATGACATGGTTAGGTCGTTAGGGAGAAGGTGGGAATGCTGGATCTTGAGAAAAGTGAGACTGAATAGACAGGCAGATGGGAAAAGAGGCATCCGCCTTGTCTCTCTGTCCTCTGGGCTCCCACAGCACTTGGTACATTTTAGGACCTCTCTTACCAAATGCATCTCCCTGCACTGGGGCAATCTGGTTAGGTCTGTCCCCATCACTCACTCTCTGAAGGTCCAGGCTGTGTGTTCGCCACATCTTCTCAGAACCGAGCATAGGCTTGTCACACGGCAGGAACACACATATCTTTGAATGAGTGGATCAATCAATCAATGTAAAGATGGAAATAATTACCATCAATGTAGAGCCCACCCTGGGCAGGCACTGTCTAAACACTTCACATGTATTACCTTTTCTTGTCTTCAGATCAGTCTTATGGCATAGGTACCATTACTTTTGCTATCTTACGGGGGTCGGGAGAAATGGGTTAACACAAGTCTGTGTGACCAGGAAATTCACACCCGTATGTGAGTGACTCCAGAGCCCGTCTGCTTAATCTGGAGGTTGGCTGCCTAAGTGAGGTGGGACCTCAGCCTTTTCCAGGCCTCTGGCGGCTCTGCACCCATGGCCCCGTGGACTGTGGCCACTGTTGGCTCTGGCAGATGACTCGGAAGAGAGCAGAGTGTAGAGAGGTAATGGCAGGGAGAGCTAGCCCCATCAGCAACTGGGTGTGTGGCATGCATCCTGGCCCCTGCCGTGGCACTGGCTGTGACTCTGTGCAAGGCCCTCACTATGCTGAGTCAGTCCTGCCAGAAACCCCGAGAGCTGTGTGATTCCAAGGGGATGAGCGGATGTGAAGGGCTGAGCATGCCCTCAAGTGAGGGATGAAGAAATGGGGAGAGGGGAGCTTATTATTCCTACTGTTGCTGTTGGCCTGGCAGCCAAGAATTGGACCCTGGGCATCCCTTTCAGTGACCCGGCAGGGAAACCTGACAAGGGGACAGGGAGGCAGTGCTGCCCTTGAAGAATCCTGAAGTCACACAGACCTGGGTCCAAACTCTGGCTGTGCCATCACCTCAACTCTTGGAGCCTCCATTCCCTCATCAGTAAAGCTGAGATACAAGCCCCATGAGGATCGAAGGAGAGCATGAATATAAGTGCTCGGCATCGCGTCTGGCACCACTCAGCATAACATGTTAGCACTGATGCTATTGGTATTCTCATTGCCCGTAAAGCACCCCGCAGTCCCGAGTGTCATAGATTTCACGATGGGACCCACAGTGTGGACAGTGGTGCCTGCCCACCGAACCCTTGGTTTCCCCTTGGAAAGATCTGTAGCTGATCAGTCTTGACCCCAGGGTGGTGTGGTAGAAAGATGCCCAAGTTGGACTCAGAGGAACCCAACTAAACACCGGGCTCTGGGGCTTGCCCGCTGTGTAACTTTGGCAGAATCCTTTTCCTTCTCTGAGCCTCAGTTTCCTCATCAGCCTACGCACACACCTCCCAGCGCTGTTGTGAGGCTCAGAACCCTGAAATCGTAGATATGACACTCTCCTATAGAAGGGTGGTGCTGGCGTCCCTCCGCCCTGGCTGCCGCTCTGGCCCGGCTCCCTGCAGCCTGCTAACTGCCCAGCAGTGGGGCCTTGCCTCCTTGCCCTGAGCTGACTTCACGTTAGCTGCTGGAGGATTGTACCATGGCCACAGATGCAGCCACAGCCCCAGCCTGCAGGCGGGGGTAATGCTGTAATTTGCATGCTGTGTCACAATTTCAACTAATGATTTTCAATTCACAGGTGGAGTCACCCAGCTACACGCGGGATGAAATTCCTGCTTGGCCACCCTTTCTGCACCTCAGATCCCAGTTAGGATGGAATATGCAAATATGGGCTTAAAAAAAAAGGAGATGCTAATTGATCATTTGCCTTTTTTTCCTCCCTCTAATTAAGGGATTTAGAGTTGCTGAAGATTTCACCACACGTGTAAAGGTACAAAACCTTATGAGAAGTCATCTACTCAGCCTTTTTCCCAGTGTAAGAATCCCCTTTCCTGACACATTTCTCTTGAAAACTCCAGTGACAGGGAACTCCCAGTCTCAGAGCAGCTCATACACGAACCAGACAGCTCTGGCTGTAACATCCATTTCTGGGATGATTCTGTTTAAGGCATATCTTCCCCCATTTTATAGGAGTTCTGTGAAGGCAGGAGCTTTTTTCCAGATCCATCACTGCGCCATCCCCAGTGCATCACTGTGCCCAGGGCATACGGTGGGCTCTCAGTAACTGGGGTTTAAAGTGCATTGAAAGGGCCAGAAAGTTCTTCCTCCTTTGAACTGAGAATCTGTCTCTTTAGATCTTCTGCCCATTGATCCTTGCTGCTTCTCCCCCACCCCTCACTGATCCCACATGAGTCCCCCATCCGCCTCTTCACCCTACATCCATCGTGTTCTCCCCCAAGTCTGGCAAACTCCCCCTTCCCTCCCAATAAGTCTATTCTTCTCTAGGTTAGACATCCGTTTCTCCAACCATTCCTGGTGAGTCATGATTTGGAGGCCTCTCATCTTGATGAGATCATGTACTCCCCTCTTCTGAAAGCTTCGATGGCTCCTGATGGCTCCCCATGGCCTATCACAGCTCAAGTTCCTTAGTCTGGCATTCACTCCAGCGAATGTCCAACTTAATTCTGTTTTTTTCTACCACTCTTACATGAACTCTCCTATTCAGCAAAGCATGTCTAATCATTTTTCCTGGAACCCCACATGATTGTCCCTGACTCTATACCTGTTTATAAAATGCCCCTGTCTGGAACACCTTCCCTATTCCTTCTGTATCAAGGTCTCATCACTTCCAAGGCCCAAAGCAAGTGTCTCCTCTCCTCCTGGTCATTCTAGTATGATGTGGAAAGAGGGTTTGTGATGAAACAAGCAAACCTAGGTTTAAGCCTCAGACACACATTTCATGAGCACATATCTTTATAATCACATAGACCTTGGGCAGATCACTTAACCTCGCTGAGCCTAAGGTTTCTCCTCTGAAAAATGGGTATGATGATGCCAGCACCACTCATCCTCCAGAGCGTTCTGAGGAATCGTGTGATGGCACACGTAAAAGCTCTTTGTAAATGACAAGGTGCATTGACTTGTCTCCGTGTGAGCCTCTGGAACTTGTCCAGTGTCATGCATCAGGCACCTAACGATACACGATCTGACTCTGTTAGTGACGTTTCTTCAGGAGGGGAGTGTGTGAGTCTGCATGGCTGGCCACCGTTTCCTGACACCAGGCCTTGTGCCAAGAGTTTCACATCAGTTGACTTTTAAACCTCGCAACAATCCTCCCAGGGAGATATTACAATTCCATTTTATAAATAAGAAACCAGAGGCTTAGAGAAGCTAAGGAACTTGACGAGGGTACACAGCTAACAAGTAGCAAAGCAGGATCTGAACCCAGGTCTGCTGGACAGCAGAGGCCTATCTATGTTGCCCTGTCTCTGATGAATCCTCCAGTTCAGTGACACCTGGGTGTCTCTGGGTCTTGCCTTCAGGAGATTGTTGTTACTGATACTGGTGACAATGATATTAACTCAGGGCTGAAGAGAAGGAAGGGCCCCTTCGGAACCAATATCAAAACCTTGACTTTAATGTGTTTATGTCCAAATTTTCCACTCCCACCCAAACAAATAAATAAAGCAAAACCTTGGAGGAAGAGTAGACTTGTAAAAGTCCCTCACGGTTCATGTCAGTGCTCATCTCACGCAATGTCTGTCTGAGGGGTGGGAACTGGTCAGGACTGGAGACTCCCAGCCCTCAGGAAGACAGGGAGCAGCTTAGGGAGAAGCTGAACTTTTTTTAAAAGCAGAAACTCGTAAGAGCTGGAAAGAGCTGCAGAACAAGTGATGGCCACCGATTGCGGAGATAAAAAAGAGTTACTTATTGAGGGGGAGGCAGGAAAAGACCAGAGAGAGTCCTTCCAGGCAGAGGAGAGCAGGCAGCCTTCTCAGGAAAAGACTGCACGTGAGTTTATGGGAAGCACCAGCGCGAGGACAGTGGGAGAGGGTGGGGGAGGCCAGCTGTGCCCTGAAACAGGATGAGGACCCGATCCTGGGGCATGAGGAAGGGACATCAGAAGGCAGCCCTGCTCAGTACATCCGTGACGCCTCTTGACGGAAGGGTTGGTTCACTCTGTCAAGCTGTCACTCATCCAGCTGTGAGTGTGTGGCTGGGAAACCAAACGAGGAAGAGAGGAAGCCACTGCCAGAAGGCTGGCGGTGTGCACAAGAGCACAGGCATCAAGAGCATGCCAGGGAACAAGAGCACAGAGGGCAGGACCCTGGGCTTGCCCACCAGGAAACAAGAAGGACAGAGGGCAGGTCCTGGGGTTTGCCCGCCAGGAAACAAGAAGGACAGAGGGTAGGTCCCCGGGGTTGCTCACCAGGAAACAAGAAAGACAGAGGGCAGGTCCCTGGGGAGTTGCGTAAATCCTCAGAAAGGAAGTGGCCCAGAGAGGTCATTCAGCCCAACTCTGCCTTTTACATATGGGAAAACTGAGGCCTTTGGAGAAATGATTTGCCTAAGGTCACAGAATAAACTGGCCTGGGCTCAGAACTGGAAGAGCATTGAAGGTCATTTGTCCAACTTCTTCCTTCCACCAAAGAGAGCAATGAGGCCCCAACACCTGGAACTAGAATGCGGGCTTCCCTGCTTGCCACACTCTGCTCTTTCTGCTGCCATTTTGGTCCCTTCCTTTTTTTCAGTTAAGAAACCAATCTTAGAAAGGCCTCAAGAGATGGGTATGCAAGATTAGGGATATATTTTTCAATCTTATCAATAGCAGCAAACATTGTTAAATATTTGTACAATTATCACAACATTTGCTTTTATATTCACCATCTCCCCTGATCCTTACCTGGCTACTAGGAGCAGATTTTAGTACAACTGCCATGTTATAGGGAAGAGAATGGAGGCCCAGATAGATTGTGTGTCTTAGCAGAAGCCAGACTCAAATCTAAACCTTTGACTACAAATTTCATCCTCCTTCTTCTCCACCTCTTGTCAAGTGCTAATATGGACAAATTCTTAGAAAGGCACAACCTTCTGAGACTGAACCAGGAAGAAATAGAAAATATAAACAGACCAATCACAAGCACTGAAATTGAAACTGATTAAAAATCTTCCAACAAACAAAAGCCCAGGACCAGATGGATTCACAGACGAATTCTATCAAACATTTAGAGAAGAGCTAACACCTGTCCTTCTCAAACTCTTCTAAAATATAGCAGAGGAAGGAACACTCCCAAACTCATTCTACAAGGCCACCATCACCCTGATACCAAAACCAGACAGAGATGTCATAAAAAAAGAAAACAACAGGCCAATATCACTGGTGAATATAGATGCAAAAATCCTCAACAAAATACTAGCAAACAGAATCCAGCAGCACATTAAAAGGATCATACACCATGATCAAGTGGGGATTATCCCAGGAATGCAAGGATTCTTCAATATATGCAAATCAATCAATGTGATACACCACATTAACAAATTGAAAGATAAAAGCCATACGATAATCTCAATAGATGCAGAAAAAGCTTTTGACAAAATCCAACACCCATTTATGATAAAAACTCTCCAGAAAGTAGGCATAGAGGGAACTTACCTCAACATAATAAAGGCCTTATATGACAAACCCACAGCCAACATTGTTCTCAATGTTGAAAAACTGAAACCATTTCCACTAAGATCAGGAACAAGACAAGGTTGTCCACTCTCACCATTATTATTCAACATAGTTTTGGAAGTCCTAGCCATGGCAACCAGAGAAGAAAAAGAAATAAAAGGAATACAAATCGAAAAAGAAGAAGTAAAGCTGTCACTGTTTGCAGATGACATGATACTATACATAGAGAAACCTAAAGATGCTACCAGAAAACTATGAGAGCTAACCAATGAATTTGGTAAAGTAGCAGGATACAAAATTAATGCACAGAAATCTCTTGCATTCCTATACACTAATGATGAAAAATCTGAAAGAGAAATTGAGGAAACACTCCCATTTACCACTGCAACAAAAAGAATAAAATACCTAGGAATAAACCTACCTAAGGAGACAAAAGACCTGTATGCAGAAAACTATAAGACACTGATGAAAGAAATTAAAGATGATACCAACAGATGGAGAGATATACTATGTTCCTGGATTGGAAGAATCAACATTGTGAAAATGACTATACTACCCAAAGCAATCTACAGATTCAATACAATCCCTATCAAACTACCAATGGCATTTTTCACAGAACTAGAACAAAAAATGTCACAATTTGTATGGAAACACAAAAGACCCCAAATAGCCAAAGCAATCTTGGGAAAGAAAAACAGAGCTGCAGGAACTAGACTCCCTGACTTCAGACTATACTACAAAGCTACAGTAATCAAGACAGTATGGTACTGGCACAAAAAAAAGAAATATAGATCAATGGAACAGCATAGAAAGCCCAGAGATAAACCCATGCACATATGGTCACCTTATCTTTGATAAAGGAGGCAAGAATATACAATGGAGAAAAGACAACCTCTTCAATAACTGGTGCTGGGAAAACTGGACAGCTACATGTAAAAGAATGAAATTAGAACACTTCCTAACACCATACACAAAAATAAACTCAAAATGGATTAAACACCTAAATGTAAGGCCAGACACTATAAAACTCTTAGAGGAAAACATAGGCAGAACACTCTATGACATAAATCACAGCAAGATCCTTTTGGACCCACCTCCTACAGAAATGGAAATAAAAACAAAAATAAACAAATGGGACATAGTGAAACTTAAAAGCTTTTGCACAGCAAAGGAAACCATAAACAAGATGAAAAGACAACCCTCAGAATGGGAGAAAATATTTGCAAATGAAGCAACTGACAAAGGACTAATCTCCAAAATTTACAAGCAGCTCATGCAACTCAATATCGAAAAACCAAAGAACCCAATCCAAAAATGGGCAGAAGACCTAAATAGACATTTCTCCAAAGAAGATATACAGACTGCCAACAAACACATGAAAGGATGCTTAACATCACTAATCATTATAGAAATGCAAATCGAAACTACAATGAGGTATCACATCACACCAGTCAGAATGGCCATCATCAAAAAATCTACAAACAATAAATGCTGAAGAGGGTGTGGAGAAAAGGGAACCCTCTTGCACTGTTGGTGGGAATGTAAATTGATACAGCCACTATGGAGAACAGTATGGAGGTTTCTTAAAAAACTAAAAATAGAACTACCATATGACCCAGCAATCCTACTACTGGGCATATACCCTGAAAAAACCATAATTCAAAAAGAGTCATGTGTTCACTGCAGCACTATTTACAATAGCTAGGACATGGAAGTGACCTAAGTGTCCATCGACAGATGAATGGACAAAGAAGATGTGGCACATATATACAATGGAATATTACTCAGCCATAAAAAGAGATGAAATTGAGTTATTTGTAGTGA
The DNA here is from genome assembly GCF_009873245.2 of Balaenoptera musculus. Taxonomy (NCBI): domain Eukaryota; kingdom Metazoa; phylum Chordata; class Mammalia; order Artiodactyla; family Balaenopteridae; genus Balaenoptera; species Balaenoptera musculus. The sequence goes on along the minus strand of NC_045799.1, from coordinate 29,530,896 downwards.
GGTGGATGGACCTAGAGTCTGTCATACAGAGTGAAGTAAGTCAGAAAGAGAAAAACAAATGCTGTATGCCAACACATATATATGGAATCTAAAAAAAAAGGTTCTTAAGAACCTAGGGGCAGGACAGGAATAAAGACACAGACGTAGAGAATGGATTTGAGGACACAGGGAGGGGGAAGGGTAAGCTGGGACAAAGTGAGAGAGTGGCATTGACATATATACACTACCAAATATAGAATAGATAGCTAGTGGGAAGCAGCCGCATAGCACAGGGAGATCAGCTTGGTGCTTTGTGACCACCTAGAGGGGTGGGATAAGGAGGGTGGGAGGGAGGCACAAGAGGGAGGAGATATGGGGATATATGTATACGTATAGCTGATTCACTTTGTTATACAGCAGCAACTAACACAACAATGTAAAGCAATTATACTCCAGTAAAGATGTTAAAAAAATAATAACAACAATAAATGGAAAAAAAGACGTTTAAGCTCACTCATGTGCTGGATGCTTTAGAGTAACTTGTATGTACAGTGTTTCGCTTTATTTTTGCCACCTGACATAAAGTAAGTGACTTGACTATAAATGTGATTTACTCAGAATCTAAAGGTTTGGGAAGAGGTGAAGGGCTGTCCAGGGGAGTGAAGTGGGGAAGGCATGGGTTGGGCTGGGAGTCCCTAGCTTTAGGGGGCTCTCTCTGGCCCCAGCCCTGCTGCTCACCCACAGGCAGGCTCAGAACCAGACGCCCCCTCTCAGGGCCCATTTCCCCAGCCTCCAAAGTGCTAAGAGAATTGAGGTGGTTAGTTTACACAGGCTCTGCCTCTAACCTGGGCCCTTCCCATGGTGCCTGAAGAATCAACAGATCTTCCACTGAGGTCTCGAAAGAAAAGAAGAAAGATTAGAGGGAGGGGCAAATATTTTTCTATATTCCATGCATTCATCCACCTCACATTTATTATGTCCACCATGTGCAAGGCTCTCTTTAGACATTTTGGAAAATTCAAATATAAACACATTTCATGGAGGGCAATTTGTACCAAAACCTTTAAAAGTATACATATACAAGTGCATATAACACAATGATCCATAAATTAGTTAATAAAAGGACATATTTTGGAAAAAATGTAAATGTTCAATAATAGGAAATTTATTAATTTGTGGCAGATCCATACATTATGCAGGTATTAAAAGGGATGATGTAGATACATAAGAATTTGACACTGAAAGATGTCAAAAAAAATGATGTTTAAAAAAAAAGTATGTATGAATGAACATATTTAAATAAGTATTAATATATATAAGTGTGATACATATACATACACTTGCTCTCAGAAGAAAATCTAGTATGTCTAATATATAGAAGGCTACATACGAGAATGTAAATAGTGGTCTATGTGGTGTGATTAAAAGATAATCTTGTGTGGCACATATATACAATGGAATATTACTCAGCCATAAAAAGAAATGAAATTGAGTTATTTGTAGTGAGGTGGATGGACTTAGAGTCTGTCATACAGAGTGAAGTAAGTCAGAAAGAGAAAAACAAATACCGTATGCTAACACATATATATGGAATCAAAAAAAAAAATGGTTCTGATGAACCTAGGGGCAGGACAGGAATAAAGATGCAGACGTAGAGAATGAACTTGAGGACACGGGGAGGGGGAAGGGTAAGCTGGGACAAAGTGAGAGAGTGGCATTGACATATATACACTACCAAATATAGAATAGATAGCTAGTGGGAAGCAGCCGCATAGCACAGGGAGATCAGCTCGGTGCTTTGTGACCACCTAGAGGGATGGGATAGGGAAGGTGGGAGGGAGACGCAAGAGGGAGGGGATATGGGGATATATGTATATGTATAGCTGATTCACTTTGTTATACAGCAGCAAGTAACACAACAATGTAAAGCAATTATACTCCAATAAAGATGTTTAAAAAAAAGATAATCTTGATACTGTATGCAATTCTGTATTCTTTCAATTTTTATAAATCGTATCACATATTTTTATAATTAGAAAAACAACATATTTCCATTTTTAAAAAATCAGAAAAACAACATATTTCCATTAAAAAAATAACATCATATTCACTGATGTTAATGATATAGAGTAACATAAAAGAAGATTTTAAAACTTTATTTATAGGGTAATCCAATTTTGATACACCTATAAAGGTAAGAATTTTAAATGTAGGAATTTTTTTAATCGAAGTGTAGCTGATTTACAATATTATATAAGTTACAGGTGTACAATATAGTGATTCACAATTTTTACAGGTTATACTCCATTTATAGTTAATATAAAATATTGGCTATATTCCTTGTGTTGTACAGTATATTCTTATAGTTTATTTCATACCTAATAGTTTGTACCTCTTAATCCCCTGTCTCTATATTGCCCCTCCCCCTTCTCTCTCCCCACTGGTATCCACTAGTTTACTCTCTATATCTCTGAGTCTGCTTTTTTGTTATTAAATGTAGGAATTTTAAAAGCTTAGAATGTTGTACAACAAAATGCAAATGATTTGTATTCCCTGATTTTGCTTTGCTGTATTGTCTGCTATCTAGAATGAATATGCATAAATTATTAACAAGAAAGTAAAATTATGTAACAAGAAAATTTTTATTTTTCTATAAAAAGTATTAATAAAATAGAATCCCTGACTCTAAAGAGTTGACAGTCTAACAGAGGAGGTGGGAAGAGAAAACCTGACAATACCGCGCAGCAGCGTTCTGCAGGCTTACCTGCTGTGAGAAGGGAACAATCACAGTGAAAAGGGCTCCAGGAGAGATTCATGGAAGAGACATTTGAGCCACTCCTTAAAAGGTAGATATGAACAAACAAAAATTGGAGGAAAGGGCATTCTTAGCAGGGAAAAGGCAGGGAAGAGGCTTGATCACACATGATCAACTCTTCTCTGTAAGCTGCCCGCCTTTCCCAGCCAACCATCGTGCTTAGTTATCAAGTTTGTCCACACCTTTTCAAACAAGCCCACTCTGAATGAGTGCAATGGGTGCACTTTCCATCCTGTTTTGATCTTGTTGTATACTGGATGAGGGAAATAAACGTGGATTTGGCACTAGGTGACTTATGAGTGAATTATTTTACGGTTTGAATTATTGGTTCTTGGCTGGGTTTGATTGGCAATTTTCGTCTTCACAGAATGTATCCGATACTAAAGGTTCTTCAATTCTCAAGGACAAGTGGGGATTTCCCACGCATCAGCTTTAGATCTTAGTTTCATGCATCTATAAAGACAGCTATAAACTACAGAGGGCTCAAGCTTGTGCTGGCATAACATGGCCCTTCACAGCAAGGAAGTTACTAACTTTAAACTGGAAGAGTGACAGGCAAACAATGCTAGAACCCTGTCTGCTGGAAGAGAGTCAGGACACTAGAAGTTCTGGGATGGCTCTGTTCACTGCTCTGTGGCACGAAGTCCTGGAAAGTCCAAGTAAGGCTGACTCTCAGAGAGGTGGCAATATTCACAGGACTTGTGCACAGGGAACATGAGAGGAAATGGAATTTCAAGTCAATCGCGACACAAGACCAATTAAAGAATTTACTAGCCACTATCTGCTTCCAACAGGCCCCAAATACTTGGCCTCTCTTCAGCTTTGCCCCGCAGCAAAACAGCCAGGAGGGCTTCCTCCGGCTCAGAGTCTCCGTCCTTAATGATTATATTTGGGTGACATTTGAGCAGTTAATTAGATAACTGGAAACTTAGTGCTAGTCCTGGCTCTTCACTAACTCACTTGGAGACCTTGGATATGCGGGGTTTGGTGTCAGTCAGTAGGTCAGACCTTCTCTTCAGCCCCTACACCATCACACGTTCTACACACTCTCATCCAAAACACCTCTTTGGACACAGTGATGGGCAACAAGTGTGGCCCATTCTCTGACCTTCTCTGAGAATCTCAACAAAATGACCTTTGTATGTTTCACAACCCCAAGTCTTAAGGTTTAGGATTCTAGATTTAAATTATTATCAAAGAGCACTGAAAAAATAGACACACACACACAGTGATGCTTGCATATATTTGTGTGTGCTTAGACAATAACCGAAAAGATTTAAAAGAAGGTGCTAACGGTGGTTTTTCTCTAGGGAAGAGACCAAGAGTCTGGTGGTTAAGGAAACAAAGAGACTGACTTTTCACTGTATCCTCATTGAATTCGTTTACCGAATACATATTAAGTTAGGAATGCCAACTGACTGCATGTAAAAGAGACCTGAGAAATGGTGACTTAAGCAAACAAGGGATTTTATTATTCTTACTAAATAAGAAGTCTGGGGCAGGCTGTCCAGAGCTGGTACCATGTTATTAAGGACCCAGGCTCCTTCCAGCTCTCTGTTCCCCTTCCTGAGATTCTGGCCTGCATCAGGCGGCAAGCTCACAGACAGCTGCTATACCTCTAGGCACAACCCCTGTGTTTCAGGCAAGAAGGTGAAAGGGCAAAGAGCATTGCCTGCTGATTATGACCACTTAAAAGAGCTTGTCTGGTAACCCTCCTCAGCTTACTTCTGCTTACATTTCATTGCTCAGAACTTGTGTGGCTCTGTCCCTTCTGACTGCAAGGGAGGCTGGGACATATTGCCACATCATGCAAAACTGGGGTTCTGTTAGTAAGAATGGAGAGAATGGATACGAGCTTTGTAATTAGTAGTGTCTGTCATATATGTGTTGTCTTTTTAAAATTAAGACTTTGTCTTTTTAGAGCAGTTTTGGGTTCACAGCAAAATTGAGGGAAAGGTACAGAGATTTTTCATATACCCTCTGCCGCCACACATGCATAGCCTCCCCCACTATTAATATCCCCCAGCAGAGGGTACATTTGCTACAACTGATGGACTTACATTGACACATCACCATTAGTGAAAGTCCATAGTTTACATGAGGGCTCACTCCTGGTGTTATATACTCTGTGGGTTTGGACAAATGTATAATGACATGTAGCCATCATTATAGTGTCACATGGAATAGCTTCACTGCCTTAAAAGTCCTCTGTGCTCTGCCTATTCATCCCACCCCTCCCCAGTCCCTGGTAACCACTGATCTTTTTATTGTCTCCATAGTTTTGTCATTTCCAGAGTGTCATGTAGTTGGAATCATACAGTGTTTAGCCTTTTCAGGTTGCATTAGTAATTAGATTAGTAATTAGATTAAATTAGTGATATGCATTTAAATTTCCTCCATGTCTTGTCATGACTTAATAGCGCGTTTCTTTTTAATGCGAATGATATCCTATTGTCTTCATGTACGGTTTATTTATCCATTTACCTACTGAAGGACATCTTGGTTGGTTCCAAGATGTAATTATGAAGAAAGCTGATATAAACAACTGTGTGCAGGTTTTTGTGTGGGCATAAATTTTCAGTTCCTTAGTGTAAGAGCATGTTTAGTTTTGTAAGAAATTGCAAAACTGTCTTCCAAAGTGGCTGTGACATCTTGCAAAGAATAAGAGTTGCCATTGCTCCACAGTCTCTCAGGCATTTGGTGTTGTCAGTGTTCTAGATCTGGGTCATTCTGATAGATGTGTATTGTCTTAAAATATATATATTTAAATATATATTTATTATATATTTTATTTAATGTATATATACATGTATATATGTATATATGCATATATGTATGTATATATACATATATATTTTATGTATATGTACGTATATACATATACATACCAAAACTCCTTGAAATAAGGGGAGAAAACAGTCACCATGAGAGAAGTGACTGTGTGACTGGTGGTGTGGGGAACTTAATGGACTCCCCCCAAGCAAAACAAACATCTAACTGGTGAAAATTATTAAAAAATCATATAAAGTCTCTGGAAATTATTCTAAAGCCATACAGCAAATACATTTACTTAAGAAAAACCTACTAAATCTCAGTAGGAACAGCGAGAGCCTGTGACATTTGGGTCATGTGCCCCTCCCCCCAGCTCCATGTGATGAAAGCTTCATCCAGGCAGGGATTCTTTCTCCAGTGCCCATTCATCTGTGCTATGTAAAAGCCGGGCCTTGACCTGAGAGAGTATGAGTTTTAGAGATATTTAGTCCCAGTGTTTTGGCTTTTGTTTTGTTTTGAACAGCAGAGCTTATTTTTAAGAACTGCTTTGGTTCTCCTAGGATTGTAAAGCCCAGAGTCCCCATCAAGACAGAAAACAAGAAATAGGACCAAGAATTGAGATATCCAGGTTTAAGTTGCTGCTTTCTTGAGCAAATCACTTCCCCTCTCTGAATTTCCACTTCCTCAAGAGAAAAAACAAAAACAAAAACATTTAGGAAACAGGAAGACAACTCAGGAGAGTTCCAAAGACTCAAGAGCCATGATCTGACTCTGTAGCCCCACAACCTCCCCCTCCTGAATTCTGCTCCCTCTCCTCCCATAAGTAACTCTCATGCTCTCTCTGTCTCTGTCTCTTTCTCTCTCACATCCATTAAAACGTTTATCTCCTGCAAAGTGCTGGAGGACGTACTGAACTGTGAGGGTTTAGTATAGGTGGTTAGAGCTTCCAATACCTGATTATATCAGAAGACTTAAGGCAAAAATCATGTTCTAGTGGAACAGCTAAGAGCTGCATCTCGGAGGAAACAGAGGTAAGGAGGCAATTCCTACATAAAGGGAAACTTTGGAACAAGAAGGGTGGGGCTGAAATAGACTTACAAGTCAAGTAGGTACATAAGTAAGTAGGTTTGCTTCCTCCCTCTTTCCGCCTCCCTTCCCTACTCTCCTTCATCTCCTGGGAGTAGAAGAGAAAGAAGGAGAAAAGACCTTCAAAGCCTGCCATGTGCCAGCCACTGTGTTGGGTTCTGTACAGTTTCCCACTCCTCAGTCACTCATATAGCACGTTCATGGGTTTTGCCATGTCTACACACCAGCTATACCATTATCTACTTAGTAGTTTTCTTTAAATCAACTCTCTTGTTTTCTTTAACTTATATACTTACCTTAGCCGTCTACCAATCAATATCTATAGAATGGTTTGGTATGTTAGTTATTTTTCTAATGCGTATTTAAATAAACATATAACTATTAGAATTAAAAAATATTTGTCCCCATGTCATAGTTACTGATGCCACACTTCAGGGTACATCTAGATTAGCTCATTTAGTCTTTGCCGCTACTCTCTGAGGTAAGGATAATGGTCCTCATCCTACACATGAGGAACTTAAGGTTCAGAGGGGTTAAGCAACTTGCTCAAAGTCACGAAACTAGCAAAGGCAGAGTAAGACTTGAAGCCACTTCCATTTCTAAGGCCTACACTCTTTCTCCTAACACTGCCCTGCAGTGGGAAGGGAGGAAGAAAGGAGCTGTACAAAAACAAGATCCGTCTGCAGAGTCAATGTATTTGGTCCAGCCAGCCTGTTCAGTTCCTATGAAGAGCCAAGCCCCATGGCCATTCTTGCCTCCTCTGCAAACTCCTGGCTTCCTCCGCCACGATCAAGCCCTGTGTCTGGCACAAACCTGGTGGTTGACTTGTTTGTCAAGCGGTGGCTCTGCTCCGAGGGCAGATTCTGCTGTGGCTGTCCTGGTGTCAAGGCTCCTAGGAGCCATCCTGAACGCTGCCCTTTTTGCTGCCATCACCCAGAGCACTGTTTTTGTTTCAGCTTCTTGCCCAGGCAGACAGGCCAAGGTTTTGCCTTCGAGTTGGGACTTGAGTAGGGCTTGGTATTTTAGGTAGTGCCTTTATGACAGTAGGCATTTCTTCTGGAACAGTTTGACAGCATTCTTCAATCTTCTCTTTTCACCAACAGCATCTGGTTGCCTAAGGCAGAGAGGACACACTTGCTTGGCAAAGAAGGGCAGGATTCTCTGCTACCTCCACCTGGGCCCCTTCGCCTCGTTCCTGCTGGGGTGTGGTCCCTCTATGAAACTGAGAGAACACGGCCAGAGTCATGTGGGGACTTAGACTCGGTGTACCTCCTGCTACATTCTCTGCCCTGCCAGTGGCTGGCTCTGGGTTTGAAGGATGTGGGGGTGAGAGATTGAAGAAGAGTGTCAGGGGTAATGGGGCAAAGGAACTGATATTTTTTATGGGCCTACTATGTGTGAAACACTGTACTAGATACTCCATATCTGTTATATCACTGAATTCTCTCAGTAACCTACAACCTTAACAAGTAGGTGCTATCATGCTCATCTTACAGATGAGGAAATCCAAGTCTGGAAAGTTAAGTAACTTGGTTAAGGCCACACAGCTATGAAAAGGCAGGGCCGAGATTCAAACCCAGGTCTGCCTGACTCCAAAATCCCTGGTCTTTTCCCTACATCAGGCTACCTCATCTCTGGATGGGATATATTACAAGAGGCCTTGGAGATTGTCTAGTTCAGGATCTCCCAGGCTGTGTGCCTCACAACAGCAGTTCCTCAGGGAGGAGAAGGAGGTCAGAAGATTTTGGAGAAAGTTGGTTTAAATAAAATCAAATTGACGTCTTTACTCTGGGACTTCTCAGAGCCATTAATATTCTAATGTGTACACAGGCCTCTGAGAGGGAGCTGTAGTGTGCCTCATCATCCAAATTACTGTTTATTTTCATGCAAAATACAAAGAAACCTGTGTTTTCGGAGCATTTTGGAAAATATTCATCTAATCAGACTCCTTTAAGTATAAAAAGGGAAGCAGGAGACTTGCCCAAGTAATACGACAGGCTGAAGCAGGGTAATTCCCAGTACTCCCACAACCTCACTCCTGTCCTGCCTTCCTGTCTCCGCGCAGAGGCTCTGCCCGTTTCATCAGTCATTAGGAATGAGGCAAATGCCCAGCAGGTGCCAGGTGCTGGTGTCAACATGACACTGTGGAGAGGCAGCCACACGGCAGTGTGGTGATGGTGTTGCCTACACCGTGGCAGCACTTGGACTGCCCTTGAACCAGTCTCAGGGGCCTGGAGAAGGCTTCCTGGGAGGCTGAACAGCTCAGGGGACTGGGCTCCTGGGAGGTGCCAGTACCGCCCACGGGAAGCTGGAGCCTCTGCTCCTGGCCTGCACCCACCGGGAAAAGCGGGGCTGCCTTAGGACCTCCAGTCACATCTGCAAAACCCTTCCTTCTCTCGTGACAGTAAAAGAAGCAGAGATAGAGATTCCTTATTAATTCTGCTAACAGTGGTTGGAACCCCTCTGCAATGTAAGCTAAACATTCCTGGCCTGACCACAGAACCATCACGGAAAGTTAGAGCTGGAAAAGAGAGCTTGGTGACTAACTAATCCAGGCCAGGCTACATGCGGAAAGTGAGGCCAGGGGGCTGAGGTCTCGCGTTGCTGGGATCCAGCACGGGGCCCCCGCCCACAGTTCATGTGCAGTGTGAGACTTAAGCTATCGAGGTGGGAAATCAAAACGCAGTGCTTGTGAGCCTGCATGCCATCTGTGGGGACTGGGTGGAGAAAGGGGGGCACTGTATCAAGTGCCTCCTGCTATGGAGCCTTCGAGGTAGGTCTTAGAAAAACAGGACTAGCTGCTCCAGACTCCAGGGGGCAAGTACTGGGCCTTTCTCAGACTCTGCCTCTGCGGCTCTGTGTGCCCTTGTTGTTGGGTGGGGGTGGGGGGGTCACCTCTCCTCTCTCTGGGCCCGTTTCCTCATATCCAAGAAGGAGGAGGTTGAGTTTGTGATGTTTATCTGTGGAGGTTCCATGGAAGGGAGCTTCAAGTCAAAGGGCAAAGCATAGTTGACACCCTACTGCCTCTCACTTCCCCTGCTCTATGGCCTCACCCATTTAATCCCTGGCCATTTACTGGGCATGTTTTCTCTCTTGAGGTTATAGAACCCGTGTTCGAGAGACTCAAGGCCCAGGATGGGCAGGCCGTGCTGCTAGCAGAGTATAAATTAAATTACAACTACTTTGCCTGGGCAAGAGTGGGCCTGATGGGGCTGTGGCCTGAGCTGTAGGAGGGAGAGCCAGCTTGCCCTGAGGGACCCTCTCGAGAGCTCAGCCCCTTGCCCTCTGCTGGGCCCACAGCCACAGGCACAGGCCAGGGCCAGGCCCTGATGGCTAGAGCGCTGAGGTATTGACACAGTGCTGCCTGTTGCCATGACAACCCAGAACAGTCCCAGGATGTGGACCCTACCAGTTCTAAAGCTCTAAAGCTCCCTGAGCTCAGAGACCACCCTTCCATCCTGCACTCCCTCCCCTCTCAGTGGGCATTTTTCTGAGGTCAGAGGTAGGCGTTGGGTAACTGTCCGAGAGGAAGTGCCCTCTGCAGTTCAGACTATCTCTGGAGTCCAGCTCAATTCTGAAATTTGGTCAGGAGGATGGCCATGATGATAATGGGTCTGTAAACCCAATTCTTCTTGGAATGTTTTCAGGGACTACCCTCTGACTGGAGATACTTGGTGTAGAGATGTTTGGCTGAATGAGACAGAAGCATCATGATTAAGGTATTCAGTAGCTGATGGGCTGTCACGTTGAAGAGGGATTAGCTTTGTTTGGAATGAGCTCTAATGTAGAAGTACCTGGGTGGCAGGTTTGGCTCAACATAAAGGCAATAATTTCCAGAACTCAGATCAAGAGAAACAGTACTTCAAAGGATGCTGGATTTGTCCACCACTGCAGGACAAGTGGAGGCTCAATGACTGTGACAGAAATGTTTTGGAGACAGTTGGCAGACCAGCTGGGGTCAAGGGGGTTACACTAGATGGTCAATTTAAGGGCCCTTTCAGTGTGGAGACTTGAATTCTAGAAAGTTACTGAGAAGAAGATGCTTGCCCTTTTGGGCAGAGGTTGTCCTGTAGTGCCTGAATCCTTCCTGAAAGAAATAATTTCTCCAAAAACCTCTGGATTTATAGAAATCACATCCTTTCCCTCACCACTGACCATCATTCCTCCTTGAGGCCTACTAATAAACACATGGAATTCTCAACTTCTTTTAAGATTTCTCTCTTCACTTTTGAAATTCCTGGAGAATAAATAAGCACAGTGTTCCTTGTTGAGACACCTGTCCCATAAACTGGGATTTCAGTGTCAGGTGCTGCTTGGGGTGGGGCCGTGGGGTTAAATGTATGTGTGTGTGTGTGTGTGTGTGTGTGTGTGTGTGTATTTTCCCCACTTTCTTTGCCAAGCTGGCATTATTTTACACTTGTGATTGATGGCCCATGGATTAATTCCTCTGTTTTGGTTTTTGATGAGATGATTAGAAATTTGGCTTCTGTTTACTGCCATCTTCACTCTGCCTTGGGCTGTTTGGGAAACAGAATGCCAATTTGACCTTTTTACTGCTCTTCCAGAGACAGTGAATAATGATCAGGAATGACTGGAGAAGCCTGAGATGCCCCCACATTCTTACATCATGGAAAGTCTGACTGTTTCCCCCAGTGATTTGTCATGGTGCAGGTTCTGAAACCAGATCTCAAGGGAGAACTCATAGAGGAACATGATCAGACTTGAACTCAGAAAATTCAAAAGGATTCAGTCTTGGGTCCCCCACTCTTTGGACCTCAATTTTCTCATCTGTAAGATGGAGATTCATTTATTCATTAACTCAACAGAGCACTGTATGCAAGAAGTAATAACTTTCTCTACTTGTGGAATCGCTACACGTATGAATTGGTTGAGATATGTCTGAAAAAGTTTCATAAATTATAAAGTACGTTGGAAAGAGAAGGGGTTGTTATATATAAGATGGGATCTAGAATAATTTTTCCTTTCTAATAAAGTCCATTATGTTCAGTTCTAGGGAAGTGTTTCTTAGCAATGATCCTACATCTTTTGTGGCTGACACCACTGGAAATAGAGTAGTTGAGAACAGCTATTGTCCTTCCTTTCATCCAATCCAAAGTGAAAAGTCAACACATTTATGAGAGAACAGAGGACGACCGCCTTCTATGCTTCAGTTCTCTTCAGTTAGCTGAAAGTCTGCTTAACTGCTGGGATCTCTCTAGACACACAGTCTTCTAAGAAACTCCCCACATGCCCCAAGTTGTATAAGGCATCAAGGCCACTTTTCTGTTCTGGGGAAGCTTAGGAAGATGTAGTGATCATAAACAAAAACACAACAAAAACCCATCACTCTTAGAGACGTCTTTGCCATTCACCGTGGGCCTCTGTCTCCTCAACTTACCAGGAAGAGCTGTGGTGATGCTCCAATGAGACAATGTTGTGAAAGCACTTTGTAAAGTTAAAAGGCCAGGTACCAATGTCAGGTATTATTTTTCCATGCTTACCGCCTGAACTTGTGTTAGCCCTGTGATGCCTGCCTGTCTCCATGCTTCCTGATTACCGATGCCGGCTTGGGCTGCAACCACAAGTGATAATATCTAATTTTCTGATCATTATCTCCTTAATAAGTTTCCGACACTTCTATTTTCTGAGTCATTCTCTCTCCTTCTAAACACGTGTAAGAATCATTCTCCCAACACAGAAGTTGAAAACTGATTTCACCTGATAGCCCAGCTGTTTGGCTGATGCCACCCTGTTACCTCAAAGTGTAGCTCTATTTCCTTTTTCTATTTAAGCTACAGTCATTCTAAGTCATAGCCACCTACAAGCTAATGAATGTGACTTAATTTCCAAGCCTTGATGACGGTTCTGAGAACCAACAGACGTTCTACTTGCAACACCCCCAAGATACGTTCTACTTAGCATTTCTAAAGCACTTGGTGTCACAAAGGAATTTATGATTTGTTTTTATTAGTTCTTCTTTAGAACCTCCTTAAAAGTGTGGTCCATAAGACACTGGTGAAGAATTCAGGGCCCTGGGTGACACCATCAACATGACAAATCACCATTTCCATGGATAAGAGTTATATGATTAAGTCCTCCCATAAATTCCTATGGGGTCGATTAAGTTTTGACATTAATAATAAAGGGATTGTGAGAGGTCCATCAAACAATCAATGAAAGTGACTGGTACTGATGGCCTTTCAAAACTCCACCAAGTAAGCTAATGAGTTCCAGATGCATTTTCCTCCAGCTGGTACAAACATTTCTCTCCTTCCTATATGGGTATCTTAATTTTCTCAAAGGTGGAACAGGGGGTCTGAGGCCCTGAGAAGAGAAATGATTTGCCCACAGTCATTGAGTGAATCGGCTGCAGAGCCAAGACCACAGTGCTTGGTACAAAGTAAGTGCTAGATAAATAAATACTTGATAAATGAATGACTGAATGAACCCAAATCTGGTATGCGTTTTTCTCCCCTGACTGTGCTCTACAAGAAACTTTTTAGATTCCCACTATATTTTCTACCCTTCAGAAGTGAGGCTACTTTCCTCAAGCCTAACTAAGCTCTAGTCCTCACTGTCCAATATTACAGCCACAAGTCACATGTGATTACTGAGCACTTGAAATGTGGCAGGTCCAGATAGATAGGCTATAAATGAATCTCAACTTTTGAAGGATTAGTGTGAAAGAAGACTGTAAAATATCTCACTACTAATTTTTTTATATTGTTCAACCAGTGATGTTCAACCAGTAATAGTTTGGATACACTGGGTTAAATAAAATATTATTAAAATCAATCACATTTGTTTCTTTTTTAATATGGCTACTGGAAAACTTTAAATTCCATGTATGGCTTTCCTTTGTGGCTTGCATTACAATTCTATTGAACAGCACTGCAATCTAGTCTATAGAAGCTTTAGAAAAAGAATTATGTATTGGAGGGTTGGGGGAGATGAATAAAATAGGTGAGAGAGCTTAAGAGATACAACCTTCCAGTTATAAAATAAATAAGCCACAGGGATGTAACGTACAGCACAGGGAATATAGTCAATAATATCGTAGTAACTTTGCATGGTGAGAGATGGTAACTACTAGATTTATCATGGCGATTATTTTGTAATGTATAAAAATATCAAATCACTATGTTGTGTAAAAAAAGAAAAAAGCTTTAAAAATTAACAAAAAAGAATTATATATGAGTTGTTAACCTTTCAGTAAAAGCTCCTGTGTTCAGGCTATCTGAGAACCTAGGAAATAAAGGTGAGAGTAATTAACTTTCTTCACGACAACAGCAACAAAATTCCTCCTTCTTTTCTCTACCTTAACCCTTTCCCTAAAGTTTCCATTGCAGTCTCTTTAACTACATACCTGAAAAGCTGGGAAATCCACTGAAGTATTGTTGGGTGGCTGGCCAGCCAACCCAGGAAGCCAGACATCTAATCTGGCTTCTGAAGAACTACCATTCCAATCCAACTGTCACAGGCACAGAAGTCATATTTGAATGGAGGAAGTATTTTTGGGGTATACTCTTGGTGAACAAGTTTAATAACAATAATTGCCATAATAACCGACATTTTTATAGCACTTTGCAATTTATAGAATACTTTCACATGTATCATCTCATTTGATTCTCATAACAGTCCTATAGTATGGGCATTATTATGATCCTGTTTGATAAATACAGACACAAAACTCAAGCGATTAAGAGGTTAGCTTATGACCACACAGCTAGAAGGTGGTAGTTGTGGTTGGAAACTCTGGCCTCCGAATACAGGGCTTTAGCTTGTATCTCAGGGGGTCCAGAATCCAGGGTGTGAGCTCCCACTGGCCTGACTGACGGCTCAGAGGCCCCAGTGTCCCTCTTCGAAGTGCCTCGCTAACATAGGTCAACAGCAGAGGAGGGAAGGAAAGATTTAAGAGGTGGGAGAGAAGAAAGAAATTCAGGTAAGGGAACACAGACGTAATATCTTGATGAGAAACTTCCCTAATGGCACAGGATAATCATCACTGTAATGGTCTTTTATGTCGATGCGCATGGAAAAGGAAGTGCTATCACGGCCAAATAAATCCTTACTGGCGGAAGTCCTACCAACTGCTGGGCAGAGGCTGGTATTACTATCTCCATCAGAGAAGTGAGGAAACTGAGGCTCAAAGGTGTTAAATCCAATGTTCATTCCACCACCCTCAGTTGGTTTGTGCATCAATATACAAATCATATGTATTTTTATTATTGCCATTTATTTTTTGTCTCTACTCATTAATTACTCAATAATTATCTTATTTATATTCTAGTTTCTTTGGGTTTACCTTTTTTCCCCCTCTGGCTCTTAAAATAGGTTTAGGTGCTTTAAAAAAATTTTGGGGGGACTTCCCTGGTGGTCCAGTGGTTAAAAATCTTCCTTCCAATGCAGGGGATGCAGGTTCGATCCCTGGTGGGGGAACTAAGAACCCACATGCCGCGGAGCAACTGAAACCGTGTGCTCTAGAGCTCTGGAACCCGAGCACCACAGCTAGAAAGAAGCCCGCGCGCCACAACGAAAAGATCCCGCATGCCACAGTGAAGGTCCCATGTGCTCCACCTAGATGCGATGCAGCCAAAGTAAATAAATAAATAAAATAAATATTAAAAAAAATTTTTTTTGTTTTCTAATGTGTGCACTTAAGGTTATGAATTTTCCTCCAGGTATCACTTTTGTTGCATCCAAGTGTTTTGATTATTTCCATTGTGTATGATAATATAAAAACCCATTTAATTAATGCTTTCATTAATACTTTTATATTATTCAGCCCTAAGCATTTTATAATTTTCATTGGCTTTCCTCTTTAACATGGATTATTTAGAATATGATTCTTACCTTCCAAAAATAGTATCTATTTTTTGAATAGGTAATATACACACATGGTACAAAATTAACGAGATATGAAAAAGTATGCAGTGAAAAGTCTCTCAAAAGCTACATCTGTGTAATCCCATTATGATGAATAGCAGAAAAGGCAAAACTATAGGGAGCTGCTGCATAGCACAAGGAGATCAGCTCCGTGCTTTGTGATGACCTAGAGGGGTGGGAAGGTGAGGGTGGAAGGGAGGCTCAAGAGGGAGGGGATAAATGTATACATATAGCTGATTCACTTTGTTGTACAGAAGAAACTAACACAACACGGTAAAGCAATTATAATCCAATAAAGATGTTTAAAAAAAAAAAAGAACCACACACACACAAAAAAACTATAGGGAGAGAAAACAGATCAGTGGTTGTCAGGGACTAAGAGTGGTGGGAGGGCTTGGCTATAAAGAGCCAGGAGAAAATCTGAGGGGTGACGGAACTGTTCTATACCTGCATTGTGGTGGTGGTTATGTGGCTGTAGGCATTTGTCAAAACTTGGGGAAATGTTTACTAAGAAGGGTGTATTGCACTGTATGTAAATTACACATTAATTTCTGAAATAAATAAATAAATAAATAAAGTCTCCCTCCCCGCTCCAGAATTAAATGGTAGTTTTCCTATTCATCTAAAATTTGCGGCTATGGTTTTTCTCCTCATAGTAGAGCAACCTCTATTTTAGTTACAAGGGAACTTTTAAATCTATCTAAGTTTTTAAAAAGCTGATTATCAAAACAATATTCTGAACTACAACATGTCCTTCACAATCTCCACATTCTACTGTGATTCACTGGTAATAAATTATCTTGAACACATAGACACCTATACCTGGGAGCTACTGTATGTGTTGGAATCTACTAGCACTCCCTGGAAATCTTAGGGCGCTCTGGCAAAGTTCTGTACCCACCTCTCTGCATCACTGTTTGAAATACAACTAGAAGGATCAAGCTGACATTGTGCTTAAGCCCTGGACATCATCAGCTCTGCTGTGACACGAGTTAAGTAATCATGGGAGAAGCTCACAAAAATGGCATGATTTTAATTATCCATAGCCAAACTAAAACAATCTCATCGTCGTTAATATTGCTGGGTTATGATAGCTGAAAAACCAGGATTAAACAGGGAGTGGGTGAGGTACATCATCAGCATCATCATAATTCCTCCTGTGTATAGCAGGCAGATGCGGTAAAAGAAAACACTGCTTCAGGAGGACTATTTGTTAATGTAGTCTTCACCTTAATCCAGAAAGTGTTTAAAGATGCTGAGCTCTTGCTTAGTCATTAAGTACACAGTGTCGATGGAAAAAGTCAGCCTCTCTAAGCCTTGGTTTCTTCCTTGATAAAGTAGAGAAAATTCCACCCATTTCACATGTTACTAGAGAGACTGAGGGGGATCATGGATAGAGTCCCAGCACCAGAGAAGATTCCTTCCATAATCAGTGTATTTGTCAAGTGAGGGCCTCTGTTCTCCTACTGTAATGATGAGGGTAGCCCCCCATCCTAGTCCCTCGAGGGTCAGGAGGTCCAAAAAAACTCTCATCTGTGAATTTCCCAACCAGTATCATATCAACACTGAATAAAATAATGGATGGATAAGGGCTTTGGACCATACAAAACACTGTAATGGCATCAATACCTCCCTTACACATACACACACCCCTTTCTACTTGGATAATTCAAACCTGTCCTTCAAAAGTCAGCTCAACTGCCAGCTCCTCCAGGAAGCCTTCCTGGAATGCCTGGCTTGAGCTTTAATAGCTCTCCTCTGGGCTTCCAGAGCCTCTCACACTACACTGTTATTGCATGTTTCTTGTCTGTCACCTCCTCTGATCTGGAGGGTAATGGTCCAAGTCTGCATCCTTCCTGTTTGCATCTCAGGGGAGGTATGGAGCCTGGCAGAGTGGATATGCATACATGTTTGTTGACAGATTCTTACTGATGAAACTTAAGGTGCTGCTTTCACAAAGTCTCCCCCCATCCCTTGACCAGACATAATCTTGCTTTACTCTGAACAACTCAGGGTATTTTCTGTCTTCTTCTCTTGTGGGATTGTAGCAGGTCCCTTCACCCTCTGAGCCTGATGAAGGCAACAGTACTCACGCTGATGCCGCGGGAGCAGAGAGCTGGGAAGGTGCTCTGAAGGGATTGAAGGAGAGGAGCAACTGGGGGAAAGGCTTGAATTCTTTTTTTAAAAAATTTTACTTTATTGAAGTATAGTGGATTTACAATGTTGTGTTAATTTCTGCTGTACAGCAAAGTGATTCAGTTATATACATATATACATTCTTTTTATATTCTTTTCCATTATTGTTTATCACAGGATATTGAATATAGTTCCCTGTGCTATACAGCAGGACCTTGTTGTTTATCCATCCCATATATAAGAGTTTGCATCTGCTAACCCCAAACTCCCAATGCAACCCTCCCCCTCCCTCCCTCTTGGCAACCACAAGTCTGTTCTCTATGTCTGTGAGTCTGTTTCTGTTTTGTAGATAGGTTCATTTGTGTCATATTTTAGATTCCACATATAAGTGATATCATATGGTATTTGTCTTTCTGACTTCACTTAGTATGATAATCTCTAGTTGCGTCCATGTTGCTGCAAATGGCATTATTTCATTCTCTTTTGCATCCATGTTGCTGCAAATGGCATTATTTCATTCTTTTTTATGGCTGAGTAGTATTCCATTGTATATATGTACCACATCTTCGTTATCCATTCATCTATTTTTTTTAACATCTTTATTGGAGTATAATTCCTTTACAATGGTGTGTTAGTTTTTGCTTTATAACAAAGTGAATCAGTTATACATATACTTATGTTCCCATATCTCTTCCCTCTTGCATCTCCCTCCCTCCCACCCTCCCTATCCCACCCCTCTAGGTGGTCACAAAGCACAGAGCTGATCTCCCTGTGCTGTGTGGTTGCTTCCCACTAGCTATCTATTTTATGTTTGGTAGTGTATATATGTCCATGCCACTCTCTCACTTTGTCACACCTTACCTTTCCCCCTCCCCATATCCTCAAGTCCATTCTCTAGTAGGTCTGTGTCTTTATTCCCGTCTTTCCACTAGGTTCTTCATGACCTTTTTTAATTTTTCCCTTAGATTCCATATATATTTGTTAGCATACTGTATTTGTTTTTCTCTTTCTGACTTACTTCACTCTGTATGACAGACTCTAGGTCCATCCACCTCACTACAAATAACTCCATTTCATTTCTTTTTATGGCTGAGTAATATTCCATTGTATATATGTGCCACATCTTCTTTATCCATTCATCCGATGATGGACATTTAGGTTGCTTCCATGTCCTGGCTATTGTAAATAGAGCTGCAATGAACATTTTGGTACATGACTCTTTTTGAATTCTGGTTTTCTCAGGGTATATGCCCAGTAGTGGGATTGCTCCATTCATCTATTGATGGACATTTAGGTTGTTTCCATGTCTTGGCTATTGTGAACAGTGCTGCTATGAACATAGGGGTGCACGTATCTTTTTTGTTTTCTTTTTGTTTTTTTTTAACATCTTTATTAGAGTATAATTGCTTTACAATGGTGTGTTAGTTTCTGCTTTATAACAAAGTGAATCAGTTATACATATACATATGTCCTCATATCTCTTCCCTCTTGCATCTCCCTCCCTCCCACCCTCCCTATCCCACCCCTCTAGGTGGTCAAAAAGCACCGAGCTGATCTCCCTGTGCTATGCGGCTGCTTCCCACTAGGTATCTATTTTACGTTTGGTAGTGTATATATGTCCATGCCACTCTCTCACTTTGTCCCAGTTTACCCTTCCCCCTCCCCGTATCCTCAAGTCCATTCTCTAGTAGGTCTGCATCTTTATTCCCGTCTTGCCCGCAGGCTCCTCTGACCATCTTTTTTTTTTTCTTTTTTTAGATTCCATATACATGTGTTAGCATACAGTATTTGTTTTTCTCTTTCTGACTTACTTCACTCTGTATGACAGTCTCTAGGTCCATCCACCTCACTACAAATAACTGTTTCGTTCCTTTTTATGGCTGACTAATATTCCATTGTATATATGTGCCACATCTTCTTTATCCATTCATCTGTTGATGGACACTTAAGTTGCTTCCATGTCTTGGCTATTGTAAATAGAGCTGCAATGAACATTTTGGTACATGACTCTTTTTGAATTATGGTTTTGTCTGGATATATGCCCAGGAGTGGGATTGCTGGATCATATGGCAACTTTATTTTTAGTTTTTTGAGGAACCTCCATACTGTTCTCCATTGTGGCTGCACCAATTTACATTCCCACCAACAGTGTAGGAGGGTTCCCTTTTCTCCACACCCTCTCCAGCATTTGTTATTTGTAGATTTTTTAATAATGGCCATTCTGACCGGTATAAGGTGGTACCTCATTGTAGTTTTGATTTGCATTTCTCTAATAATTAGACATGTTGAGCATCTTTTCATGAGCGTGTTAGCCATCTGAATGCCTTCTTCTTTGGAGAAATGTCCATTTAGGTCTTCTCATTTTTCAATTAGGTTGTTTGTTTTTTGTTTTTGAGTTGTATGAACAGTTTGTATATTTTGGAAATTAAGCCCTTGTTGGTTGTATCATTTGCAAATATTTTCTCCCAGTCCGTATGTTGTCTTTTCCTTTTGTTTATGGTTTCCTTTGCTGTACAAAAGCTTGTAAGATTTATTAGGTTTCATTTGTTTAGTTTTGCTTTTATTTCTATTGCCTTGGGAGACTGATTTAAGAAGACATTGGTACGAATTATGTCAGAGAATGTTTTGCCTATATTCTCTTCTAGGAGTTTTACAGTGTCATGTCATGTATTTAAGTCTTCAAGGACTTGAACCCTTGCTTCATTTTCCCTATGTACTCTTTTTCTGTGGCACCAGGAACACATTTTAGAGCTGAGTCAGGATTAACTCTCAGCCATACATTCACTTCCTTCCCTGATCTTGAATGCCTGACTCTTCACAGGGCTGATTTCTCTTCTGTGGAGGCCCCCAACCTTCCCACTGGCTTCCTGTGGGTGACACATACCTTGGTGATTTCCCAGCATCCTCTAGAACAGCAGCTCTCAATCCTCATTACACACTGATTCCTAGAGATTGTTCAAAGATTCCTCTCTGCAGCTCCACTCACAAATTCTGGCTTCATCAATGTGCCATGGGTCTGTGCATGCCCCAACTTACATGGGTCACAGCTGGGAACCCATTAGAGGAAGATAACATATCATTTAGGAAGTCAAACTAAATAGTCTCTAGAATGCCTCTAGCCTATAATCCTACATGTTTAAGCACATTCCCTGCTCCCCAGACATGTAGAATCTTAGAAGATGATACTGAGATGGCTGTTAGAGGTCAACTGGCCCAGCCCATTAATTCTTAGATTGGGAAACTGTGGCCCAGAGAAGGTAGGGGATGTGGCAGGACCAGAACTTGAACTCAGGTCTCCCAACCCAGGTTAGTGATACTTTCATGACCCTGGCTGACTTTTGGGATAGCGACTAGCTCTCCGCATCAGGGGATTGGGTGGGAGAGGTTCTTAATATTTCTTTCAATGGAAATGTGTGCTTTGGCCAAAGCTGTTCATGGCTGTTGTCCAGACAAACTTTTTTTTATTAAATTAAATTTAATTTATTTTTTATACAGCAGGTCCTTATTAGTCATCAATTTTATACACATCAGTGTATACCTGTCAATCCCAATCGCCCAATTCATCACACCACCACCCCCACTCCCCTGCTGCTTTCCCCCCTTGGTGTCCATATGTTTGTTCTCTACATCTGTGTCTCAATTTCTGCCCTGCAAACCGGTTCATCTGTACCATTTTTCTAGGTTCCACATATATGCGTTAATATACGATATTTGTTTTTCTCTTTCTTATTTACTTCACTCTGTATGACAGTCTCTAGATCCATCCACATCTCTACAAATGACCCAATTTCGTTCCTTTTTATGGCTGAGTAATATTCTATTGTACATATGTACCACAACTTCTTTATCCATTCGTCTGTCGATGGGCATTTAGGTTTCTACCATGACCTGGCTATTGTAAATAGTGCTGCAATGAACATTGGGGTGCATGTGTCTTTTGAAATTATGGTCTTCTCTGGGTATATGCCCAGTAGTGGGATTGCTGGATCACATGGTAATTCTATTTTTAGTTTTTTAAGGAACCTCCATACTGTTCTCCATAGTGGCTGTATCAATTTACATTCCCACCAACAGTGCAAGAGGGTTCCCTTTTCTCCACATCCTCTCCAGCATTTGTTGTTTGTAGATTTTCTGATGATGCCCATTCTAACTGGTGTGAGGTGATACCTCATTGTAGTTTTGATGTGCATTTCTCTAATAATTAGTGATGTTGAGCAGCTTTTCATGTGTTTCTTGGCCATCTGTATGTCTTCTTTGGAGAAATGTCTATTTAGGTCTTCTGCCCATTTTTGGATTGGATTTTTTTTTTTTTAATATTGAGCTGCATGAGCTGTTTATATATTTTGGAGATTAATCCTTTGTCCGTTGACTCGTTTGCAAATATTTTCTCCCATTCCGAGGGTTGTCTGTTCGTCTTGTTTATGGTTTCCTTTGCTGTGCAAAAGCTTTTAAGTTTCATTAGGTCCCATTTGTTTATTTTTGTTTTTATTACCATTACTCTAGGAGATGGATCAAAAAAGATCTTGCTGTGATTTATGTCAAAAAGTGTTCTTCCTATGTTTTCCTCTAAGAGTTTTATAGTGTCCGGTCTTACATTTAGGTCTCGAATACATTTTGAGTTTATTTTTGTGTATGGTGTTAGGGAGTGTTCTAATTTCATTCTTTTACATGTAGCTGTCCACTTTTCCCAGCACCACTTATTGAAGAGATTGTCTTTTCTCCATTGTATATCCTTGCCTCCTTTGTCATAGGTTAGTTGACCATAGGTGCGTGGGTTTATCTCTGGACTTTCTATCTTGTTCCATTGATCTATGTTTCTGTTTTTGTGCCAGTACCATATTGTCTTGATTACTGTAGCTTTGTAGTATAGTCTGAAGTCAGGGAGTCTGATTCCTCTAGCTCCGTTATTTTCCCTCAAGGCTGCTTTGGCTATTCACGGTCTTTTGTGTTCCCATACAAATTTTAAGATTTTTTGTTCTAGTTCCGTAAAAAAGGCCATTGGTAATTTGATAGGGATTGCATTGAATCTGTAGATTGCTTTGGGTAGTATAGTCATTTTCACAATATTGATTCTTCCAATCCAAGAACATGGTATATCTCTCCATCTGTTGATATCATCTTTAGTTTCTTTCATCAGTGTCTTATAGTTTTCTGTATACAGGTCTTTTGCCTCCCTAGGTAGGTTTATTCCTAGGTATTTTATTCTTTTTGTTGCAATGGTAAATAGGAGTGTTTCCTTAATTTCTCTTTCAGATAGTTCATCATTAGTGTATAGGAATGCAAGAGATTTCTGTGCATTAATTTTGTATCCTGCAACTTTACCAAATTCACTGATTAGCTCTAGTAGTTTTCTGGTGGCATCTTTAGGATTCTCCATGTATAGTAACATGTCATCTGCAAACAGTGACAGCTTTACTTCTTCTTTTCCAATTTGTATTCCTTTTATTTCTTTTTCTTCTCTGATTGCTGTGGCTAGGACTTCCAAAACTATGTTGAATAATAGTGGTGAGAGTGGACATCCTTGTCTTGTTCCTGATCTTAGAGGAAATGCTTTCAGTTTTTCACCATTGAGAATGATGTTTGCTGTGGGTTTGTCGTATATGGCCTTTATTATGTTGAGGTAGGTTCCTTCTATGCCCACTTTCTGGAGAGTTTTTATCATAAATGGGTGTTGAATTTTGTCAAAAGCTTTTTCTGCATCTATTGAGATGATCATATGGTTTTTATTCTTCAATTTGTTAATATGGTCTATCACATTGATTGATTTGCATATATTGAAGAATCCTTGCATCCCTGGGATAAATCCCAGTTGATCATGGTGTATGATCCTTTTAATGGGTTGTTGGATTCTGTTTGCTAGTATTTTGTTGAGGATTTTTGCATCTATATTCATCAGTGATATTGGTCTGTAATTTTCTTTTTTTTGTAGTATCTTTGTCTGGTTTTGGTATCAGGGTGATGGTGGTCTCATAGAATGAGTTTGGGAGTGTTCCTTCTTCTGCAATTTTTTGGAAGAGTTTGAGAAGGATGAGTGTTAGCTCTTCTCTAAATGTTTGATAGAATTCACCTGTGAAGCCATCTGGTCCTGGACTTTTGTTTGTTGGAAGATTTTAAATCACAGTTTCAATTTCATTACTTGTGATTGGTCTGTTCATATTTTTTATTTCTTCCTGGTTCAGTCTTGGAAGGTTATACCTTTCTAAGAATTTGTTCATTTCTTCCAGGTTGTCAATTTGATTGACATAGAGTTGCTTGTAGTAGTCTCTTAGGATGCTTTGTATTTCTGCAGTGTCTGTTGTAACTTCTCCTTTTTCTTTTTTTTTTTTTACTTTTTTTAAAAACATCTTTATTGGAGTATAAGTGCTTTACAATTGTTTGTTAGTTTCTGCTTTATAACAAAGTGAATCAGTTATACATATACATATGTCCCCATATCTCTTCCTTCTTGCATCTCCCTCCCTCCCACCTGCTCTATCCACCCCTCTAGGTGGTCACAAAGCACCGAGCTGTTCTCCCTGTGCTATGCAGCTGCTTCCCACTAGCTATCTATTTTACGTTTAGTAGTGTATATATGTCCATGCCACTCTCTCACTTTCCTTTTTCATTTCTAATTTTATTGATTTGAGTCCTCTCCCTCTTTTTCTTGATGAGTCTGGCTAATGGTTTATCAATTTTGTTTATCTTCTCAAAGAACCAGCTTTTAGTTTTATTGATCTTTGCTATTGTTTTCTTTGTTTCTATTTCATTTATTTCTGCTGTGATCTTTATGATTGCTTTCCTTCTGCTAACTTTGGGTTTTGTTTGTTCTTCTTTCTGTAGTTCCTTTAGGTGTAAGGTTAGATTGTTTATTTGAGATTTTTCTTGTTTCTTGAGGTAGGCTTGTATAGCTGTAAACTTCCCTCTTAGAACTGCTTTTGCTGCATCCCATAGGTTTTGGATCATCGTGTTTTCATTGTCATTTGTCTCTAGGTATGTTTTGATTTCCTCTTTGATTTCTTCAGTGATCTCTTGGTTATTTAGTAATGTATTGTTTCGCCTCCATGTGTTTGTGTTTTTACGTTTTTTTTCCCTGTAATTCATTTCTAATCTCACAACGTTGTGGTCAGAAAAGATGCTTGATATGATTTCAATTTTCTTAAATTTACTGTGGCTTGATTTGTGACCCAAGGTGTGATCTATCCTGGAGAATGTTCCGTGCACACTTGAGAAGAAAGTGCAATCTGCTGTTTTTGGATGGAATGTCCTATAAATATCAATTAAATCTATCTGGTCTATTGTGTCATTTAAAGCTTCTGTTTCCTTATTTATTTTCATTTTGGATGATCTGTCTATTGGTGTAAGTGAGGTGTTAAAGTCCCCCACTATTATTGTGTTACTGTCGATTTCCTCTTTTACAGCTGTTAGCAGTTGCCTTATGTACTGAGGTGCTCCTATGTTGGGTGCATATATATTTATAATTGTTATATCTTCTTCTTGGATTGATTCCTTGAGCATTATGTAGTGTCCTTCCTTGTCTCTTGTAACATTCTTTATTTTAAAGTCTATTTTATCTGATATGAGTATAGCTACTCCAGCTTTCTTTTGATTTCCATTTGCATGGAATATCTTTTTCCATTCTCTCACTTTCAGGCTATATGTGTCCCTAGGTCTGAAGTGGGTCTCTTGTTGACAGCATATATATGGGTCTTGTTTTTATATCCATTCAGCAAGCCTGTGTCTTTTGGTTGGAGCATTTAATCCATTCACGTTTAAGGTAATTATCGATATGTATGTTCCTATGACCATTTTCTTAACTGTTTTGGGTTTGCTTTTGTAGGTCCTTTTCTCCTCTTGTGTTTCCCACTTAAAGAAGTTCCTTTAGCATTTGTTGTAGAGCTGGTTTGGTGGTGCTGAATTGTCTTAGCTTTTGCTTGTCTGTCAAGCTTTTGATTTCTCCATAGAATCTGAAAGAGATCCTTGGCGGGTAGAGTAATCTTGGTTGTAGTTTCCTCCCTTTCATCACTTTAAGTATTATCATGCCACTCCCTTCTGGCTTGTAGAGTTTCTGCTGAGAAATCAGCTGTTAACCTTATGGGCGTTCCCTTGTACGTTATTTGTCATTTTCCCCTTGCTGCTTTCAATAATTTTTCTTTGTCTTTAATTTTTGCCAGTTCGATTACTATGTGTCTCAGCATGTTTCTCCTTGGGTTTATCCTGTATGGGACTCTCTGTGCTTCCTGGACTTGGGTGGCTATTTCCTTTCCCATGTTAGGCAATTTTGGACTATAATCTCTTCAAATATTTTCTCTGGTCCTTTCTCTCTCTCTTCTCCTTCTGGGACCCCTATAATGCGAAAGTTGTTGTGTTTAATGTTGTCCCAGAGGTCTCTTAGGCTGTCTTCATTTCTTTTCATTCTTTTTTCTTTATTCTTTTCCCCGGCAGTGAATTCCACCATTCTGTCTTCCAGCTCACTTATCCGTTCTTCTGCCTCAGTTTTTCTGCTATTGATTCCTTCTAGTGTATTTTTCATTTCAGTCATTGTATTGTTCATCTCTGTTTGTTCTTTAATTCTTCTATATCTTACTTAAACATTTATTGCATCTTCTCGATCTTTGCTTCCATTTTTTTTCCGAGGTCCTGGATCATCTTCACTATCATTATTCTGAATTCTCTTTCTGGAAGATTGCCTATCTCTGTTTCATTTAGTTGTTTTTCTGGGGTTTTATCTTGTTCCTTTATCTGGTACATAGCCTTCTGCCTTTTCATCTTGTCTATCTTTCTGTGAATGTGGTTTTTGTTCCACAGGCTGCAGGATTGTAGTTCTTCCTGCTTCTGCTGTCTGCCCTCTGGTGGATGAGGCTATGTAAGGGGCTTGTGGAAGTTTCTTGATGGGAGGGACTGGTGGTGGGTAGAGCTGACGTTGTTCTGGTGGGCAGAGCTCCATAAAACTTGAATCCGCTTGACTGCTGATGGGTGAGGCTGGGTTCCCTCTCTGTTGGTTGTTTGGCCTGAGGCACCCCAATACTGGAGCCTACCTGGGCTCTTTGATGGGGCCAGTGGCGGACTCTGGGAGGGTTCACGCCAAGGATTACTTCCCAGAACTTCTGCTGCCAGTGTCCTTGTCCCCACAGTGAGCCACAGCCACCCCCCACCTCTGCAGGAGACCCTCCAACACTAGCAGGTAAGTCTGGTTCAGTCTTCCCTGGGGTCACTGCTCCTTCTCCTGGGTCCTGATGCGCACACTACTTTGTGTGTGCCCTCCAAGAGTGGAGTCTCTGTTTCTCCCAGTCCTGTCGAAGTCCTGCAATCAAATCCCACTGGCCTTCAAAGTCTGATTCTCTAGGAATTCCTCCTCCCATTGCCAGACGCCCAGGTTGGGAACCTGATGTGGGGCTCAGAACCTTCACTCCAGTGGGTGGCCTTCTGTGGTTTAAGTGTTCTCCAGCTTGTGAGTCACCCACCCAGCAGTTATGGGATTTGATTTTATTGTGATTGAGCCCCTCCTACCGTCTCATTGTGGCTTCTTTGTCTTTGGATGTGGGGTGTCTTTTTTGGTGAGTTCCAGTGTCTTCCTGTCGATGATTGTCCAGCAGCTAGTTGCGATTCTGGTGTTCTTGCAAGAGGGAGTGAGAGCACGTCCTTCTACTCCACCATCTTGGTTCTTTCTCACAGTCCTAGATCACAGAGAGCAGTTTGCTTCTGTCTGAGGTCTCTCTCCTTGGCTTGCAGATGGCCACTTTCTTGCTGAATCCTCACATGGCCTTTCCTCTGTGCATGTGCACTCCTGTTCCAGACAATCTTGAATAGGAAAATTCTGAAATCAATAGAATTAGGAAGTTGTCAAACAGGGATGGGTTTGAGTCCCAGCTGTACCATTTGTGATCTGATTGACTTTGGACAAGTTGCTTCTGTGAACTTCAGTTCTCTCTTGTGGGTAACTGAGTCGATGGTGGCAGTGTAACATCAGTGCTGCCCAAGACAAATCCTGAGAGCCATGCTGGATTTCTCTAACAGCACATCAATCACCGAGTCCTGCTGGTTCCTACACTGATTTCTTTAACTCTTCCATTTCTTTCTTTCCCCCGATACTTTCCCATTCAGGTTGCTGTTCCTGCTGCTCTGGATCATGGTCATAGGTGACCTCACTTCTAGCCAAGTCTTCTTCAGAACTGGGACATCTCATGTTGTCATCCCACCAATGAAAACCTTCCTACCAATCTCAGGATAAGTCTAAACTTCTTACCAGGCTCCCCAGGGTCTGCTGTCTACCTACCTCTCTGGCCTTGTTTCTCATCTTCCCTACCCACCACCTCCATCCCCATATCCTGTGCCTGGTCAGCCAGGTCCTTTTAGTTCCTTCAGGAAGTCCTGCCTTCCCCAGGTCTGAGTTAGGACCCATCTAAGTTCTCCTACAGAACACTGAGCTTCTTCTATTATAACCACAGGATGCACTGTAACTGCCTTTTACCTGACTATCCCCCACAGCAAGTGCCATAGGAGGGACCATCTTGATCTTGATCTTCATTGTATCTCCAGCACCAAGGATTGTGCTGGGCAATATGGTAGGCACTTCATTTCTTTTGAAATGTGAATGGATCTGTAAAATGATATGATATTGATTTAGCAGGATTGTCACACAGAGTAAATGACATAAGTCTACACAGTGTCTGATATGCAGCAGCGACCTTTAATCAGTTTTTCCCCATCCCTGTTTCCCTTGTCTGCCTTTTTGATCTGCTTTTAAAATGGTAAAAACTGGAAGGGGAACAACCCAACAGAGGGGGGCGGGGGAAAGACTTGAACCAATCCTTCATAAAAGACGATATCCAAGTGGCAAATAAGCATTAAAAAAGTGCTCAATTTCATTAGTCATCAGGAAATACAAACTAAAACCACGATGTAATAATACTAACCTCACCCACCAGAATGGCTAAAATGAAAAGGACAGATAATAGCAAATGTTAACAAGGATGTGTAACAACTAAAACTCTCATGGGTGTGCTCGTGCGTGTGTAAAACAGAACTACTTTGGAATAATGTTCGGGGGCATTGAGTAAAATGAACATATTCATACCCTGTGACTCAGCAATTCCACTCCCAGATGTGTACCCAACAGAATTGTATTCGTATGTTCACCAAAGATATGCACTAGAATGTTCATAGCAAAGACTGGAAACAACCCAGATTTCCATCAACATCAGAATGGATAAACAAATTGTTGTTTATTTACACAAAAAGAATACTACACAACAATTAAAATGAGCAACGTATGCACAACATCATGGGAGAATTTCACATGTCATGATAAGAAAAAAAGCGAGACACAAAAGCATACATGCTACATGATTCCATTCATATGAAGTTCAAGGACAGACAGAAAAAATTACGGTGTTAGAAGTCACAATAGTGGTTACCCTTGGGGAGATGGATTAATGACCAGAAGAGGAACAAATGGGGTTTTGGGGGATTCTGGTAATTTTTTTTCTTGATTTACGTGGTGGTTACACAAATGTGTTCACTCTGTGAAAATTATTTTATTCACATTATTATATGACAATAAGTCTGGGAAACTAGATTTTGGGAAGGTTTCTATCATTCCTTAAATGAAAAGGGTGGCTTGCTGTGCTAAACTGTTGGTAGGAACCATGTGGTTTTGCTTTCCTTCTGGGAGTATGGAATTCTGGTGCATGCTAGGCAGAGGGTGCCTATGTGACCTACCTCTACTAAAAGCCCTGGGCCCCTGAGGTCAGGCAGGCTTCCCTGGTAGGCAAGATTACATACCTGCTATCACAATTCATTGTTGGAAGAATTAAATGTGTCCTCTGGGAGAGGACTCTTGGGAGCTTGGGCCTCGTTTCTTCTGGGCTTCACCCCATGCACCTTTTCCCTTTGCTGATTTTGCTTTGTGCCCTTCCACTGTAATAAACCTTAGCTGTGAGTACAACTATATGCTGAGTCCTGTGAGTCCTGCTAAGGAATCAATGAACCTGTGGGTGTTCTGGGGGACCCCAATGCAGAGTCAGAAGTGGGCTTCCCTAGAAGAACCCTGACTCTGAAATACAGTGAAAGGACTGTTTGGGAAAATGAAGGATGAAGGGGCAGGAGATGCTGAACACTTGGTGTAAGGATGGCTCTGGAGATAGGGCTGGCATAAAACAGCAGTTTGCCTGCTGCCTCTTGTGAGAGGGAAAAGTTACCCATAGAATTTGAAAATGAGAGCTCAACTCCAGAAGAACAGGCTTGCAGCTGCCCTGGCTACTTGCTGGCTAGAGTGAGAGGGGAAATCCAGCCTGAGAGATGCCTTTGCTTTCATCCTCTCCTCCAGAGCCCAACTCTTCCAAAAGAAGAGCTCGCGTGGGCTACAGAGGTTGACATTTGTAATGTTCTTTCCTCTAAGGGGGAGGGCAAATTGGTTCCCAGGAGTAAAGCTTTAGACCAACTAGAGAAAAAATAAAGGAGGAGGCAATGCAGCCAATTCTTCAGGCCCATATCCCCCTGGCATTCCAGCCAAGATTTCCTGGCAGCTGCAATGTTAACCACGTAAATGCTGAATTTACTGCGTGGGATTTGAGTAAATTTGAAAAATGAAAAAAAAGGGAAGGGGGAAATTTTTAAATGGCTTTTATTTTGTGGCTAGGGTATTTGGATGTATGGCAAAAATTGAAGAAAAGTGTTATCCTTATAATTTCACAAATGCTAGAGGGATCATCCCAATCAGGGAAACTGCAAAAAAATAAAAAAAATAAAAAGTATTAAACACAACTTCCTTGCTTTTTTGCCACTGATGAGTAAATTAGAATTTAAACTCTTTGGATATTAAGCAGAATAAGTCTCCATACTGATGATTTTCCCTATGAGTTTTGCCTATTGGAGCCTCTGGCGTGCCAAAACTGGGTCCGTTTGCCCAATGCCCAGCACAAGCCAAACGCTGAGATGTCGAGGTTTGCAGTGGAGAAAGGGTTTATTCACCAGGCGGCCAAGCAACGACATGGGAGAACAAGTCTCAAATCTGAGGGGCTGGGATATTCATGGGATAAAGAAGAGGGTGGTCTGAGTTGTGGGGACAGACGACTGGAGGCAAGAAAAGGTGAAGTAAGCGGTGTTCTGTGTGGGCGTATCTGGCTTCTGTGCTCTTTCATCGGACGTGTGTTCAGAAAATGGTGGCTAGCATGATCTGAGGGTGGAGTTTTTGGCCTCTGATGTCAAAAGGTCATCCACTGGACACTTGCACAGGCCAGGTTGAATGGTCAGTGGTCTCTACTAGTTTGAACTGGACAAGACTAGCTCCATGTTCCTGGAAAACAACTTAAGCAACCAATTCTATAGCGACCCACACATCAGAGATGTTATCTATAGGGGTTGGTTAAAGGAGTCTTGTGATATATTGTCTAAGTTTCATGAAGCTTGGAGGAGATGCATTTGAGAGAACAATTAAGGCGAGCTTAATCAATGAAGGCAGGTTACAGGATATTATTTACTACGCAAGTTATAGTTTAAGGGATCTAACTGATGGTTGCCCTTGGTTTCACTGGGAAAAGGCAATTGATATGAAAAGAGAAGTACTCACCAGTAGAAAACACACTTTGGAGATTTAAAAAGCAGTCTTTAGTAGCTAATGCCCACCTGTAATCATATCAGATCTTGTAAACGCTGACCCTAACAGGCTGATGATTTTCTTGTCTGCTGTGCAAATTCTGAGTGTATCAACTTGGACTCTAAGAATAAGACAGAAAGTGCTTAGGAAGGACTTGCTTATCACTGGGCTTGGAACCCAGCCCTTTGGTCCATCAGTGTCAGAATTTTCTGCTGCCCAAGAAATGCTATTGGCCTTTTTGGAGTCCTGAATTCACTGATTCTAAGGGCCTGAGCCTAACTCTGTGTTGAAATCTGATACTCTCTGCTCTGGGTCTTTGTAGCCTCAGCTGGAGCTGGGCTGAACGAAAAGCTGGACCCGAGCTCTGGGAACTCTGGGACCCATGTAGATAAAGGGCCCTAAACAATGAGAATGTCATGGATTCTGGCTGGACTGTCTGGGTCGCATACAAGGGTCCACAGGAAAGGGCTTAGGTTCAAGATGGGACCCTCTGAAAAGGAGCTCCTGATAGGCTCTGTGCTTCTGATACAGAGACTGATGGTATTCTGATGGCGGCTGCCAGATGGGGAGGGCACACCTCAGGGCCTGTAACCCCTCAGTCCCCTCTTGACAGATGGGGCTCTCAAGCCCCTCTCAGGGATGCCTCCCTGCTGTACCCAGGTCAGCTCAGCTCAGCAGACGCACCGATGGCCCAGCTCCCTTCCCCTCCCCCTCCCCTCTCTCCTGGGCCCACCCCTTAGGAGGCAGTTTGATAATCAAACGCAGCCCGATGCTCACAGGATAAAAGATCAGGATGAAAAGGATGGGAAGTTATGTAAGCGCATTCTGAAAGGTGTTGAATATTCTGAATTTCATCCCAACCAATTCTTGAACAGGATTATCTTTCTGGTTCAGTTGTATAAAAATGTTTTTCTGTAAGAATGCTTTTGATCCTCTTGCATACAACCCTTCTGGTGAAGGGTTTGGATGACAGTAAGGGATGATTTTAACATGTAAGGTTATGATTGCTAAATGGGACACACTGAGTTTGAAACAACAGAGGAAAAACCAAACCCCAGCACCTAGGGAGGTTCAGGGCAGCACTAATGCCCTGTTTTTCAAACCTGTCCCTGGAAGCTGTCCCTCTTCCTGAAGGAAAACTCCCTGAGCACCTTTCCAAGTGGCTGGAAGCTTTTAACTCACACTGAGCCTTTATCACACCTGACAGCTCTGAGCATGGGACAGCAGGGACAGCCCAGCTCCCCGCACTTCACGTGGAGAACGCCTGCAGATGCTGTCCACTTGCGGGTGGATGAACTTCTGTCATAGACAAGCCCACCGTTCGTAACTGCCATCCTTGGGCAGTCTCTCTGAATCTGAGGACTGAATTGAACTAACTGGATGGAACTGGAGGCCTTTGGAGGGAACCCCATGATGGGGACCCACACTGGGGGCCCTGTGAACCCGTACTGCCTGCCCAGTGGCTGTCCTGCATGGGGTGCCCCAATGATCATCAGCTCTTGGTTTCCAGGGGTTCCACGTGCACCCTCTGGGGTACTCTTCTTGTGTGTTGCACTTTCTAGCACCACCTCAGTCCTTGGAAGCCTTCGGGTCAGCTTTCACATTCCGTCCAGAGCTGTGCTGAACCTCATCTGATGCCTTGGACCAGTAAAAACTTGACAAGAAAACCACCTGGATTGCTAAAACAGCCCTTTGTGGTTACTGGGCTTTGTTTAACTGGCAGAGTCCTGAACTTCTAAAGGGTGTGACTGAGGTCAGTGCTGCAGGCTGGTCTCATCCTGCTGCATGCACTCATAATGAGAATAATTTTGCTGCAAAGATGCCTTGGCCAAGAATGGAGGGGGTGGACAGTGCAGAAAAGAGCGAGTATAGCAGGCCTGAGGCTGCGCTTCAGAAACACCGGACCTTGGCTAGCACTGGGCAACATGGGTTTCAGGAGGGCTCTCTCCAGTCCTGAGATGATGAATGGCTCGCTGTGCTGAGCTGTTTGTACAAACCATGTGATTCATGCTGAATCTCTGCTTTCCTTCTGGAAGCCTGGAGTTTGGGTGCCTGCCAGGCAGAGGCTACCTATGTGACTGACACCCGATAAAACCCCGGGCCCCTAGGCTCAAGTGAGCGCCCCTGATAGATGACATGTGTTGTCACAATTTGTTGCTGGAGGAATTAAGTACATCTACTGGGAGTCTATTAACACTCCAGAAAGCCTGAGCCTGGTGCCCTCTGGACTCTGCCCCGTGTACCTCTTCCCTTCACTGATCTCACCTTGTGTCCTTTCACTGTAATAAATCACAGCTGTGAGTCCTCCTAACAGATCATGGAACCTGGGAGTGGTCTTGGGGATACCTACACACTATGGAAAAAGGACAAGAAGGATTAAGAGATTTGTAGGAAGGATGAAGAGAGCTCAATACAAGAAGATGGGAAAAGGGACAAAGACAGGAAACGAGGCAAGAATCAATACAGCAGCAGGACTGAACTTGTGGTCCCTGGGGCTGTCACCCACAGTGTGAGCTCAAGGGCTCACAGGATCGTCCAGAGGACAGTCCTCAGATGACCCCGGCACAGCACAACTGCCAGAGGGAACAGAATGACCAACACCCCCAACTCTACTGGAAACATGAGCAGATGGGGTAATAATCCTTTTAGGATGTACAGATGTACAGGATTTGAGACCTTGTGTCCATTTCGTTGAGCTTTTGCAACCACTCTATGAGGCAGACTGGACAGGGATGATTATTGTTCCTAATTCACAGAGCATGTAAAGGCCTCCTGCTTCTAGGGTCACAATTAATTGTCCCAGCTGTTTGTACCTCTTTGATAAAACTCCCCATGATCTACCACATGTGCTGGTTCACTGTGCACTTCTGTCTCTTCTACTAGACTTTGATTCCCTTCATGGGGCCTGCTCTGACTTTTTTTTCTTGTCTTTTTTTGAGATGGAGGGAGAGGATAATCTTTTCTCATGATAAATTCATTGTGGGAAAATAATGAAAATAAAACAAAATAAAAATCTCATGTAATCCTTATTTTAGTCATTTCTGTGTCCCACCCAGATCCAAGAATAACCTGGCACACAGTAGGTGCTGAATCAACAATTTATTGATCTGTTGTCAGCTGAAGGGCTGTCGGAAGATGAAATGAGATTAGGTCTGGCACCTAACAGGCACTCTGTCATCTCTGTGTTCCACCCAGATCCAAGAATAACCTGGCACACAGTAGGTGTTGAATCAACAATTCATTGATCTGTTGTCAGCTGAAGGGCTGTCAGAAGATGAAATGAGATTAGGCCTGGCACCTAACAGGTTCTCTATCAATGCTAGTTGAGTATCATTGTTATTTTTTTTTTTTTTTGCTGTTAATAGGTTGAAACAGGAGGAAGAAGATCACCTTTTTGGCTTGCAGAACCTAGTGAAACTGGTCTAGCAGGTCACTTGTGAAACCAACCACAAAAGGTCTGCCCCTAAGAGACCACACAAATAAAATGTTAAAGTCAGCAGCTTCCACCCCTGAGATGAGGCACCAAGTAGAATCAAGCATCTCATCCAGGTGTGAGGCTTCTTTTCAGCCTCAGCTTCACTGACTACCTGTGACTCACTCAATGTGGAATGGCTGACTTTGTCTTCGCATCTCATGAATGAGTGTCTGGGCAAGGACAAAGGAAACCATTAGGGTGGGGAAGGGCAATTAAAAACTCCAATGAAGAAATTGAGGAATGACCAGAAACAAGCAATGTACAGAGTTGAGACATGCCGATTTGAAATCATGTCATGATGGTACCTTAGTTATCTCTTTAAAAATGCGAAAACTGCAGTAGACAGAAAATATGAGGGAAAAAAAAAGCTGTAACCATAATCAGAAAAGGCCAAGGTCAGCGAGCAGGGAGGGAGCTCCAAGATCACCTACTGGTATTCCCTGCAGCCACAGGAATCTTCAGAGATGCTCCAGATACTACAAATCATTAAGTATCTCTTGCCAAGAAGATGTCTTGCTGCTTGAGGAATCTTCTCAAGCTTTTAATCTGTTTTTGTTCCAGTGGTAAAGATCTAAAAATTAGTGATATATGCCAGGCCTATATTTTATAGATAGGAATCTAAAGCCCAGAGAGGGCAATTAACTTGTTCAGAAAAACTCAAGGGCAGACCTTGGTCTTCAACCCATAAGTCTTGCTTCCCTAACCCATGTGAGGATAAATTGATAAAATTGATAGATGCACTGGTTCCAATTGATGTATGATACCAGACATGGGCCTCTACCTGCCCCAAACCTAAAGGAGGTCTTCGTGAGAGCCTTCCTCTTGTCATCAGAAGGTGAGGTTCAGAAGGGCTTCAAGATTTGGGGATCAGAGGGTTCTCACTTCCTGAAACATGACCTCCCCAGATTTCTCTTGCCTGCTGCCAACAGAACTAGCGTCTTACCCCCCGCTTTTAATCCATGTCATTCTGGCTCAGTCTCTCTTTACCTTTTGCTCTCACCTTCCTGTCCCTCTGGGCTCAGCCTGGCCCTTGCACTGTGCAGTGAGTGAGAGGTTCTGGATGTCTCCGCTCCCTCTTTCATTGACTCTCTCTGGGCCTGGATGGGGTTTACCTCCTTGCAGTGTCCCAGGGAAGATAATCAATCCCAGTCAGAAGAGTCCTTGAGTTCTTACAGCTGGAAGAAAACTTTGAGACCATCTAATTCAATCCCCTAATTTTGCAGATGAGGAAACGCAGACAAAGTCACACAGTAAAACTAGGATTCCAATTCAGGCTTCCTAATCCAACACCCACATCCACCACCCTTCCAGTAACCACACCACCCTTCTCCCTTTTAACTCCACTCAGTTGAAGTCAACACATACTTATGGAATATCTAATACATGCATATTAGGAAAGGGAGAGAGGAGGAAGGACATATGGGAAAGGAGCAGAAATCACAAATTGAACCAAAAGAAGCTGTGAGGGGAACAAGGATGCATTTGTCATCCTTAAGAGGCTTATGATCAAGAAGAAAAGGCAATAGCACAGGGAGATCTTCTCAGTGCTTTGCGATGACGTACAGGGGTGGGATAGAGAGGATGGGAGGGAGGCTCAAGAGGGAGGGGATATGGGGACATGTGTAGGCATATGGCTGATTTGCTTTGTTGTGCAACAGAAACTAACACAGTATTGTGAAGTAATTATACTCCATTAAAGATCTATAAAAAAAAGAAGAAGAAGAAGAAGAAAAAGCAAGACAAGTACATAACCCACGACAATATATAAGGGTTCTAAAAAGGTTTACCCTGGTTAGATAAGAATGAAGGAAGTTTAAGATGCTTTGATAAAGGCTTCGGGGAAGAGGCAATAATTCAAACAGGTTAAATCATTCACCACCCATTCAGCTCACTTCTAGCTGGCCCTTAGAGGCTAGAAAACCAGAGACCATCCCTGACTCCCTTGCAGTTGGGGTGGCGAGGAGACTCCTTTCTGGCCAATGAGACATAAGCAGGTTCCTTCTAGGACAGCTTCTACCACTTCTGCCTCGTTCTTCCAGGAACTTGGGTTATGCTTAGAGTATAGCAGCTGTCACTAAGGCAGGGACAGTAGGGAAGATGGAAAGAGCCTGGTTCTGGAAGGAATTCAGGATGAAGCTGCCACAGCAGCCCTAGACTGCCTGTCCCTGGGCTTCCTGTTAAATGAGATACATTGATCCCTATTGGTTCGGCCCCTGCAGCAGAACTTCTCTTATATGCAGCTGAATCCAACCTGGCTGCTTCACAGGCTTTGGGAAAGTGATGGGATTTAAAACAAGCAGAGGTGGAGGACAAGGAAGGTGTAAAAGCAAGCACTCCAGGATGGGGAACGTATGGGGCACATTCTCAGGAAGCAGGAATGAGTACAGGGGGAGATCAGAGGAGAAGTTGAGAGATGCAGTCTGGTGCCGGGGACAGAACCTGGCAGCCTGTGGACTTCGTTCAGAAAGCAGAGAGGGATTGCTGAGAAGGGAGCAGCACTTTCTTGGGGAGCTGACGTTAGTTCCTTGGCATCAAACACCAGGTGCCTCGGTGAGCAGGCTGGGTGGCTGGTGAGCAGCCTGGAGCAAGAGTGGGTGGCCTGTTTCCTTCTAATCTGCAGCACATGTATTACATTCCTGTTTGCTTAGTGTGTACATGGAACCTCAGGAACCGCAGTACCACAAACTCCCTCCCATCTGAAGGCGTTACTCTCATCACTTTCCTCCCACCAACGCTTGCCTGGCTGGCAAAGCACAGCCAGAGTCCTCTGGCTCCTAAAGTGTGCCCTTCTCTGACTGCAGTCCGTGTCAGGTCACAAGCATCCTCACCAAGGATGTTCAAAGAGAGAAGCAATGAGAAGACAGACATATGCAGAAATAAACCTGATCTGGGGTCACTGACGGGAAAATGGAAGTGGGAAAGATATCCAACCTATGATGGTCCTGAACAGGCTCAAGACCACCAGGCAACGACACAGAATAAATTCTTCCCAGGTTGGACTTGTCTATGTGTATATGTTTCTCTGATTCAGACACTTGGGCTCAGAGGCAGTGTGATACAGTGGAAAAGTACTGCTTCCAGTCGGCCTCCAAATAGGTGTTTGGACTAAAAATTTTTTTTAATTTTTGAAAATTTTTAAATTTTAAAAATTATCATTTCCTTGACTTCAATCTCCCCATATACCCACCTGTACACTGAGAGGTCTGGATGGAAAATCAAAAGC
Organism: Balaenoptera musculus; assembly: GCF_009873245.2. Lineage (NCBI taxonomy): Eukaryota > Metazoa > Chordata > Mammalia > Artiodactyla > Balaenopteridae > Balaenoptera > Balaenoptera musculus. Next base: position 29,492,951 of record NC_045799.1, on the reverse strand, counting down.
TTCACCCTCCAAGCTCCCAGGGCAGCCAGCAGAGGGCCCTGCTCTCTCCACATCCAACTCACCAGGCCCTGTTCTGAGTCCTCAGTTCCTTGATTGGCAAGAATCCTGTTTTCTCCACAGTCAGTGCACATAGCAGAAACTCAATAAATCTTTACTGAGTGGATAAATGAGCTGCACAGTAATTCTTTGATAAAGGTTTTAGGAGAAGTACAGACACTCTACAGGCCTGGGACCACAGATGGCAATTAAATGGCACCAATCTGCACACCCAAGCCCCAGGCCAGTTGGCTCAAGGAGAGAATGAGGCTTAGTGCAGTTTTTCACCAACTACACTCCATAGAACCAGTCCCACTAGACATTGATAACGTTCTGAGATAAATGTCCTATGGCCAAAAAAAGTTAAGAAATGTGCTAACTTTACCTGGCATTCTACCCAACTCCCTGGGCATTAATTACCCTAGTAAAGGCCTGAGAAGTCCTATAGGAAAGATATTTGGTTAATCTTGTGTAACCTAGGGACTTCCCTGGTGGTCCAGCAGTTAGGAATCTGCACTCCCACTGCAGGGGGCCCGGGTTTGATCCCTGGTAGGGGAACTAAGATCCTGCAAGTCATGTGGCGCTGTCAAAAAAAACATAAAAAATAAATAAATAAATAAATCTTGTGTAACCTAGAATTTCTCAAACTTATTTATCCATGCAACCTGTTTTTGGAGAATACCTATGAGCATGACCATGGTTGGAGAAATGCTGGTTTAATGTGAATGGTTTCTACAGTGCAGTTTTCACTTACAAATCCTACTGAGCATGTGAAAAGCCCCCCAGGACAAAAAAATCATCGGTTGCTGCATAAACAAATGGACAGGACAAGGAAATGAGGACAGATATAAGAATTCAGAATTATTACTACAATTATTGTCTCATCCTTCAGTGAACACCTACTCAACATCAGCAGATTATCTATTTGGTGTTAAATACAGCGGATATAAAGAGAAATAAGGTAGAGTCCCCTTTCTCCATAAAAGCACTGCCTAAAGGGAAGAGATAGTAAGTACAGAATAATGTGCAAGTACCTAGGAAGAAAGACCTGGGAGAATCACGGAAACTGGACCTTGAATAATAAAAATAATAATAACATTAATAACAATACCTTTATATAGTGCTCGCCACATTGCCAAGTACTATTCTAAGCACTTTACATATATTAACCCACTTAAACCTCACAACAATCTTATCAGGTACCTTTAGTACCTGTATTTTACAAATGAGGTCAGTGAAGCCCAAAGAGGTTAAGCAACTTGCCCAAGATCACATAGCTAGGTGCCTAGACTGTTTGTGCAAACAATATGGTTTATGCTGAATACCATTTTCCTCCTGGAAGTCTGGAATTTTGGTAAATGTTAGGCAGAGGGTGTCTATGTGACCAGCCCCTGGTAACAACCTTGGGGACTAGGTCTCTAATGAGTTTCCCCCATTGACAATATTTGACATGTGTTGTTACTGTGTGTTGCTGAGGAATTAAGCACATCCTGCGTGACTCCACTGGGAGCGGACTCTTGAGAGCTTAGGCCTTGTTTCCTCTGGGCTTCACCCCATGCAGCTTTTCTCTTTGCTGATTCTGCTTTGTATCCTTTCCCTGAAATAAACCTCAGCCACAAGTACAACTATATGCTGAGTCGCGTGAGTCCTCCTAGCAAATTACCAAACCCAGGGGTGGTCGCAGGGACCCCTGACATATCTCCCCTCAGGTGGATGTGGGCTGGGAAGTATACTCAGCATCTAAACCTGCATGGCCTCCCTATGTTCCTGGCCATCCTCCCATCTCTCTCTGCCTCAGTTCCAAAGGAAGATAGAACATCAGATGTTTATTTAAAATAAGCCTAGAGCTTCTCAGAAAAATGTGGGGTGCAGGTCAGGTGTGCTCCTCCAGCCCCACCTGTCCCATGACTGCATCCGGAGCACCAGCCAGGTAGCGCCCAGGCCCAGCTGCTTGTCACCAGGAGCCTTAGCAACATACGTGGGCCGACCGCGTGCTTTCTGGGTGCCTATTCACTCCAGCAGCCTGTGACTCTGTGATTGCTCCATACTGGAATGGTCTGGGATTCTCTTGAGACAATTCCCAAAAGAGGAAACAAAGGCTGATGGTCACGAAGCTTGTAAAAGGAGGTGCAGGGCGAATCTTGCATGCCCTGCCAGAATCCAAAGTAGCCCCAATTAACATGTGATGAGTGAAGGGTGATGCACCCCTGACCTCTGATCTTTATTATCCCCAAGTTCAGGAATCTGCACGTTCTCCCAGCCAGGCCCTGGCTCCAGGGGTCTCAGTCATAAAGGTGTGTCTGAGGGAGGAGCTGTCAGACCAAACACTGGTTCCTCACACTGGCTCTGCTCTGCAAACTGCCAAGGTCCCCAAGGACTAAGCCAGGGTTTTCTGAGAAATGGGAGTGGGGAGCTGTCGTGGGGGTGGAGAGCTGGGTGGGGGAGGGTTGATGGCCTTTTTGTGCTACAAGTCATAGTGTTTTTTGCTGCCACACCTTATAAGATATGAGCTGGGGTAAAAAATATGAGGCCTGGCAAGCCCTTCACTGTCAATTCCCCATCACCCAGGGGACTGCCTTTCTTCCTAGAGCTCTAACATTGGCAGGAGAGACTTTTTCTTTTCATTCTTTCCAGACATAACTCCTCACTCCTCCCAGGAAAACAGAACATCAACAGTACTGAAAGTAACAACCTATTCAACTACAGATGGGAGAGTTTATGGGGTTGCAAAGGGTACAGAGGGTTGCTCACACAATTCCATACCTGTATGTGGAGGTAGGTACCTGATTTTCCTATACAACCGTGAAGACCATCTGAGTCTTTGTAAGATGTACTCTTTTTTAAAAAATTTTTTTAGAGAATCCTTAAGTCTTCACTCTTTGATATAGTCACCTGGAGCTAGCCTTGCCTAATCTGGGTTTTCCTTTTGGCAGTCTACTAAGAAATCTCTATTTTCTTCTTAGTTTCACCCAAATTCTATTTCCCCCCAAACTAGACTATTCCTTTTGTGGTCCATTACCTTGCAGAAACAACCACAGTTCTGAGTTAAGATCCAAAAGAGCTTGGTTTCAAATGCCACCAGTGGACTTTGGACAGGTTCCATAATTTCGCTGGGCCTCGTTTTTCTCACCTGTAAAATAGGAGCAAATATAATAATCCATGTGACAGGTTTAGCTGTGCACCCGTACATAGCAAACCTGGAATAAAAGGTGGCTGTTATTATATCATTTGCCACAGCGAAGACTTTCTCCAAGTCTCCTTAAACTCAGGTTTTAGAGGCCCCCATGCAGACAAAAGTATTGACTTTTTTCCCATTTCTCCCTCATCTTTTATTAACTCCCTATTTGTCTTCTCTCTTCTTTTCCCTTACGGATTATTCTCTGACATCTGAGTCTCATGGGTCCTCTGACCCCTGGTTCAGCAATCTTTGTCTCAAATCCAGTCTTGGTGCTTCCTCCTCACGACTCTCTTAGTCAATTAGCAGGTGTTTATAGAGCACTTTCCAGACTACAGGCAGCATTTTCACAGCAGATAGGACACATTACATTTTTCTTCAGTTGAGACACTAAGAGTTAATAATTAATAAGAGCTACTAGAAAAAAGTTTCTTTCCTGATTTAGCTCTGAGTTTTGTATTACCTGTAACAAAGATTTTATGGTTGATTGAGATAGCTAAATAACCACTTTTCTTCTTTCATGAGCCACATTCATTCTAGATGCTTCTTTCCTCCTGAGGGTCTAATAAAGTCCCACTCTTTCTGCTGGAATAACAGTGGCCATATAGCACATTGTCCAGTTTTGTGGGTTTCTGGGATCGGCGGCGGGGGGGGGGGGGGGGGGGGGCGGGGGGGGGGCGGAAAGTAAGTATGAAATCCCATCATTTATCCAGCCAGAGTAGCTCCAAGGAGAGGCAAAAGAGGGCATTTAAATATCAGATTCAAGACACAGTATAGGTTTAGACATCAGGGAAATGCCAATCAAAACCATAATGAGATACCATCACACCTACCATTGTAGGATGGCTATAATCTAAAAGACAGATAATAACAAGTGTTGGCAAGGGTGGAGAATTTGGAACCCTCAACCACTGCTGGTGGGAACGTAAAATGGTGGAGTTGCTGTGGAAAACAGTTTGGCAGTTTCTTAAAAGGTTAAACATAGATTTATCATATATACGATCCAGCAATTTCACTCCTAGGTATATAGCCAAGAGAAATGAAAACATATGTCCACACAAAAATTGTATGAATAGTCATAGCACCATTATTCAGAATAGCCAAAAACCAGAAATAACCCAGATGTCCATGAACTCATGAATGGATAAATAAGATGTGGTATGTCCATTAGTGGGATGTTATTTGGCAATAAAAAGGAATGAAATACTGGTGGATGCTAAAACATGGATGAACCTTGAAAACGATACACTATGTGAAAGAAGCCAGTCACCAAAGATCACATATTGTATGATTCCTTTTATATGAAACGTGCAGAATAGGCAAATCTATAGTGCCAGAAAGTAGATTAGTAGTTGCCTAGGGCTGAGGAAGGTTGGAGGGAAATGGGAGTGACTGCTCATAGTACACGATTTCCCTATAGCGTGATGAAAATGTTCTAAAATTGATTGTGGTGATGGTTGCTCAACTTGGTGAAATGCTGAAAAAACACTGAACTGTACACTTTAACTGGGTATACTGTATGATATGTCAATTACATCCCAATAAAATGGTTATACTATAAATAGATAGATAAATAAACAAGCAGGACAGAATCTTATCTTGTTAACAAAGACTAAAGACTGAAGGTCAAAAGATAGTCTGAGTAACTATAATCCCCTAGGCGAACCTAATCATCAGTGCAAAATGGGTGCTACGTGCTGTAAGCAAGGCACTCTGAGAAAACCAAACCTTCAAAACCAGATAAAAGTGGATCATCTAAAGAGATACTTTAATGTCACCTTCCCTTGGCTACTTTAAATTATATCCAGATTGCTCAGGATAGTAATTATGAGGTAAAAGCTAAACCTATATGCAATTCTACGTGGCAACCAAACCAAGTAAAGATGTTATTGGCCACTGGGTACTCCACGCCATTGAACAACTCCCAGGTTATTCTAGGCCCTGCCTGGGAGTTGTTTGCCATGTCTGATTTAGCGCTCTGCCTGTTACATGGCAACCAAATCAGCTTTGCCATCTGCCTCAGAGTCTCAGCTCACATCTTACCATGAGTAGCAAAAGTAAAAGATGTTGTTCCTATATCCAGTAATAACCAAAAGTATAGTAATTATATGATATAAAAATAAATATATTCATTTTATAATATAAATATAATAAATAAGGCCCTACTGACAATGGCAACGAGGAACACAAAATGTGTGATACCAGTATACAGGAACTATAAAATTCTACTGAAGAACAAAAAAGATATTAATAAAAGGAACAATATTCCATGTACCAGGATGGGAAGACTTGGCATTGAAAAGAAATCAATCCCCTTCAAATTATTCCATAGGTTCAATAAAATTCCAGTGAAATTTCTAGTGGAAGCAAGTGTGTTTGAGAATGTATATATGTATGCGTTAGTGGGCATGTGTGTAGTGCATGTAAACAAGTACTTTTGCAGGGGGTAGGGGCACAATTTGGACAACCTGATTCTCAGGTTTTCTCGGATGAGACTATAGCCAAGAGTTTTTTAAAAATAGGAACAATGAGGGTGGAATAAAGCAACATCTATAGAATTAGAGGAGCAGAAGAGAGTTCAGAAATAGACCCTTATATTTATAAGAAATTTGTAAATGATGTTGGGACAGCTGGCCAGTGTGAGAGGCCACGGCTGGCCTGCTGCTTGGGTGGCTCTAGGCCAGAAAGCTTCTCCACTGCAGGGAAAGCCCTCGTGTCAAACTGAAAAGTCTTAGGTCTGTGACACAGCTAATGTGAGAACAAGAACCCAGACATCAGGACATCTAGTCTTGGAGTCTAGATTGGCAGGTACAGAGTAGTTACACTGCTGTGTAGGGTAGAGTTGGGAGCTATTGTATTAATAACATGACTTCCCACTATATTGGGAATAAAAACTCGAGCAGAGGAGATACAAAAGATTCCCCTAATCCTAACCTCTGCCACCCTATGTGAGCCTCAGAGAGAGAAGGTGGGTTGTGAGGAACTGTGAAAACTTTCCGTCAAGGTGCCCTTCACCCGAGTTAAGTAATCGCTTGCCCTCACTGACTCCACGTCGGAATGTCTAATTCCCGCTGACCCAGAAACTAACGGGGGCCTTGGCCTCTCATAAGTCTCCATTTGGAAAAGTGCAAAATTGATCTCTCCCTTAATCTGTTCACCAAAATTAATTTCAAACAAATTAACCTTCTGATGCAACAATTCAACTTCTAGGAATCTCAACTATTGCAGTGCTCATAAAAAGTATATCAAGACATATGTAAAAGAATATTCATTACAGCAATGCTTGTATTGGCCAAAAGAGTAGAAAATAGTAGTCATGATAATAGCTAATAGATATCGAGGACTCACTGTGAGTCTGGCTTTGTTTGAAGTCTTTACACTGAGGCCCTCATCTGACCCGCACCACACCCCACCAGAGAAGTGGTATTATCAGTTCCATTTTACAGACAGGGAAACGGTGGCACCGAAATGTGGTCACATAGCTGGTTTGACTTAGATATCTGGCTCCAAAGCTTACTCTCTTAAGCAATACTCTTCACTGCCTCAACGCAAACGTTCATGACTCATTCACTCATTCGTTCATTGGAAAATCTTTATTGAGCACTACCGTGCTAAGCACTGGAGACAGTGAACAAGAGTAAACATGGTCCCTACTCTCATTGAGCTTTCAGTCTAGTGGGGGGACAAAGACATACAAAAGCATGCCTAACTATAAACTATAATGAGTGCAAGAAAGACGGATATACAGTGTTTTGCTAGGAGGCCATTTAATAGGTCACATGATGAACCCAGGGTGCGGGGAAGGCTTCCCTGAGGAAATCACATCAGAGCTGAGATCTGATGGGGGAGTAAGTTGGGGCAGGTAGGGATGTGTGTGTGTGTGTGTGTGTGTATGTATGTGCAGAGAACAACCTGTGTAATGACCCTGTGGCAGAGGTAGTGTGGTGTAAACACTTATACCAGTAACTATAAGCGCTATTTTAGGGCCCTGGCTTCTGAGAAACCTACACACGTCATCCTGTTTGCAACCTCCCAGCCACGGAATGCTGGCCCTTGGTAGGGTGGAGGGTGATGGCAGTTTTGTCTGGTCCGGAGTGTATGCCTCTAGGGCTTGGGAGGGAAGGAGGCACAGATACTTCCAGTTGTTGGGCTGGGACTTAGCATGCTTCACATGCAAACAGCACCTTTGGTGATACACATCTGCAGGAGGGAATGAGTCTAATCTGGTCTAGAGGGAGGCCACTCCTTCTCCAGAAAGGAGAGACAAATTCAGATGGATACAAAGGACCAGAGACAAACTCATTTTCAAAGGCACTATGCGGAGGGCACAGCTGGGAGGTCCTGGCTGCTTCCTGGAGTCAGATACAGTGTGCATCTGCTCTCCACTGGAAAGCAAGTTTCCACAAGCACATAGCAGGGGTAAAGCACAGGCTTGCATGCTGAGGGCAATAGAACGAAATACTGTACTTACATACCTCATAGGGCCTCAAATCATTTTTGAAATAAGAAGCAGTATAAATAAATATAACAGAAAAAAGCAAGGCATACACACATAAAAAGATCAAATTCTACACAAAATATATTATGAATATAACCATATAAAACAAACCAACCAAAATACTATAAATAGTAAAAGGACTGGGAAGAAATATTCTTAAAAAAGAGTGTAAATTATGTGTTTCCTCTCAAATATGAAATTATGTAAGGGTTTTCCCACCATTTTGTATTTCCTAAAGTTCTAAAATAAACACACTACATTTCTGATGGCAAGATAGTAAATTTTATTTAAATCCATTAATTAATGCACTCAATAGATCCTCACTGAGTGCTTCTTGCACCAGGCATGGTTCTAGAAGCTGGGATTCAACAGTGTGTGTGTTTGACATCGTGAGGATAAGGAAGGGCAGCATGGCTGAGGCAGAGGGAAGGAGGGAGGAGCGGGGGTGGGGGGTTAGGGGGGAGGGGATTACAGGGTAGTGGCATCCTGTAGGCCCTTTAGAACATGAAAAGATTTTGGATTTTATTCTAAATGGGTTTAAACAAAACACTAAGTGAGAGTAAAATGCCCTTGCAGGAGAGAGAACAAAACAGTATATAACTTCCCGGTTCAGATGTCATGGTGAAGAAGGCAAGGACACTGGGCAGGAGAGTGAGGAAGGCTTCACAGGTGGAGTAATCAGCAAGCTGGGCGAGAAGGAAGGTAGGATTCACACCAACAGATAAGGCCATGCTGGGTGGAGGAGACCTATTTTGTCACAGCCCTTTAACAAAATCAAAACCAAAATATGAATTAAATAAATATTGCGAATAAATATTTTAAAGGAAGGAAGCTCTGTGTTAATAATGGACAACTAGACCTTTTATTGGAGATAAAAAATATGCCAAAAATGATGGCAGGAAATTTGCAAGATGTCTAATATAATTGTGTCCATAAGAACTCAAAGTATGTTAAACCTCCTGGCTCTTATGAAATAGTCACATTAGGGAGGAAAAAGAAATTCTACTTAGAGGGCAGCCCAGAACCTTTGTGAACCTAAGGAACAATGAGGAAGCACTTTCCATTCCTTCCTCCCCACCCCCTTCTTGGCACCTGCTAAGAGGGACCTGTCCAGCCATCAAACACAGGCTTGTAACTGAACATGATACAACCATTAGCCATGTGTTCTGAAAAGGCTAGTGGGGCTTTACTCTCAAAGTCATCATACAAGGGTACAATTTCAGAGCACTTCAGAGCCAGGTAAAGTGCCAGGCACAATACCAGGTCACCTGTGAGGGTCACTCAACAAGCAATTACTGCACAAGGAGCAAGGGAAGAAGGAAAGCGGGGAGGAGGCCAAGGTGCTCGTACAAGAAGTAACTGAAGAGTTCTTGTTTTATGTCCCCCCACCAAATGGAAGGCTCCCTAGGCCGAGCATTTCTAACCCCCAACTGAGCCACAGAAGGCAGCCCAGGTAAGCTCACTCCTTCCTCAGATCTAGCAAGAATCCCTCCATCAGCACTAGGGGAGCCCAGCAGTACTAGCAAGTGGAACAGATTGGGAGCCTTACTGAACAAAAAGTGCAGCTGGGGGAAGTGCTCCACTTCTCCACTGGGCCTCAGACTTCTTCCAAGCCCATCAAGGGGATACTGTGGTGGTGGGTGGTACTGGCAGGAGGGACTCTAACACCACAGGCAGCCTGGCCCAGGAAGCATCTTTGTCCTCATGGGCTTGAAACTCCATTCCCCCACCCAAAGATGGGGGTAGCCAGGTGATATTGACATGAGGGATTCTGCCATAGCAAGTTCCTGGCCTAAGAAGCCTCTTTGTCCCCATGGGCCTTGTCCCCTCCCCAACTGAGAGACACCCAGTGGCCCCAGTCTGGGGAAACCCCTTCTTCCCCCATAGGCAGCACCAGCAGAGGCTTATGGGAACAGATAAACATCAAGCATCAGATAAACCAAGCAGACCCAAATAACACTGCAAAGGCTCTGAAAATTAAACTGCCACTGAAACCACAGCCCACCAAAGTAGACCAGGACCTGTGTGCTAAACCTAAGCACAGCGAATGCCTGCTAAAATAAAAAAATTTAAATAGGACCTCAAGTATGCTACTCAAGTATCCCAACATAATAGACAATATGTCCAGGAAATAATTTTTTTAAAAATCCATTACACCAAGGACCAAGAAAATCACAACTTGAATGAGAAAAGACAATCAATCAACTGATACCAATCAAGATAAATTAATGTTGGAATTACCTGACAAGGATTTTAAAGCAGCTGTCATAAAAATGCTTCAACAACCAATTACAAATCCTCTTGAAACAAATGAAAAAATAGAAATTCTCAGCAAAAAAAGAAATCATAAAAAAGAACCAATGAAAATGCAAAATGCAAAAACCAACTGAAAAATGCAATAACAAAAATAAAAATCTTGCTGGCTGGTCTCAATATTAGAGAGGAGATGACAGGATAGAATCAGTGAACTTGAGGACAGACCAAAAGAATTTAAGCAGTTGAACAGAGAAAAAACAGACAGAAAAAAAAAAAAATGAACAGAGCCTCAGGCTCTGGTTGGATAATAACAAAAAAGCCAACATTAATCACTGGAGTCCCAGAAAGACAGGAGTTAAAAGAGTACCCAAAAAAATGATAGCTGAAAAGAAAAATTTTCCAAATTTTATAGACACAACCTACAGATTCAAGAAGCTGAATGAATCCGGAGGATAAATCTAAAGAAATCTATGCTAAGACACATGATAATTAAACTTTTAAGAACTAAAGACAAACACAAAATTTTGAATGCAGCCAGGGAGGAACAACACATTACCTATAGGGGAACACCAATTTGAATGACACATTTCTCATCGGAATCCACAGACGCCAGCTGAAAATTGCACCACGTTTTTTCAACTGCTAAAAGAAAAGCTGTCAACAGTGAAGTCTATGCCCAGCAAAATTATCCTTCATGAATAAAGGGGAAATAAAGTCATCCTCAGTCAAAGAAAAGCTAACAGAATTTGACACTGGCAGACCTACCCTTAAAGACTGCTATAGGATGCTCTTCAAGTAGAAATGAAATGATAAAAGAAGGAATCTTGGAGCATCGGGAAAGAAGAAGGAAGAATGGATAAAACAGATATATGGTTACATACAATAGAATATTCTCTTCATGACATTTATAAGGATATTTGATGATTGAAACAAATATAAGACACTATCTGATACCCATGTACATGGTATTTAAAAACAGGGAAAATAAAGGCACCTAAACGAAAGTAAGGTTTCCACATTTTACTTGAAGTGGTAAAGTCACATATGCATAATGTAACACCGACGGCAAGCACTAAGAAAACTATACCAAGACATACACTCAAAAACACTATAAATAAATCAAGATGAAATTCTAAAAAATGTGCAAAAAACTCACAGGAAGTCAAGAAAAGAGAAACAGAGAAATGATAATCAGAGGAATCAAATAGAAAATGAATAATAAAATGGTAGACCAAAGCTCTAACATATCGATAATTATCTTACACATAAATGGTCTAAACACATCAATCAAAAGACAGAAATCAGCAGAATGGATTTTTTTAAAAAAATGATAAAAATATATGCTGCTTACAAGAATCTCACTTCAAATTCAAAACATAGGTAGTTTAACCATAAGTAGAATGTAAAAAGATACACCATGCAAACATTAAAAATAAAAAAAGCAGGAGTAGCTATATTAATATCTGATAAGATAAACTTCTGAGCAAAGAACATCACTAGAGAAAAAGAGAGACATTACATACTGATAAAAGAATCAATCCACCACGACATAACAACCCTAAATGTCTATGCACCAAACAACAGGGCATCAAGATACAGAAGCAAGGGCTTCCCTGGTGGCGCAGTGGTTGAGAGTCTGCCTGCTAATGCAGGGGACGTGGGTTCGCGCCCTGGTCTGGGAGGATCCCACAAGCCGCGGAGCAACTGGGCCCGTGAGCCACAATTACTGAGCCTGCGCGTCTGGAGCCTGTGCTCCGCAGCAAGAGAGGCCACGATAGTGAGAGGCCCGCGCACCGCGATGAAGAGTGGCCCCCGCTTGCCGCAACTAGAGAAAGCCCTAGCACAGAAACGAAGACCCAACATAGCAATCAATCAATCAATCAATCAATCAATCAAAAAAAAAATAAATCTTTAAAAAAAAAAAATCAATTGTATAAAAAAAAAAAGATACAGAAGCAAAAACTGAGAGAGCTGAAAGAAGAAACAGAAAAATCCACAGTTACGGTTGAGGACTTTAACATCCCTTCTCAGCAACTAACAGAACTACTAGCCAGAAGATCAGCAAAGATATTTAAGAGCTGACCAACACAATGCTGATTTTAGGATAAAATTTCTATCCTCTGGGAGAACTGCTTCTACCTCAAAAGGATTCATACTTTGAGAAAAGCCCTTGAGGAGATCACCATATCCCTGCCTCCTGAGAGCACAGACAAGCAGTATGGACCACATTTCAGAATCAGCACAGAAACTTCATATGGACAACTGGTCAGAAGGAGATAAGCATCATACATAGATCATTAAGGTTGGAAGAAGTCGTAAAGGTCATTTATACCAGCTCTGGCCCCAGGCAGTACTTCTTTCCACAGTGTTTCCTCCACCAAATAATCTAGCTCAGTGATGTCCAACTATGGGGCAAGAGAAAGGGACTCACTCTTTTTAGAAGCTGTTATAATTCATGTTCGGTATTAGGAAAAAAGAGTTGAGACCACAAAAGTTCTTACTCATGAAATGAGCGCTCTCTTTCAATCGTCAGCAGTCCCAGTTAGTACAAAGTCTTGAGAAGATAATATAAATGTAAGTATGCATGCATATATAAGCATAAAAAATTAATAAAATAAAATATACCATTAACAGGGATTATCTCTAGCATTATAGTACCTTTTATTTTTGGCACTTTTGTTTTCCTCATAGTCTTGTCAGCCTAAATAAAGAGTTAAACTGAGCCAAGCTCAAAGTTGTCAAAAAGATGAGCTCTTGCAGGAATAGCAGAGGAAATGCAATTCAGGACACAGACCATAGCAAGCTACAGGTGCTGAGGGTTGGGGGCAGGCTTTATTTATGGGCAGGAAAGAAAAGAAAGGAGAGTTCACTTAGAGTCAGTTAAACAGAGACCAGCTTGAAGATTCCCTGAGCAGACAAAACCAGTACAGCCATACAAAGCTCAGTTCAGCTTGTTTTTTGAGACCGACCCGACCTGGGTCATTATTCATGCCTCTGGAAACCATAAGCAAAACTTCCCATGGTTGATATGAGGCAACCCCTGACCAAGTGCCTATCATTTAAGAAAATGCCAATATTATCAATTTTCTGTAATCAGGCATTTACAGGAAATCAGTCTCTTGGTCCTTAGGTTTTGTTTTCCTGAGGGCACATGTGTGAGATTTTACATTTTATATCTTCTGGCTCCATTTTAGATTGAAATTCTTTAACAGTTTACAAAATGTTTACTTCTATAATCAGAAAATACTCAAGTTAAGTTTTGATTTTGACAAGAACTTTACCTTTATCACTACGGCTGTCAACCCACCTCTTGTTGTCCCTTTCCTCCCACCATCAACGACCCCGTCCCTATGGTTCTCAAAGTCTGACTTGCACCTCCCTCCTTTTGTATTACTTTCATTCTAACACAAACCAAAATCCTCTTTTCATTTTTCTCTTTAGCAGGCCAAGACAAGGTGGCATTTTCCAAATTCAACTGAGAGAATTAAAAGGAAAACAATTATAGAAAAGACTAGTAGGAACAAAACAGTTATGGCAAGCACTGTTGGTCTGCTCACTCAGCACGCTATCCACACCTGTGGTACCTGGTCACGTGCGCTACTGAGCCCTGAAGGGTGGCTGGTCCAAAACGAGATGTGCTAAATACACCAGGTTTGGAAGACTTCATACAAAAAAAAAAAAAAAAGTCCAAATTCTCTCATTAATAATTTGTATATTGATTACATGCTAAAATGATTTGGGGATATAGTGAATTAAATAAAACATATTTTAAACATTCATTTCAGCTGGGTTTTTTTTAAACACCTTTTAAAAAGTGTGCTACTGGATCATTTAAAATTACATACCTGGCTCGAGTTCGAGTTCCCCTGGGCAGCGCTGCCCTACCCCCGTCTCCCTCATCTGCCTTTACAGGAAAGGCTGCAAAGCGAAACACTCACCTTCCAGCCTCTCTCTCGTGTGGGGGGAGTCGTGGGACATGGTTTTGGCCAACGGGGGGCTGCTGGGGTTGGGGGAAGATGGGGTTCCGAGAAAGCTTTTGCTTTCCTGATAAAAAGAGACAGACCCAGCTGGCTCTGCCCTTTTACCTCCTATTCCATTTCTTGCTGCTTCGAATGAAGGTTGGACGCCAGGAACGAGGGCGGATGATTTGTGGCCACGAGAATAAACGCCAACCCGCTGAGGAAGAGGGAGAGAGGCCCCGTGGGCCCGAGTCCTGAGATCAGCAGCGGAGCCGGTGTCAGCAACCTCCCGACCCACGTCTTTCGTCCCCAAACCCTGCTTGTTACTGTTAAAGACACCTGAGGCGGTGTCACTTGTCCATGTTCCCAGCTGATAGCGAAGCTTCCAAAGGACGGTCCTCTGCCTGCGGCCGGCCCGAGTGCGGCCTCCGTGGCCGTGTCAGCCTCCACCCGCATCCCACTCTCTTCTCCCTCGACTCCCCTCCAGCTCCGGCGAGGCCCCCACCTTATCTCAGGCCCATATGGGAACGAGCTCATCTCCTTCTAGGTCGAGACCTCAAAAAAAACCCAGTTTAAAACTTTAGAGCCCCAAGGCTGTGCCAACTCTCGGACTGGGGACACACATCAGTTAGATGCTGGCACAGCTGTAGTGACAGGCATGCGGACCTCACCTCAGGCTCACACGCCTCCCATCCAGGGGGAAGCGGTCAAACCAACAAGAGCAGAAGGATTATACTGTAATTGATGAATAATACTTTAAATAATGAAAACCATAAACTACATATAATTGGAACCAGCAAACACAGTAGCCGGAAGCACACTCTCGGAGGAAACACTCAAGCCCCACTGACTCGTCTCCAGGCAAACATGCCGGTTCTCTGGGCTGTCCCAGGTCAGGGTGCCGTGTTCAGTGCCCTGGCCGTTCTGAACACCCTCTCCTGAATGTACTGTGGTTTGCCTGATTCTCCTTCAAGTACGCCGCTGGGAGAAAAGAAAAGCCCACTTGCTAATCTGCACACCTGAACTCTTCACAGCACCAGCCATCCAAGCATCAGAACGCACCGCAGGTGGCCTGCTGCCTCTGGTCATAGCTGCTGGACCTGAAGTGGAGCCAACAGAAGTGACAGTGTGTTGACACTAACAGCCACCAGGAGGCCTCAGCACTGGGGATCAGTTGACCCAGCTTCTAGATCCAGCTTGTGTGCCCTCAGGAAAATCACGATTATGGGAAAAAAACCTCAGTTAACACTCACTTCTGGTCTCAGACCTTCTAACATCACTCCTCTTCCACCATGAGAGCAGCTGAATAGGCAAACTGTGACCAACGTCTGTCGTCGCCCCTCCTCTTCAGTAAATGGCACCTTTCACCCAGGTGCTCAGGCCCAAGCCTTGGAGTCATTCTTGATTCCTCGTTCTCTCCCACCAGACATGGAACTATTAGCAGAACTTTTAAGCTCTACCTTCCCAAATGCATCCCAAATCCAGTGCCTCTCACCTTTTCTCTCCACCGCCCCAGTCCAAGCTATCGTCACCTCACACCTGGGCTCTTGGAAAAGACTCCTAACTGGTCTCCTCCCGAAAATCTATTCACTCCCCAGTCACCGGAATGGTCCTATCCGTCAGGTGATGTCACCCCACCGCTCTCACTCCTTCAGTGTCTTCCTGTCTCCCTTAGAATGAAAATCTAAAGTCCTTTCCACACTCTCTAGGGTCCTAGAGCAGACTCCATGCTCCCTCCTGGCTGCATCGTTCCCTCCTCGCCAGCCACTCTGGTCTCCCACCTCAGCGACTTCGCACGGCCACCCCTCTGCTCAGAACATTCTTTCACCATTTATCCGTCTTCACTTCCTTCAGGTCTATGCTCACAATTCCGCTCCTCGGAGAGGCTCTCCATGGCACATATTTTATTGTCTGTCTCCTCCCACTAGAATATAAGCCACTTGATGGCAGGAGCTTCTTCTGTTCACTGCTGGGTCCCCAACACCCTCATAGAGAGTCTGGGAATGAGGTGAATGAACAGCTAAATGCATAAATATCTTGCTCAAAGCCTCTGATGACTGGGCTGACTTGCTGTTAAAGGTTCTACTGCATAATGAGAAGAGACTTGTTCCTCAATATTCCAAAGATGTCACAGAGCTCACTCTGGTTGAAACAGAGGTAGGATGCCCCAAACTCTGCCTGTTTGGGTAGTTCTTCTCCCCAAAATAGCAGCTCCTGGTGGGGGGAAGGGGCCCTTTGAACCCCAAAACCCCCACAGAACAGTATTAAAAGCACTAGATTAGGTGATTCCTAAAGGATTCTCTAACCCAAAAGTCAAATACAGTGAGAGGATCAGGAGCAGAAAGACCTTCCCTGGGGCTGCTGCACTGCTCTGAAAGCGGCCACAGAGGTAGAAGGAGAAACCTGATGCCATGTGGTGTTGTCCTGGTAAATGGGGCCCGTGCAGCTGAAGCGCTGCAGCGATAAACTCTCATTGAGTCCCACTGTCTCAGGAGTGTAACGTCAAGCAATCCACTAAGGGATGAGGAAATTGCATCAAAGAAGCCAGCTCACCCTTGGGGAGATGAGAACACAGGGCCTGACGTCAGCATGACAGCAGACTCTTAGCAGAGCCTACGTCACAGAAATAATGCTCTTGTCGACCTCATTATGAAAATTATACAGAAATCTGCAGCAGATGTCACTGTCAGCTTCTGGGCTGTGAATCAATGACACCAATGCTTCAGAAATCAAACTAGAAGGCTAGACAAGGTCATTGAACTTGACTGTTAAACGAGGTAATGGGACGTAATACAGTTCCTGGAACACATGTTCAACAAATGTTAATTGCTAGTAGTCAGAGCAATGTGAAATCAACTGTTACTAAAGTTTCCTGCGTGGATTCACTCATTCATTCCACAAACATTTGCTAGGCCCCTACTACGTGCTAGGCAATAAGGAGAGGAAAAAGGCTATAAAAGATTGTCCTGCCTTTTGTAAGCTAACAATATAATAACAATGATGATGGTGATGAAAAGAGCAGCTAACATTTTTTGAGGATTTGCTCTGTACCAGGTACTGCTGGACCCTTTAGGTGCAGTATCTCATATGGGTATCCTTGTTTCAAAGATGAGGAAATTGAGGCTCAGAGACTTACCCAAGGTCACATGGGGCTCAAATCCCCTCTGACTTTCAAAGCCAATTCTCTGTGACCTCCATGAAACATGGCTTATTTACCATTTGACCTAGTGGGTTAACATTTAAGGTGAGTTAAGAGAGGATTTCTGAAAACAAAAGAAGAAAAATACTATTACCAGATGCTCCTGCTCCAGCTGGCAGAGGAGGTCAGCCCAGGAGTCCAAGTCTGGAAATCCGTAGCAGTGACCAGATTAGAGTGGTGGGCAGGAATGCATTTAGCTGCACAGCTCCCAACAGAGATGGGGGATGGGGGTCTCATGTCCTAGACTTTTTATTGGGTGGAGGGATGGAACCATCCTCATTTTACCCCAAACTTCTTGGCATTTCTATTAGAAATACAAAGTATAAATTGAGAGATTTACTCCCCTTCCTCACAATGCCCACAGTATCTCATCTGTAACTTCCTCACAGCACTTGCTACTTTCTATTCTACTGTTCTACAGACTCGCTGACACACAGTGCTAATTAATGTTTACTGAATATATTACTAGGAAAGGCTAAACATGTATAAATAATACCAGGTGCCCATGTTGAAAGAGCCCCAAAGATAGATGAGGAAACTGTCAGTGATCTGCCCAAGGTCGCACAAAGAACCAGGAGCATAACAAACACCAAAATCCAACTGGTTCACAGCCCAGTGGTCTTTTAAGGACATCACACTGCCCCTTCTCACCATGTGAAAGGCTGAAAAACTTTGAGAGGGGAAAAGGAGAAATGTGGGCAAATATATCTGTAATCTAGCCAGAAGCTAAAAATCATTGTGGTAGCAGGACAAACAGATTCCAATTTATAAGCAACCACGGGTGAACAGATGATTATAGTGATAACAATACTATAATCATGGTAATAACGGAGAGTATTTATATAGCACGTACTAATGTGCCTGACACTATTCTAGGGACTTGACAAATATTCACTCTTATAATCCTCACAACTGTGTTAGGTGGGTACTATTACTGTCTGCATTTTTTCAATGAGGTAAGGTTAAGTACAGAGAGTAACTTACCCAAGGTCACCGAATAAGTAGCATTTACCGAGCACTTGCTGTGTGCCAGAAACTGAGTCCAGAAACTGTACAAGTCCCAAGTGTTATCTCGTTTAACACTCAAAGCAACCCTAAGATAATTACTATCATTACCACCACTTGCAGATGAAGAGCTTGGGGCTGGGGAGGGTAACCAGTCCTAGCAGTCTCAGCTCAGAGCGCGTGTTTTTAACCACGTAGGTAAGCCGCAGCGTGCAGGGCGGGACAGCTGATACAGCCTGGGCGCGAGGGGGACCAAGCGCTGGGCAGAGACCTGTTCGCTGCAGGATACGGAGCGTCACGATGGAATCTTCAACCTGGTCCGCGCCGGGGTCAGATCTGAGTGTGAGGAGGACCCTCGGCCTCTCCAGATCTCCGCGCCCCAACCCGGAGATTTCTGCGCCGGGATGTTCGGCGCACGGAGAGCCGCTATTGCCCCCTGCCGCCGGCCTGCCCCGGAGCCCAGGCCCCGCCCACCTAGGTCCTCCCGGGAGAACCCGGCCTGGAGCAGAGAGCGCACCGCTGCCCGGCCCCGGTCCCGTCCCCCTCGCAGCCGGGACCACCACACCCGGACTGCCACCCCCGCCCCCCGCCGCTCCACATACCCAGAGAAAAAGGACCTTGACTTCCCTGAAGTTTCTGCACTCTTCTCTTCGCCCTCACTTCCCTTCCCACACTTCCTGTCTGCCACTCTCTCCTTCCCTTTCCCTGGGACGTCAGGCCACTGCCCAGCTGCCTACCCTGGACCCCGCGCAAGCTCGCAGCTTTCTACCCCAAGTTGCCACGGTGATGCGGCGCAGCCAAGAAGAGCCGGAAGAGGCGGGGTCCCGGGGCCGTAGGCGCGCGCCCAGGACCCGAAAGTTGCCCGAGCGCCCCCGGGTTGCCATGGTGATGCGGAGCCAGGGAGAAGAGTCGCAAGGGGCTGGGTCCGGTGGGGGCCTGCGAGCACCCTGGATCTGGAGGCGGAGGTCCGGATTCCTCCACCCTGGTACAGGCACTCTCGTCTCCCGGTAGTCGGGGGAGCACCTTGCGGCTCCCGCCGCCGGGCTGCAGTCACTGCTCTGCAAGAAGAGCGGGAGCTGAGGGACGCAGAGACTCCCTGGCTCTCCGGATTGCAGGGGTGGTTGGGGCGAAGCCTCTCAGCTCCGGTCCTCCTTTTCCCTCCATCAGTGCGGGGTAGTCCCCGGTTGCCATGGTGATGCGGGCAGCGGAGGCGCTTCGGGTCACAAGTGACTCGAGGGCCGCTCCCCGCTTCCCCCACTTCCCTGCTATGGGTAGTAGACGGCGACCACAGCCGCAGCAAGACTCTCAGGACTGTGAGGTGGAGAGCTGCTTTGGGGAATGGACACGCTTCCCGGGGCCTCTTGGCTTCTCATCGCGGGATGAGGGTGCAAGAGGGTGAACTGATGCCTGTCGCTGCGGGACCGCCTGACCTTTTAGAGGCCGCCTAGTTTTCAGTGGCATGAATGTGCCATGAAAGTATTAACCAGTCCCCTACTGGAAGACATTTTTATTCCAATCTTTTATTACTGCAAACAATGCTGTAGTAATACCTTTGAATATACCTCTGTGTACATGTGCAGTTTTCTCTGTAGAATAAATTTCCAAAAGTAAAATTGCTGTGTCAAAAGCCAAATGCAATTTTCATGGATATAGCCAAATTGCTCTCCAAAGACCCTAGCAAATTAACACCCCCAACAAAACTGGAATCCAATAATTTTTAATTGGGGTTATATCAATAGTGATAAACTGCTGTGAAAGAATTTTTCCAGAGCCAATGCCATTAAGCCAACTTAATTCTTTTATCAGTTTTTTTTTTAACGCAATGTAGTCAAACAGTATCCAATCCCATTTTGTTTTATGGAAATTATCTTCTCTGAGTGATTCTTCTACATGTAGACTTCACAATAAACATTTTACTTATTTAGTAATTTGTATATAGCGTTTTACTTTAGTTTCTCTCGTGAAGTTTCTTACATCAGCATCATTTTACTGAAAACAAAAACAAAAACGAAAAACCAGCCTTTGACATTCAGAAGCTGGCTTGACATAGCTTGGCCATGTTATTCTCCTACTGAACATAAACAATATCACAGAATACCAATCTCAGACAAGCTTACTCTGGCAGCATCCTTAAATGAGACAGAGCTAGGCTACCACATAATTTTGTCTAAGCACAGACATAAACTTTGTCACTATCTCACCCACAAAATACCAAACATCCCCCTCTCTTGGCTAAAATGAGTGACTGTGACTTCTTTATCAATTATAGTTTTTACTGAGTGAAGTAAGTCAGACAGAGAAGGACAAATATCATATGATATCGCTTATGTATGGAAGCTAAAAAAGGGTACAAATGAACTTATCTACAAAACAGAAATAGAGTTACAGATGTAGAAAATAAACTTATGGTTACCAGGGGTAAGGGGGGGAGGGATAAATTGGAAGATTGGGATTGACATATACACACAACTATATATAAAATAGATAACTAATAAGGACCTACTGTATAGCACAGGGAACTCTACTCAATACTCTGTAATGGCCTATATGGGGAAAGAATCTAAAAAGAGTGGATATATGTATAACAGATTGACTTTGCTGTACACCTGAAACTAACACAACATTGTAAATCAACTATACCCCAATAAAAATTTTTAAAAAAATAGAGTTTTATCCTCCTTGTAGTTCACCTTCCCTAGAGATCAGATTTATTGAGTTACCCAGTCACAGAATTGCACCTGCTTTCTTAAAGCATCCAATCTAAAGCAAACCCCACTTTCATAGACCCTCCCCAAATCAACCAACCAGAGCTCAAATCCTATAATAGTTTCTTTCTAACCCTTTTTCTGAGATACTCCATAGTTCCCCTGTGGTGTGTGTTCTCACTGGCTGCAACAAGTAATAAACCCAACTTGGTCAATTACAGCTGCATTCCTGGGGGTCTTTGGCTAGAAGGCATTGCCACTAGCAAGTTCAATTTTCTATGGTAGAATTTTTCAGGTCTAAAATTTGTCAGTGGCAGTCCTCCATAAATGTTTAATAAGGAACAAATTTCACATGGACCAACTATTTTAGTTAGATTGATTATTTCAACCAGATCTGATTTTTCCCAGCTTCTGCAATTTTCAATGTTACCCTCAGGATATGAGTCTTCTGAGTTTTTTTTTTTTAATTGGAGTATAATTGCTTTACAATGTTGTGTTAGCTTCTGCTGTACAATGGAGTGAATCAGCTATATGTATACATATATCCCCTCTGTCTTGGACCTCCCTCCCCACCCCCATCCCACCCACCTAGGTCATTACAGAGCACCGAGCTGAGCTCCCTGTGCTATACAGCTGGTTCCTACTAGCTATCTATTTTACACATGGTAGTGTATTTATGTCAAACCTAATCTCCCGATTCATCCTACCCTCCCCTTCACCGCCCCCATGTCCACACGTCCGTTCTCTACGTCTGCATCTCTATTCCTGCCCTGCAAATAGGTTCATCTGTACCATTTTTCTAGATTCCACATATATGTGTTAACATACAATATTTGTTTCTGACTTACTTCACTCTGTATGACAGACTCTAGGTCCATCTACATCTCTACAAATGACCCAATTTCATTCCTTTTTATGGCTGAGTAATATTCCATTGTATATATGTACCACATCTTCTTTATCCATCCATCTCTGAGTATTTTTAAAATAATGATTGCAGCAGGTGCATCTTAATCATTGTCAGTTTTATTCTGTATTATTTGTTTCTACCAGTAATTGTCATTGTGAATTGGACAGAAGATTGATAACTGGTATCTACTTCTTGACTCAAGAACTATCAGTAGGGCTATGATGCAGGACTTGGACACACAGCAAAGTAAACATGTTTTGCTTCATTTGGCAGGTTTACCATGTGCCACCATGCCCTTACAGGGCACTGGGAACACGGACCTTGCTGTGAAGGAATTCACAGTCTAATCAGAGAGATAGAGGACCTGGCTGGCCTCAATTTGCCAGTTGGATGAGAATAAAAAAGGCCTTCCAGATGGAGGGAACAGCCAAATACAAGGTGTTTATTCATTCAGTAAACATTTATTGAGTGCCTACGCTATGCCTGGGCTGGGCATTGGGGATGCAGAGATGAACAGTTCCATGGGGTCCCTGCCCTGCCAGAGCTCTCAGTCCAGTGACAGAGATGCATTTTAAACAATCACACTATTGACTATAATGACTGGTAACTGCTGCAAAGAAAACCCAGGGTTCTGTGGGAGGTGGGGGCAATGGCATCCTAACCAGTGGGGTTCAAGGAAGGCTTCTTTGAGAGAGTGATTGTTCATCTGAGATGCGAAGGATGAATTGGAATGGTGCTCCTGTCCGAGGAAACAACTCATGCCCTGAAGTGAGAAAAGGCTTGGTTCTTTTGAGGGTATGGAAGTCAGCGAGTGTGGCCAGAATAAAGTGGACTGGGGGAGGGTTGGGGGATGAAGTTGGTGGGCAGGTGTCTGGTCCCACAAGGACTCGTCCACTATGCTAAGGAGTTTGCACTTCAACTTAAATAAGCAACAAGCCAGGGAAGCGTACCAAGAAGACTGATATGATTAGATTAGAAATACATTTTTACAATGTCTGTGTGGAGAAGGGATTGGAGAGGGAGCATAAGAAATGCCATGAAACCAATTAGAAGAAGACTTGCAGTTGTCCGAGGGAGTGATGATGGTAACTGGACCGGGTGGTACTCAGAGTAGGGAAGGGTTCTGTGGAGCCTGGAGGATGGAGTGAGATTGGCGTGGATTGAGGTGTGTGTGAGGTGAAGGGATGTCTAGCAAAATATATGCAGACCACTCTGTTATGAACTGACTTGTGTCCCCTCAAATTCATATGTTGAGGTCCTAATCTCTAGTCCCTTAGAATGTGACTGTATTTGGAGACAGGATCTTTGAGGGGGTGATTAAGGTTATTTGGTGGGGAACCCTAATCCAATATGACCAGTGTCCTTATCAGAAGAGGAAGAGACACCAGGGATAGAGAAAAGGTCAGGTGAGAAGGCAGCTATCTGCAAGCCAAAGAGAGAGGCTTCAGGAGAAACCAAAGCCACCCACGCACCTGTCTTGGACCTTCACCATCTAGACTTGTGAGAAAATAAATTTCTGTTGTTTCAGCCACCCAGTCTGTGATAATTTTGTTATGGCAGCCCTCAAGGAGTAATACAAACGCAAGTGCCCAAATAATAGGGCAGTGGGGAAATAAATTATGGTGCATCTTATCATGGAAAGTAGTCTTACTCCAAGATATGCCCATGCAAGTTCAAGATTTTGACTCATGAGGAGTTTCATTTAACATCCTTTCTTTGACTTGGAGGAATTTCAGCACATTTACAAGGATCAATACAGAGCTTCAGCAGCAGCCACCAGGCTGGAGCTCCACAGTGTCCTGGTCGCTGTAGGCTGCAGTTAAGGCTGCTACTTTATTGCAGTGACAATCCCAGGCATCATCGCTAGCATTGTTTCCCTTGCTCTCTTTTGTCTCTATTATTCTGGATTTGTTTTCTTAAGTTTCATAGCTTTGAGAATCAAACATATGTGTTGTTTATGAACTCTTTCAGTAATTGTTATATACCATCAGTTTAAACAGTAATTATTGGGCTTCCCTGGTGGCACAGTGGTTGAGAGTCTGCCTGCTAATGCAGGGGACACGGGTTCGAGCCCTGGTCTGGGAAGATCCCACATGCCGCGGAGCAACTAGGCCCGTGAGCCACAACTACTGAGCCTGCGCGTCTGGAGCCTGTGCTCCGCAACAAGAGAGGCCACGATAGTGAGAGGCCCGCGCACCGCGATGAAGAGTGGCCCCCGCTTGCCACAACTAGAGAAAGCCCTCGCACAGAAACGAAGACACAACACAGCCAAAAATAAAAAAAAATACATAAATAAACAGTAATTATCTTTTCCACTTATGAAAATTCACCCTATGAATTTTTTTAGGAACAATTAGTCTTGTAATGAGAGGGAGGACTATTCTATGCAAATATTAAAAAGAATAAGGTAGGGGGACTTCCCTGGTGGAACAGTAATTAAGAATCCGCCTGCCAATGCAGGGGACACAGGTTCGAGCCCTGGTCTGGGAAGATCCCACATATTGCGGAGCAACTAAGCCCGTGCGCCATAACTACTGAGCGCACGTGCCTAGAGCCTGTGCTCTGCAACGAGAAGCCACCGCAATGAGAAGCCTACTCACCACAACAAAGAGTAGCCCCCGCTCGCTGCGACTAGAGAAAGCCCACGCACAGCAACAAAGACCCAACGCAGCCAAAAATAAATAAATTTATACATATATAAAAAAAGAATAAGGTAGGAAAAAATCAGCTAAAGCTATACTGACATGAAAAGATGTGGAAAATGTATGCAGATAATGAACCTATATTTGTGTTTTAATAGAACCATTTGTTAGCGAATGCTTAGGGAAAAAATCTGGAAGCATATGCAGCCAACTTTTAAAGTATTGTAAAAATTCTACCATTTAAAGATCTGAGTTCTGTCAAATGAACGCTGGTGGTGATTTCCTGTAGCAGGGAAACTGTGGTCCATGGTAATATGCTGAAGGCCAGTAACTGACTGAGAGTCCCAGGCTCCCACGCTGGAATTCCCATGCTTACGGTCCATAACACATGACTGAGGGTGGCCTCTGGGGTCAAACCGCATAGTAAATACTAACGAAGCTTAATGTCCACCTCATTTCAAAATAAACACAAATACAAATCCTAATATTCTCTTTTCCCACCCCAGTGGATCACCCTGTGTAGCCCATGTACCCTGCTTAAGAGAAGACCAGTGTTTTTCTAACTATACAAATAGGGCACTCTACAAATGGAGTGGATGGTGATTCATTAGAACAGCGTGACGATGCAGTTAGAACACAATTTTGTGTATAAAACATCCACTGTGTATGATTCAGTGAACATAACTGATCTTAGAAAGCAGGCAGCAACACTACCGGGTATTTATTTTCTTCATTGAGAAAGAAGATGGACTTTGACGATCTCTCAGGCTTTCTGACACTCCTGGCCTTCTCTAAGCCATTGATTAAGTGGTTGAAGTGGCTGTACCAGAAGGAAGTACAATTCCTTGAAGGAAATTGTGTCCAGGGTGACCATTCAACTGAGTGATGTGGCAGTCTTTGAAATAAAGGTATTTAAAGTCATTTAGTGTGATTATGTGTAGTTCTTCCTCCTTGAAGATGATCTGTTTTATAAAACTTGAATTTAAAAAAGAATTTAGTAACTATTCTCTCGTAATACATCAAAATATTGACTTTTAACTACTTCTGCTGGAGGTGGAGGTTCCAGAAAGAAGCTTAAGCTAAATGCTAAGCGCTGTTACCAAGTGGAGAAATGAAGGTTGCACATTGCCAAAGTGATTGTGTGGATTTTTGAGAAATTATTTAGTTTATCAAAATGAAGTTCACAGAACTTTTAAGCAAAAAGTGTACAAATGATCAAAATGGCAGTGAACTAGGGAAAGTTAATGAATCAATAGAACAATCTTTATTGAAATCTTCTGTGCTAGGGTTGGTGAAGGAAGCACAGTAATGCTGGCTGACATTTATCATGGCATTTATTGTGCTATGTGGCAGGCTGAGTCAGATCAAAGGGTGAGTTATCTGCACAGCTGCCCAAAGCACTAATCCATAAGCAGCACTAAAACATCAAGGGGACAGATGGGAAACATGGTATCAGTTACTTACGAATTTCACACAGGATTCCTTCAGAGTTGGTAAGCTGTTAAGTGGTCCCACTCCCACTGATGCAGGCTGCATGAGGTGGGGGTTAGGGGGCTTTAGATCAAATTGAGAAGGGAATTTTCAAGCTAGGACTACTGAAGGTGAAGAGCCAGCGGGGAGGGGGGGGAACCAAGAGAAGAGTCTTCCAGGCAGAGGGACAGTGAGTGAAAACACCCTGGTCCCAGGTTCAGGAATGAGAAGGGAGAGAGGTGTCAGTGGAGTTGGGAGGTGGTCGGGAGCCATGGGAAAGAATTTTAACGTTATTTCAGCTGTGATGGAAACGCATTGAAATTTTCAACAGGGGGCTGGCATGAGCTGACTTACCTGGTGTGTGGAGAATGGCTCCAGGAAGATGAAGATGGAGAAAGAGAGAGTAGATAAGTGGCTATGGGGTAGCATTATCCAGTGAGAGATGATGGAGGTGAGAGGTGGGGATGGTGGGATGAAGGGAAGTGATGATGCTTCTAGTTAGCACCAACGAGGTTTGCCGAAGAGAAGATAGGAGATCAAATAGGATTCCTAGGATTGTAATCAGTGCATCTGGGTGGCTGGTAGATGGGGTGGCCATTTACTGATCTGTGGCAGACCTGGGAAGACGGGGTTGTAAGCAGAGTGTTCTGTATAGAACATGTTAAGCATGAGGCGTCTGTTAAACATCCAGGTGACAATGTCAAGTGAGCAGCTGGGTATCTAAGAGCAGAAGATAGGAATCTGTGACTCAGCATAGAGATGCATTAAAAACCACAGGTCAGAATGAGATCCTCCAGGGAGACAGGGAAATGTAGGCAGGGAAGGAGAGGGGCTCAGGGCTGCTCCCTGAGGAGTCCCGGTGGATGTGCAGGCAGCAGGTAGAGGGAAACCTGCAAAGGAGACTGAGAAAGAGCAGCTGGTGAGACCAGAGGAAACTCCTTGGGATGGATTCCACTCAGACATGGAAGGTGGAAAGTTCCAAATAAGGGTTATGTAACATTTAGTGCATATACTATGTGCTTTTTTGTTGTTTGTTTTTGGCCACATAAAGAAAAGTCTAAGTGTTATGCAGAGGATCCATCCTTTACTGCCAGTTCTCCTGCCTTTACCTCCTGCCCCGTTTGCAGAAGTCAGACATGAGATGCTGTTGAGAGAATAAGGGAGTCACCATCCCCCCAATTCCTAGAGCTCAAAGTTGTCTTTGATCCCATTTTATTTACCCTTCATATTTAAGCCATCAACTAGCACTGATGGCTCTGTTTTCTAAACATCCCGTATCCAATCATGTCTCATGCCCTAACGGCCACCACCCTGTTCTCTTTCCTGAACAGCGGCAGCCCTCCGTAACTGGGCAGTTAGACTGCAGCTTCCGTCATGTCTCTCCCATGAGCCATCCTCCACACAGCAGGGCTCTGTCTAAAATATAAATCTGGGGGCTTCCCTGGTGGTGCAGTGGTTAAGAATCTGCCTGCCATTGCAGAGGACACAGGTTTGAACCCTGGTCCAGGAAGATCCCACATGCTGTGGAGCAACTAAGCCCATGTGGCACAACTACTGAGACCACGTGCCGCAACTACTGAGGCCCACACGCCTAGAGCCCATGCTCCACAACAAGAGAAGCCACCGGAATGAGAAACCCGCGCACCGCGATGAAGAGTAGCCCCCGCTCGCCGCAACTAGAGAAAGCCCACTTGCAGCAACAAAGACCCAACACAGCCAAAAATAAATAAATTAAATAAATAAATGTTTTTTAAAAAGTAACTTTAAAATATAAATCTGAATGTTCCTTCCCCTTAAAGCACTCAAGTGAAATATCCTAATGACTATCACTAGGGAACCTGTCAAATAAATGCTGGTACACCTATGGAATGGAATACTTGCAGACCTACCCAAAAATGATAACGAGAACACTCTATCAGTACTATCAGATACAAATGATCTCCAGGAGGCGAAGAGAAAAGAGCAAAGTGTGACTATTAAGCCACCATTTGGGGGGGGGGGGCAGTGTGTGTGTGTTTGCGCACGTGTTTGGTTGTACGTGCGTGTGATAGCTTACAGAGATATTAAACAAACACAGGAAACCAGCTCCTAAATGGCTTCCAGGGAGATGATCTGGGCAGGTGGGGGGGAGATAGTTTATCTTTTGGTAACTTCTGCATTTTGAATCGAATGACCATATTACCTGTTCAACAATAGATCAATTAAAACGTTTACATGAATTAAATAATTAACTCAGCTCACTTAGAAAATCTAATTTCCGTTGACGTAGAGAACAAACGTATGGATACCAAGGGGGGAAGGGAGAGTGGGATGAATTGGGAGATGGGGATTGACATATACACATTACTGTGTATAAAATAGACAACTAATGAGAAGCTGCTGTATAGCACAGGGAACTCTACTCGATGCTCTGGAGTGACCTAAATGGGAAGGAAATCCAAAAAAGAGGGGATATATGTATACTTATGGCTGACTCACTTTGCTGTACAGCAGAAACTGACCCAGCAGTGTAAAGCAACTATACCCCAATAAAATAAAATTAAAAAAAAAAAAGAAAAGAAAATCTAGTCTCCTCACCCCTCTCTGCAAAGCCTCATAACAGGACCTGCCCCATCTCTGCTCTCATCTTCCAGCACTTTCTTACTGAGTTCCAACCACTCTGCCTCCTCTTGAACCCCAACAGGCCAAGACAGTCCATCCCTGGGCTTTTGCTCTTGCTGATCCCTATGCCTGGACTTCCCAATAGCTCTCCACGGCCCACTCCCCATAGTCTCTACTCAGAAGTCACTTCCTGAGAGATGTCTTCCCCGACCTCAACTTAAATTTGCTACCCTTCACCTCCCATCACTGGAAATCCATGTTCTACTGTCTTCAGAGCAATTAGCACCATCCAAAAGTAATTTATTTACTTGCTTATTGTCCATCTCCCTGGCTGTGCTCACAAGCCACCATAATATTGATGCCTGGAACAGTGCCTGGCTCACACTATACAATAAATATCTGTTAATGAATGAATGAATGAATGAGTGTCTTTCTATATTGGCTGCAACCTCCTGACAGCCATGATATTTACAATAGCGCTTGTTGTGTTTTCTTACAGTTCATAGTGACAGCAAGTAGACTAGCATTCTAATCCTGGCCTCTCTTCTTAGCTCTGAGACCTTAGGCAGGTCACAAGCCTCACTGAGTTTGTGAAGATTAAATGACATCTGAGGAATAAAGTGCCAGTTCTGGCAGGCATCCCTCAGTGGAGCCTCCCGCCACCCAAGAGTAGGGGGAATAGGAGGGACTGTAGACCCCGCGGGCAGGAGAGTGAACTGCCCCTGGCCTTGGAACCTGAGCAGCAGGGGGTCTCCAGTCCCAGGTCTCTGGTTCCAGGCTCAGCCCCTGTGCATGACCGGCCTTTCTTTGTATTGTTTTCTAATCCTGCAAGAGCCCCGGCCCTTCCCCTGGGAACGGAGGCTGTGCTTACAATCAACCACCACCATAATTTCCCTCTTTACTGGGAATTGGTCGTTTGTCTTTTGGTTTTCTTCTCATGAATGGTTCATATTTTTTGGACCGGAAAACAGTACATAGAGTTTCTAAACAACATCATCAAATTAAATGCAGTGACACGCTGATTTAGGGAAGTTGTTCATCTTGTCGTTTCTTAAAAGCAATGAAACAGTAGATCAGTCTTGCCTCCACATATTTATTTGTTATAACAGACAGAAACACCAACATTTAAAGCCAGAGAATTGAACCTGACTTCTAATCTAAGTGCCGAAATTCAAAGTCATTTTCCAAACATCGTGTTCATATTTTATTTTCTCAATTTAGACCACAGACCACAGGAACAATTGCTGGATTTGTAATGACCTGGAGGAAGTAGTGAATGTCTGAAATTTGACAACAGATGTTACCTGTGCCATGTTGCTCACAGAGCCATTGTTGCTACCTGGTTTTTCAGCGCTCATATATTTTCTTTGGTGTGATAAAATTTTTGTGAGAATGGAGTGGATTATTGTCAAAAACCTCTGCTTCCTTGTGCCATGACATCGGATCTTGTTTACAGCTGCAGTGATCTTAGGAAGTCCCAAACATCCTCTCCATCTTATAGGCAGGGAAGCCGAAGCTCAGAGTAGCCCTGTATTGCCCAAGGTCATGCAGAGAAGGACCCCTGCCTGTCTGTCTCCAAAGCTGTGGTCTCTCTGTGCCATCCTTAGTTAAAGTCCCCAAAGTGTGCCAACCCTGGAGAGTATCTACCATGCACTTGTCCTTCTGGGCCAGTTAGAGCTACTCAGATTAGAAAAGTCAGACTGAAGCCAATCAATAGGGGCAGAGTGGGCTGAAATGCAGAATGTAAACGAGCAAAATGAAGGCCCAGAAGCTCGGGAAGCAGAATCCTAGCTCGCAGCTCCCCCTGCTAAGTCACTGACATGAAAAGCCTTAAAATGTGCGTCCTGTTTTCCTTTTCTGCCTCCTCTCTGTGAAGTAGCCATCAGCTTTGTCATTCATTCTTCCGGAAGCCAGTCAGGGTGTGCCAGGAAGACAGTAATTGAGAACTTAAGATGTTTCTTTCTTGCAAAATTTTGGGAACAAAAAAGCTGTTCTGGGCCCTTTGATTCATGTCAGTCTTCAATACAGGAGAATGTTCATCTTGCTGCCAAAGCCCAAGTGAGGCTGTGGAGGGCAGAGATGGAGGAGGGCGAGGAAGGAGGCCATCCTTGGTTTTGGGGTAGGGGACAAGGGGACACTAACATTTCTTAGTCCCTGCTGCGGACTGAGTGCTTTATACAGGGGTCCTATCTAATCCCAGCGACCTTGCTAAGCAGTTATAACCCCCCTCCTCCCACTTTACCGCTGGAAACTGTGGCTTGGAGGTCACAAGTCTTAGCCAGGAGCCAGAGCCTGGACTCAGAGCAAGACCCTTGAAGTGAAACCGTCTTATTCTCTGCAAATTCCCACTCTTGGTGTTCCCAGTGCCAGGTCCCTCGCCCGGGCCCTTCACCATGGTGGATCATCAGAGATGTGACTTCTACACCTAAGTTCTGGTCTTGGCTGTGCCAATGTCTGGCTGGGTAGGATGGACAGGCCACTTCATTCCTCTGAGCCTCAGTTTCCAATGATAAAACTAGGATGACTCATCATTACAGTCTCAAATCGGACCATTCAGTACCACTGCTGGAGCTCAGGCTGCGAGTCAGTACTGGTGCCGGGCGCTGGGGGAGCACAACTTCTTACACCTGGGCATGGGGGGGGGGGTGAGTAGGGTTAGTAGAGGCAGGTTTTGATCTCAGGTGGCCTCAGCCTGCAGTGGCTTGAAGCAGGATCTCAGTTCCCCTGACAGAGATTGAAGCCAGGCCCCGGCAGTGAGAACGCTGAATCCTAGCCACTAGACCATGAGGGCCAGTGGCCAGTGACAAGGCCCAGGCCTGTCGGCTTTGTAGAAATGAATTTCCACAAAAAGACGGAAAGTAGTGAAACAAGTAAAGCCTTTATTAGGAGGAAGAAGATTATGCATGAATAGACTCACAAAGGTGGGCTCAGAGAGAGAGTCGTGCCCTTGTGGTAGTTTGAATCACTTATATGGGGCATTTCTTCTGGGTTTCCTCTGGTCAATCATCTTGCTTTGCCTGGCTGTGGTCCGTATTTGGTTTATCTCAGGGTCCTCCCCAGTGTGCGTGCGTCTCTTAGCCAAGATGGATTCCAGTGAAGAGGTCTACGGGGAGGTGGACATCACCTACTATGGGGTGGTGCCCCCTCTCTTTTTGGCCCCTGAGGAGCCTTTCTGCACATGTGTAGTCGGGGAGGTCTCCTTGATCTTGAGAATGAGAAATATGTGGTCTCTTTATCTCTTCTCTGGGCAGAGCTCAGCTCCTCCTTCCTCCTGCTATTGTCTTCATCTTGGAGTATCTGTCTACAGGGGACAGGGTCCAGCTGCTCAGCCGGGGGCCCGTCTATCTCCTGCCTCAGTTTTGCAATCTCTAAAGCACAATGGGAGAATACATCAATATTAAGTGAGTATTACTGCTTTACTGAAATGTGGGGAAGGTTCCTTTTCTTAGAGCAGCCTGAGACCACGTTGAGATTTTTCAAATAGAACATCAGCTAGGAAACTAAAGAAACATACACCCTCCAAAAGCATAGAAGAAAGAGAGTTTACCAAAGGCAGATTTCAGGTATCACCTTTTAAAGTCCTGTGAGCTGGTAGACGGTTATGTAGACGAAGGGTCCCTGAAGGCGGGAGGAAGAGCGCTTCTGCACCCCAATTCCAAGTGCGGCTTCTGTGCAGAGCAGTGCTGCCACCCACTCTCCGCGAGACTACCTTCTCTCTCGGGTGGAGGACTTCCATCCGTCCATCCATCAGGTCGTCACCCATGGCTTCATTCATTCGTTCATTCATTCATGTCATTTCTCTTACACCCAGCACTCGGCATTAATGGTTTACCATCTCAAACAACTTAAAAAAAATAAGTAGTGCTCAAACATGAAGAAAGCATGCTTTTTATTAAGAAGGCACTTATAACGGGAGATTACATGGCGTAAAATGTCTGTGTAGTCCTGTTTCCTCTATGAAATCAGCTCTGTCCCCACCCATCCCAGCTCCTCACCTGGGTCCTCACACACAGGATGCTGACAACCCCGGGCTGAAGGAAGGAAGAGAAAGAACAGGGCCACGTTGACAGATGGGAACCCAGGGAGGAGCAAGCCCAGTTCGAGGCCAGTTCTGACTGTGCTGACAAGGGGCCTGGCCTGGTGCCGGCTGGGTCAGAGGTCAGTCTTCTGGAGGAGTTAGAGTAGCCAGGAGCCCCCCCAGCAAGTCGTGGAACACTCGTGGCACGCCGGGCCCAGGCTGAGGACTCCATGTGCTCGTCACGACAGCCTGGGGGCTGCACCTTTTGTACCACTTTAATACAGGAGGCTCCCGTGGTCCCAGGGAGGTGCCTTGCTCAAGGCCACTCCATAACAGATGCCTCAAGTGGATTCAAACCCAGGCTTAGCCAACTCAAGCTCTTGTTCTCAAGCCATACTGTGCATCAGCATTACCCAGGGGAAAGAAAAGTCACCCAGAGATATTGGTAAAAAATGCAGAATCCAGAGCCTCACTCATCCCCTCAGATTATGATCTAAGAGTTACGGGGTAGAGAAGAAATCCT
This sequence comes from Balaenoptera musculus, assembly GCF_009873245.2. Taxonomy (NCBI): domain Eukaryota; kingdom Metazoa; phylum Chordata; class Mammalia; order Artiodactyla; family Balaenopteridae; genus Balaenoptera; species Balaenoptera musculus. The sequence continues at coordinate 29,459,954 of NC_045799.1, read as the reverse complement.
CCTTTAACAAGTATTCAGGTGACTCTGTTAAGAGCTGTCCAGTGCACCTTGGGTACAAATAAGGAGGGTTTAACAGTGGGAACATTCACCAGAATGGCCCCAGAATAACTAGAGCTAAGATTAACTCAATATTTACTAGGTACCAGGGACTGCTCTGAAGGCAGATTAACTCACCGAATGCCCCTAGCAAATCCATGCAGAGGGAGCTATCTCTATCTCCACCTCATATTACATTATATTATAATAATATAACAAATAAATATAAATAAATAATATTTATTCTATTGTAAATGAGGAAAGGGAGCAATAGAAATTGAGGCTGGGGAGGACCTCTCTGACATATTATAGATGAGGAAATTGAGGTCAGTGCCACAGAACTTTTGATGGACAGGGTTAGGGACCAGGTCTCTGAATTTCCATGCTAAACAGCCTCCTGAAACATGTGCTGAAGGATCCCAGGAGAGAGTGACCAGTGCTTCCTGGGATGCTGGCTGGGGAGAGGGCAGTCAGGGAGAGCTCTGGGAAGACACATGAGCTAGGATTCCCAAGTGCAGAAGTCGGCCCACGGAGAAGTCAGGAGAGGGCACTGCAGACGGAGATAATAAAACTGGCAGAGGCCTGGGCAGGCAAAGGGTGTTGTCCATGGGGCGTGAAGATGTGTGTGAGATTGTGGAGAAGGGAGTGGCCACAGGTGGGGCTGGAGGGGAGCCTACTGATCCCAAAGTCTGGGGGTTGGGCCCGGCCACCTGCGCTTCAACATATGCTCCGGGTGATGCCAATGCTTGCTGGAGTGTGAGGTCCTCTGAGCTAGAGCATCTCGAGACGGGTCTTCCGCGTGGCCTCGCAGTTTCTGGGGATTTTTCTTAGTCTCCTGGTTGACTTCTCCAGCTCACTCCACACACATAATTACTAGGTTGGCACAGGGGAGTGGAGGGGGAGGAAGGCTGGATTCAAAAAGTGCTTCCGTTTTGAAAACAATGATTCCGAGGACAGAAGCACTTCCGCAGCAAGACATCCTAAGTGAGCATGGCAGCAGGGGCCTGCTTGACCCACCCAAGGGTGCTGATGAGTGGGCACAAGTGGCCTCTTAAGCAGACTCATTTCCAGCTCCACTGTTTCCAAGTGGGGGCTTCCGGCCATACCTCAAACAGGTTAAGTACAGCGACAAATGTTTGTAGCTGTCAACCTCCTCACCCTTAGGAGCTGGAGTGTAACCCCCAGCACTTTGCCCCATTCTTTGCCTAGTTCCCCAACTTACTGCTCCAGCCACGTGGGTCTCCTGCCTGTTTGCAGATGAGGGGAGCCTGCTCCTTACTCAGAATCGTGGTCCCTGCCCTTCCCTCTGCCTAGTATGTTTTTCTCCAGGCTCTATCACTTTCTACAAGTCTCTGTTCCAATGCCACCTCATCAGAGGAGCCTCCTTGGCCACTCAAGCAAAAGTGGTCACCCATCCCCACCCCATTCTACTTACCCTATTTGGTTTTCTTCCACTGGACAGTATTCGACATATTTATTTGTTTATTATATACACCCACCTCATCCAGGATGTCAGTTCCATGAAAGCAAAGACTTTTTTGTTTACCACTAAAAACCCCAGCTGCTAGAACAATACTAAGTACATAAGGACTAAATAAATCTTTGTTGAATGAAAAATGTATGAGGTCTTTGTGACATCCTTGGCCAAGGTGAGCAGCTGCTTTGGGCAGCATAGACACAACTTTGGGATTCTTGCCTTTGAGCCAAGGATGAAGCCTGGGGCTACAGTCTAGGTCAGAGATACCTATTGATCATTCATTCATTTGTTAATATTCCAAAATGTATGTTAAGTAAGCCCCTACTAAGTACAAGGCTCTAAAGTAGATGCAAGCGATACTGATTACCAAACGCAAGCAGTGCCCTTGACACCCTAGAGCTTACAGTCCAAATACTACAAAATAATCACACAAACGAAATATAAATGTGCACCAAGGAGAGGTACCTCGTGCCCCAAATCCCTCTAATGGAAGGACCTGATCTAATCTGTGTTGATGGGGAGAACTTCCCTGAGGAAGTGTAGAATGAGCAGGAGTTAGGAGGTAGAGAGGAGGAAAGATGATGGGGGAGAACATTCTAGACAGTGGGAGCATTATGGGCAAAGGTCCTGTGGCAGGAGAGGGAGCTGGTGAGTGTGAGGGAACAGAAGGAGGCCAGGGTGACTGGAGCAGAGAGAATGATGAAGAGGGTGACCTGAGAGTGCCTGGGGGGTGGGTGGGGGCTTAGAGGTCACGATTAGGGATTTTGCCTTGATCCTAAGAGTGATGTAGAACCACTAATGCATTTTAAACTGGGTCAGAGTGGGTAGATGGGTGGCATAATCAGATTTTTATTTTAAAAAATATCTCTTTGGCAATCCATTTGAATACATATATTGAACTCAAAATGTTATATATATAAAATAAGTGGTGGGTAAAACCGTGGAGCTGGATGCTTAGGTTCAAATCCCAGAATTACCAGTCATTACCTGTGTATGCCTGGGAAAATTACTCAGTCTCTCTGCCTCAGTTTTGTTATATGTAAGGTGGGGATAATATTAAATACTTACTTCACAGGGTTGTTGTGAGGATTAAATTAGCTAAAACATATAAACAGCTTAGAACAGTGTCTACCTCACAATATGCATTTATAATATTAGTTATTATTATTGTCCCCACTGAACAGATGAAAAACTGCAGCACAAAGAAGTTAAACCATACATTCAAGGTCGTTAGGCACAATGACAGAAACATAATTCAAACCCTGTCTAACCCCTACATTATCAGACATCCCAGCAGCCAAGATAAATAAGACTGGCTGGATTTTATTGAAATATTCCAGCAAAGTCATTAAACAAGAAAACAACTCTGAGAGAGGGGAGGGAAATATATCTAGAGTTGCTGCAATATATTATCTAAAATGTCCAGTTTTCAAAAAAATTATGACAAATGCAAAGAGGCAAAAAGTATGGCCGATCAAGAAGAGAAACAGGAAACAGAAACTGCCTTTGAGAGGGTCCAGACAAAGACTTCAAAGCAGCTATAATAAATATGCTCAAAGAACTAAAGGAGACCATACTTAAAGAAGTAAAGGACTAGGTTAAGGCACACAGGCAGAAGTTAGAGTGAAGGCTGGGAGCCTAACAAAGGAAGAGAAATTCTTAAAACTGGAAAAAAGAGCATGAAAAGGTTGGGCTGCTGAGAGAATAGGCCAGTAGCTCTCAACAGCTATATGCCTTCTCCACATTATATAGCACCTTTCATAAATGGGTATTCTTTGCAGCAGTTATGATTTTTTTAAAAGTCTAAATATGCTTGGTGTTGTCTCAGAAGGCAAGAAAACATAATACATTTTAGATGGATTTCATCAGTGATGTGTAGGACTTAGCTATCTGGGAAGTTCACATAGGTGATAGAATCAGTTCTGAGTACTTCTAGCTGAATGAGGTATGCTGGTTGCATTCTCCATGCCAGTACTAGTTAAAGGTGTGTACTACAAAGGAAAATGTGAATTTCCCTAAGTGCATGCCTACTCCTCTTAATCTTACTATTTAATACATTGGATACAATCATCATTAAAAATATGTAGATAAATCCTCCAAAAGCATTTTGCTGCTTCAAGTGAAAGTTTTGTTCCCAATTCGCAAAATGTGGAAAGCACTTTATGTGGCTAAATATTTTGATAACCAAGCTCTCTGGGAGTTTCCTCATTTGGCTGTTGGATTTTGAGCAAAAGCATCCAAGGGAAAAAAAAGTGTTGTTTAAAAACAAGACTACTAGATAGCCTCATCCACCAGAGGGTAGAGAGCAGAAGCAAGAACTACAGTCCTGCAGCTAGTGGAACAAAAACGACATTCACAGAAAGATAGACAAGATGAAAAGGCAGAGGGCTATGTACCAGATGACAGAACAAAATAAAACCCCAGAAAAACAACTAAATGAAGTGGAGATGGGCCACCTTCCAGAAAAATAATTCAGAATAATGATAGTGAGGATTATCCAGGACCTTGGAAAAAGAATGGAGGCAAAGATATAGAAGAAGCAAGATGTGTTTAACAAAGACCTAGAAGAATGAAAGAACACCACCTAGAAGAATTAAAGAACAAACAAACAGAGAAGAACAATACAATAACTGAAATGAAAAATACACTAGAAGGAATCAATAGCAGAATAACTGAGGCAGAAGAACGGATAATTGACCTGGAAGACAGAATGGTGGAATTCACTGCCGCAGAACAGAATAAATATAAAAGAATGAGAAGAAATGAAGACAGCCTAAGAGACCTCTGGGACAACAATAAACGCAAAAACATTTGCATTATAGGGATCCCAGAAAGAGAAGAGAGAGAGAAAGGACCTGAGAAAATATTTGAAGAGATTATAGTCAAAAACTTCCTTAACATGGGAAAGGAAACAGCCACCCAAGTCCAGGAAGCTCAGAGAGTCCCAGGCAGGATAAACCCAAGGAGAAACATGCCAAGACACGTAGTAATCAAATTGACAAAAGTTAAAGACAAAGAAAAATTATTGAAAGCAGCAAGGGAAAGATGACAAATAATATACAAAAGGAACTCCCATAAGGTTAACAGCTGATTTCTCAGCAGAAACTCTGCAAACCAGAAGGGAGTGGCATGATATATTTAAAGTGATGAAAGGGAAGCACGTACAACCAAGATTACTCTACCTGGCAAGGATCTCATTCAGATTCGACAGAGAAATCAAAAGCTTTACAGACAAGCAAAAGCTAAGAGAATTCAGCACCACCAAACCAGCTCTACAACAAATGCTTAAGGAATTTATCTAAGTGGGAAACACAAGAGTAGAAAAGGACTTACAAAAAAAAACCCCATTACACTTAGGAAAATGGTAATATTACATAAATATTGATAATTACCTTAAATGTGAATGGATTAAACGCTCCAACCAAAAGACACAGGCTTGTTGAATGGATACAGAAAAAAGACCCATATATATGCTGTCTACAAGAGACCCATTTCAGACCTGGGACACATACAGACTGAAAGTGAGGGGATAGAAAAAGATATTCCATGCAAATGGAAATCAGAAGAAAGCTGAGGTAGCAACACTCATATCAGATAAAATAGACTTTAAAATAAAGAATGTTACAAGAGATAAGGAAGGACACTACATAATGATCAAGGGATCAATCCAAGAAGAAGATATAACAATTATAAATATATATGCATCCAACATAGGAGCACCTCAATACATAAGGCAACTGCTAACAGCTGTAAAAGAGGAAATCGACAGTAACACAATAATAGTGGGGGACTTGAACACCTCACTTACACCAATATAAGTGGATGGACAGATCATCCAAACAGGAAATTAATAAGGAAACACAAGCTTTAAACGACACAATAGACCAGTTAGATTGAATTGATATTTATAGGACATTCCATCCAAAAACAGCAGATTACACTTTCTTTTCAAGTGTGTATGGAACATTCACCAGGATAGATCACATCTTGGGTCACAAATCAAGCCTCAGTTAATTTAAGAAAATTGAAATCATATCAAGCATCTTTTCTGACCACAACACTATGAGATAAGAAATCAATTACAGGGAAAAAAACATAAAAAACACGAACACATGGAGGCTAAACAATACGTTACTAAATATCCAAGAGATCACTGAAGAAATCAAGAGGAAATAAAAAAATACCTAGAGACAAACTACAATGAAAACACAATGATCCAAAACCTATGGGATGCAGCAAAAGCAGTTCTAAGAGTGAAGTTTATAACAATACAAGCCTACCTCAAGAAACAAGAAAAATCTCAAATAAACAATCTAACCTTACACCTAAAGGAACTAGACAAAGAAGAACAAACAAAGCCCAAAATTAGTAGAAGGAAAGAAATCATAAATATCAGAGCAGAAATAAATGAAATAGAAACAAAGAAAACAATAACAAAGATCAATAAAACTAAAAGCTGTTTCTTTGAGAAGATAAACAAAATTGATAAACCTTTAGCCAGATTCATCAAGGAAAACAGGGAGAGGACGCAAATCAATAAAATTAGAAATGAAAATGGAGAACTTACAACAGACACTGCAGAAATGCAGAGCATCCTAAGAGACTACTACAAGCAATTCTATGCCGATAAAATGGACAACCTGGAAGAAATGGACAAATTCTTAGAAAGGTATAACCTTCCAAGACTGAACCAGGAAGAAATAGAAAATATGAACAGACCAATCACAAGTAATGAAATTGAAACTGTGATTAAAAATCTTCCAACAAACAAAAGTCCAGGACCAGATGGCTTCACAGGTAAATTCTATCAAACATTTAGAGAAGAGCTAACACCCATCCTTCTCAAACTCTTCCAAAAAACTGCAGAGGAAGGAACACTCCCAAACTCATTCTATGAGGCCACCATCACCCTGATACCAAAACCAGACAAAGATACTACAAAAAAAAGAAAATTACAGACCAGTATCACTGATGAATATAGATGCAAAAATCCTCAACCAAATACTAGCAAACAGAATCCAACAACACATTAAAAGGATCATACACTATGATCAAGTGGGATTTATCCCAGGGATGCAAGGATTCTTCAATATATGCAAATCAGTCTATGTGATACACCATATTAACAAATAAAAGAATAAAAACTGTATGATCGTCTCAACAGATGCAGAAAAAGCTTTCAACAAAATTCAACACCCATTTATGATAAAAACTCTCCAGAAAGTGGGCATAGAGGGAACCTACCTCAACATAATAAAGGTCATATATGACAAACCCACAGCAAATATCATTCTCAATGGTGAAAAACTGAAAGCATTTCCTCTAAGATGAGGAACAAGACAAGGATGTCCACTCTCACCACTATTATTCAACATAGTTTTGGAAGTCCTAGCCATGGCAATCAGGGAAGAAAAAGAAATAAAAGGAATACAAATTGGAAAAGAAGAACTAAAACTGCCATGGTTTGCAGATGACATGATACTATACATAGAGAATCCTAAAGATGCCACCAGAAAACTACTAGAGCTAATCAATGAATTTGGTAAAGTTGCAGGATGCGAAATTAATGCACAGAAATCTCTTGCATTCCTATACACTAATGATGAAAAATCAGAAAGAGAAATTACGGAAACACTCCCATTTACCATTGCAACAAAAAGAATAAAATACCTAGGAGTAAACCTACCTAGGGAGACAAAAGACCTGTATGCAGAAAACTATAAGACACTGATGAAAGAAATTAAAGATGATAAAAACAGATGGAGAGATATACCATGTTCTTGGATTGGAAGAATCAATACTGTGAAAATGACTATACTACCCAAAGCAATCTACAGATTCAACGTAATCTCTATTTAATTACCAATGGCATTTTTTACAGAACTAGAACAAAAAAATCTTACAATTTGTATGGAGACACAAAAGACCCCAAATAGCCAAAGCAGTCTTGAGGGAAAAAAACGGAGCTGGAGGAATCAGACTCCCTGACTTCAGACTATACTACAAAGCTACAGTAATCAAGACAGTATGGTACTGGCACAAAAACAGAAATATAGATCAATGGAACAGGATAGAAAGCCCAGAGATAAACCCACGCACCTAAGGTCAACTAATCTATGACAAAGGAGGGAAGGATATTCAATGGAGAAAAGACAGTCTCTTCAATAAGTGGTGCTGGGAAAAGTGGATAGCTACATATAAAAGAATGAAATTAGAACACTCCCTAGCACCATACACAAAAGTAAACTCAAAATGGATCGGAGACCTAAATGTAAGACTGAACACTATAAAACTCTTAGAGGAAACATAGGAAGAACAATCTTTGACATAAATCACAGCAAGATCTTTTTGATCCACCTCCTAGAGTTATGGACATAAAAACAAAAATAAACAAATGGGACCTAATGGAACTTAAAAGCTTTTGCAAAGCAAAGGAAACTACAAACAAGACAAAAAGACAACCCTCAGAATGGGAGAAAATATTTACAAATGAAGCAATGGACAAAGTATTATTCTCCAAAATACATGAACAGCTCATGCAGCTCAATATTATAAAAGCAAACAACCTAATCCAAAAATGGGCAGAAGACCTAAATAGATATTTCTCCAAAGAAGACATACAGATGGCCAAGAAGCACATGAAAAGAAGCTCACCATCACTAATTATTAGAAAAAGGCAAATCCAAACTACAATGAGGTATCACTTCACACCAGTTAGAATGGGCATCATCAGAAAATCTACAAACAACAAATGCTGGAGAGGGTGTGGAGAAAAGGGAACCCTCTTGCAGTGTTGGTGGGAATGTAAATTGATACAGCCACTGTGGAGAACAGTGTGGAGGTTCCTTAAAAAACTAAAAATAGAACTACCATGTGACCCAGCAATCCCACTACTGGGCATATACCCAGAGAAAACCATAATTCAGAAAAACACATGCACCCCAATGTTCATTGCAGCACTATTTACCATAGCCAGGTCATGGAAGCAACCAAAATGCCCATCGACAGACGAATGGATAAAGAAGTTGTGGTACATGTATACAATGGAATATTACTCAACCATAAAAAGGAACGAAATTGAGTCATTTGTTGAGACGTGGATGGATCTAAAGTCTGTCATACAGAGTGAAGTAAGTCAGAAAGTGAAAAACAAATATCATATATTAACGTATGTATGTGGAACCTAGAAAAATGGTACAGATGAACCGGTTTGCAGGGCAGAAGTTGAGACACAGATGTAGAGAACAAACGTATGGACACCAAGGGGGGAAAACCGTGGTGGGGTGGGCATGATGGTGTGCTGAATTGGGCGATTGGGATTGACATGTATACACTGATGTGTATAAAATTGATGACTGATAAGAACCTGCAGTACAAACAAACAAACAAACAAAAATAGCTAATACTAAAAAAAAAAAAAAGGAATGAAATACTGACATGCACTATAGCATGGCTGAACCTTGAAAGCATGCTCTCACTGAAAGAAGCCAGACACGACAGGCCACATATTGAATGATTCCATTTCTATGAAATGACCCAAAGAGGTAAATCCATGGAGACAGAAAGCAGAGCAGTGGTGACCAGGGACTGGGGTGATAGGAATGAGGAATGACTGCTTATGGGTGGGGGTGGGGGTGGGATTATCTCTTGTGTTGATGAAAATGTCCTAAAATTGGTTCTGGTGTTGGTTGCACAAGTCTGTGAATATACTAAAAACCACTGAATTGTGTACTTTATTTATTTATTTTTTTAAAGACTAATTTTTACAGAAAGCAATTCAGCAACCTAGCCTTTTTTTTTTTAATTTATTTATTTTATTTTTATTTTTGGCTGTGTTGGGTCTTCGTTTCTGTGTGAGGGCTTTCTCTAGTTGTGGCAAGAGGGGGCCACTCTTCATCGCGGTGCACGGGCCTCTCACTACCGCGGCCTCTCTTGTTGCGGAGCACAGGCTCCAGACGCGCAGGCTCAGTAGTTGTGGCTCACGGGCCCAGCTGCTCCGTGGCATGTGGGATCTTCCCAGACCAGGGCTCGAACCCGTGTCCCCTGCATTAGCAGGCAGATTCTCAACCACTGCGCCACCAGCGAAGCCCTGAATTGTGTACTTTAAATGGGAGAATTGTGTGATATATTATCTCAATAAAGTGGTTTATAAAAAAAAAAGAATTGAGGAGGTTGAGAGGAAATGAAAATTGATATGAAGAAATTAAGAGTGCTAATGGGTAAAGGGTTTATATTTGTGGTGGTAAAAAGTCCCAAATTATTTGAGGGGATGATTGCACGACTCTGTGAATGTATTTAAAACCACTGAATTTAAAAGAGCCAATTGTGTGGTATGTGAATTATATCTCAATAGAGCTGTTAAAAAAAGAAGTTTCACCTTTGCCATGTTTAGAGTCAGATTGTTTTCAGGTAGCTTCTTTTTTTTTTTAAATTAATTAATTTATTTATTTTTGGCTGTGTTGGGTCTTCGTTTCTGTGCAAGGGCTATCTTTAGTTGCGGCAAGCGGGGGCCACTCTTCATCGCAGTGTGCGGGCCTCTCACTATCGCGGCCTCTGTTGTTGCGGAGCACAGGCTCCAGACTCGCAGGCTCAGTAGTTGTGGCTCACGGGCCCAGCTGCTCCACGGCATGTGGGATCTTCCCAGACCAGGGCTCGAACCCGTGTCCCCTGCATTGGCAGGCGGATTCTTAACCACTGCACCACCAGGGAAGCCCCAGGTAGCTTCTTAATCATCACAAGATAATTGCCATGGTTCCAGGCATCACATTTTCACGGGACAATGTCTAGAAGAAAATAAAAATGTGTGTGTATGTGTGTGGGGGGGTTGTTTCTCATGCTTTCTTTTACGGTCAAGGAAACCTTTCCCAGAAGCCCTCGGGCAGACTTCCTCTCACAACTCATTGACAACAACTGGGTCTCAGGTTCACCATTAAAATAAGGAGACCACCACTTCTCTGCTCAGAACTATTTAAGGGTTTCCCCTTAGAGAGTCAAAGTCCTTATGATGGCCCAAAATATCCTACATGACTGAAACCTTCTTCCTCTCCCCCATCATTACTACTCTACCACAACCTCTCTAGAAATTATGGAATCTGTATTATGGCAACTCTAAGTAGGTTTCAGCACATCCCATCAGCAGCTCAGGCCTGATAGGTGACCTGATGTGTGTTTAGACCTCAGCTCAATCTTTGCAAGTCCATCTACACCCTTTGCTCTGAGACAAGGATCTGCCTTGCTTAGAAGGCCATGTTTCCTAAGAGGGGAAGAGTCTTTTAACCCCAAGAAGTTTTAGCATTGTTAATAGAAACAATGAAGTAAACCATACTCACAATTTGAACATTTTTTGTGTGTTTGGTTTAGGAATATTTATGTATATTTTGTATTTTTAAAGCACTAGTAATGTTTAAAATTATTTGGCATATTGGAGTGTACCAGAGATCAATTTATGGTTCCAATTAAAAATGTAATTGAGTAATTGATTTAGATTTATGATTTTTACATTAAAAAGTATAAGTGATATTTTTTTAATTAATTAATTAATTTATTTATTTTTGGCTGTGGTGGGTCTTCGTTACTGTGCCTGGACTTTCTCTAGTTGCAGCACGCGGAGGCTACTCTTCGTTGCGGTGCGCGGGCTTCTCATTGCGGTGACTTCTCTTGTTGCGGACAACAGGCTCTAGGCGTGCGGACTTCAGTAGTTGTGGCACATGGGCTCAGTAGTTGTGGCTCGCAGGCTTAGTTGCTCCGCGGCATGTGGGACCTTCCGGGACCAGGGTTCAAACCTGTGTTCCCTGCGTTGGCAGGTGGATTCTTAACCACTGCGCCACCAGTGTAAGTGATTTTATTAAGTTTGTAAACTGATTTGAAACATCTAAGAAGCCTTAAAAGTCACCATATTGCAAGTATTACTTATATATTTAAGTTTTATTTATTAGATAATGAAAGTACTCAAAAAAATCAACTATATTAAATTTAATAGTGCAGTTTGATATGTTTAAGTTAATTGCAAAGGCCCCCTAAAATTGATGATTAAAGTCTGCTAGATCTAGAGGTAGAATAAAGATTTATAAGTTGAATTTAACAGTTTAAAGGACTAGGTTTTTAATTTCTAACCTTAATATGTTTAATATTAAATGAAAATTTTAAAGTAACCAAAAATTGTCTTTTCTGTTTATAAAAGTCATCCTCAGGGAACCCACACTGATATTTTTGGGAGTAGGCACATGACCAACCAGAGCCAATGACATGCAAGAAAATGTTTGCCAGAATTTCTGGAAAGGTGAAGTTGGTTTTCTCTCCTTTCTACAAGGGCTACCAGGGTATATCTTCTCTCTTCCTTTAGTCAATAGTGTAGATGATATAAAGTATAGAACAATGGGACCATGGTGCATAGAGGAGAACCTTGACCTATTTTTGCGATGGGGTAATTGTGGAGCCAGAGGAAAAAGCTAAACAACACAGCACTGTGAAATCAAAAGAAATCAGGCCTTTGGTGACTTCATTTGAACTGCTGGAGCAACACTTACCTGAACCCACAGTAAACTCTTTGGTTACATGGTCCTGTAAATCCCCCTTTCTGTTTAAGACAGAGTCCGTTGGATTCTCTGAAGGTGTCCTGATGAGTAAAAGGAGTCAGTGTAATGTTGTGTATTGAGCCTGGATTTGGATTCAGGTATATCTGGATTCAAACCCTGACATAGCACCCATGGACAATACTTCTCTTTTCTGGGTGTCAGTCCCCTTTTGAAAAATGGCAGTAACCTCTTTACCCAGATACCAAAAGTGCCCAGCATAGTGCCTCTCAAACTCTGTAGGTGACTAAGAAATATGCTCATTTAACATGTTCTATTTGCTGGGGACCAATCAGGAACAGAGCCCCTGCATCATGGATAAGTCTGTTCCTTTTCCTCCTTTTCCTTTTCCTTTTATATGCTCATGTCATATGTACCCCCAATAGCAATTGTGCAGCTGCACTGAATCTCTTCCTCCCGTCCACTGGATACAAAGGTACCTCACTTCCCAGGACTCCAACACATTTTGCTCCTCTACCAAGATTCCCAAGATCCCTTTGTTTTATGTTGTAGTTATTTGTATCCTTGGTTTATTGACTCCGCTACACTCAAGAGTATCTTGCTGACAAGCAGCATGGGAACTGGTATACCGTAGGTCCTTAATAAATACTTGATGAATAAATCAATTAGTTTATATCCAAAGCCCTTGAAACTCTCATCCTGTCTGCTTTCTCATAAATAAAATAGTGACGATAGCCGCCTACTCTTGATTGATTTTTCTTGTCCACGAATGCCTGCTCTTATTCCTGCAAACTAGAAGTGGCATACCCTTTCCCAGCTCTCCTGTTTGATCATCCATTTCTCTAGCGGGATCCTGAAGTTGTTGATGATGAAGGGACTAAAACCATAACAAGCAAACAGCTGATACGGCAGCGTCCATCACTGGCTTCATTTTGCTGCCTTGGCTTTGCTTGGGGATGAGTTTGAGATACACTGTTAACTTTGATGCTTCACTGGAGGGCTGTTCTGTGCCTTCGATAATGAGATTTAGCAGTTCTTCTCTGTTCTCACCAGGGCTGGAGCTGCGCCTGTTGGTTCCAGGCATCTGATTAAATTGTCCTCTGAATTTGTCTTTAATTCTCAAACATGAGTAAAATCAAGTCATTTGGGGAGCAGTTTCCTTCAGCTACCTCTGTACCCATTTAGAAATGTGTTTAGTGCAAGAAACAGAAAATTTGACTCTGGAGACTATAATCCAATAGAGGTTTATTTTTCTAATATAATGAGACCAGAGATAGGTGGCTGTTGGTCTTGGTTCAGCAGCCCAGCTGGGTCAGGACACATGTCTTTGTGATTCTCTTGACCTTTCCCTCATGGTAACAAAATGGCTGCCACTACACCAACCATCATGTCTGTGTTCAAGGCAGAAGAAAAAAGCAAAATCTTTAAGAACCCCCAAATCCACCCTACACCCAGTCAGCAGAATTTTGCATAGGTCTCATTCATCAGGACTGTGGCATGAGGCCACCCTTAGCTGGGAAAGTGGGGAACAGGACTGTTGAGATTGGCTAAGACCAGTTGTGATCCAAGCCATGGTTCTGGGTACACAGTCTTCCTGGGTATGGCTACCTCAGCCTTCAGGTGCTACTGCTATTGTGTTTGGGGGATGGTGCTTGTAGTTGCAATTTTTAATGTTTTATCTAAAACCTGTATTAGCTGGGCCTCCCTACCTCTTGAGATCTTAATAAGATTTGCTAGAACCCTTGGCTCTGAGCCTTGTTAAAGATTTCCTTAAGGTATCTGTGAATTTCCAGGGTTGGGTAGGAGTATGATTGACGCCCTCAATGTCAATTCCGGCTTCGAACTCCTGCTTCCCCAAGTGCTATCTCTGCTTCAACATGGGTGCCTTCAAATGTCCCCATACTGCTCCATCCTCTATACCATCCCCACCATCCCCTGCCAAAGAAAAGAAAACCAATCCACACAAAGCACCTTTTAAAACAGCAGACTTTAATAAACTGTGGGAGTGATGGGGAGGAGTTGCACTGTACACCATTCCGTAAGCAAGGGTGCATTTCGGTACCCAACCATGTTTTTGAACTCCAATTGGTCTCCCAGTGACAGGGGTTTCCTCCAGGTCTTTTGCCCTCCACAGCTCAGGCCCAACTGTCTCTGCAGCAAATCCCCTTCCCTCCTCCACTTTCTTCTCTCTCCTTTCCAACCCCTTTCCTGGGAAAAAGCACACATCTCAGGCAGGGCAGTTTGACTTTTCCTTATTGGTGCCCTGACCCTGCCAACACTTAAGCCCTCACTTTCTACCCTTAGCTTTTTCCCAAGGTATTTTCCCCACTCTTACTCCCCACAAAAGAAATTCTGATGCCAAATATGAATACAATTTTATTTTGCTACATGCCCAACTTTAGTTATGGGTGGTAGAGGGCTCAATTAATTCCTGAATTTCAGCAGTTGATGGGGATCTGGTGAGACTAGACCAGAATACACTGGTTTGAAACTATTTTGTTCTGACCACCTTGAGAAAGGAATGGCTTACCCTAGTCCACATCACTCACTAGGTTCTCTTTGCTGATATTTATGGCAAAGCTCAGCTAATCATAAAGGTTTACCTTGCCCCTCTTTGTCGTGGTGTTCTTTATGCATATACCTACTCAGGGTGAGATTACAAAGGGTTTTCATCTTCTTTTTGCTTATATGCAATGAGCATGAATAAATAAGCACATTAATTTGTATATATATTATATACACACACACTATATGCTTCAACAAATATTTCTCCTCTCTCTGCCATGATCCTCATACTACTTTGTTCTAATTAGCTGAATTAAGGAAGATGATGAGGGTGGTTTGGGGGCCAATATGTCTTTGAGTTCCAACCCTCAGTCTTCTCTAACCCAGTTACAATAGTTAGGATTGTTGGTTGTAAATAACAGCAACCGTGCTCCCCCTGCAAGTTTGCTTAAGGGAAAAGAATTACAGGGATAAAAACCTTTCTCCTGGAGCTCCAAGGACAAAGGCATGGCACAGATTTGGGACCCAGGCCTCCAAGAAACTTTCTCCCCATGTTACTTGCTGCATCTCTGCTATATTTGTCCTTCTCTGCCATGGCCACCAAGAACCATAATGTTTTTAGAGCTCCTCCATTCAAGAGATCAGCCCAAACTAAACTCTGGGTCCCAAATCTGTATTTCCAGGAAAGAGACTGGTTCAGCCAGGATCAAGAATCTACCCTTGGTCCAATCAGCTATGGGGGCTGGGGTGGGCTGGGGTCACATTGCTTAAACATGACAGCCTGTGTCCTACCCTATGGTTTGGGTGAACAGTTTCCACAGAAAGTTGGGCAAGGCATTCCCAAAGCTGTCCTCTGTACTCAAGAAACACTAAGCCCCTCTCCTCCCCTGTCCCCAACACATCAGACATTTTTACTTCTGTAGTTGTGGATGGACAGACATGGGACCTTCATCCCCACCCAAGGAGCTGGCCTGGCCACAGAGAGGCTTCTGGTGTGTCCCCTTACCCCTCCGTACCTCGTCAACATCTAAGCAGCTGACTTAGTTCCAGTCCAAACATGTGAAAGCCATCCCAGCATCTCCCAATTCTGAGGAGAGCAATGTTTATTCATGTGTAGTGGACACAGTGGATTGGTTTGATTATAATCTAGACTAGCTAACAAATTTAACAATTTAGATGGAATGAGCAAATTCCAAAGTGAACAAAAATAGCAAAACTGACACAAGATGGAGCAGAAGATATGAGTAGCTCTATAGCTGTTAAAGACATTGAGTTTGTTACCATAAAACTTCCCACAAAGAATACTCTGCCTCAAGTAGTTTTGCTGGTGAATTCTAACAATATCCAGCTGAACCTACTTCCAGTGTGACTTTCTCTACTGCAGCGAATGGAAAGCTAGGAACACATTTCTCAGACTCTTGTGCAGCTGGAGATTTGGATGTAATTTCATCTGACCAATCAGATGCACTTGTGCAAGACTTAAATGTAGAACTGAGTGAGGTGGGGAGGGGGGCAGGACACAGGCATTTACTTTGCCCATGTGGGTCACAGCGAAGGCAATATGGTTCTGGAGCCAGCAAGCAGAGCAGCTGTTTCTCACTTTTTTTTTTTTTAATAAGTTTATTTATTTTATTTTTGGCTGAGTTGGGTCTTCATTGCTGCACGCGGGCTCTTCTCTGGTTGCAGCAAGTGGGGGCTACTCTTCGTTGTGGGGCACAGGCTTCTCATTGTGGTGGCTTCTCTTGTTGGGAGCATGGGCTCTAAATGCACGGGCTTCAGTAGTTGTGGCACACAGGCTCAGCAGTTGTGGCTCGCAGTCTCTAGAGCACAGGCTCAGTAGTTGTGGCACACGGGCTTAGTTGCTCCACGGCATATGGGATCTTTCTGGATCAGGGCTCGAACCTGTGTCCCCTGCATTGGCAGGCAGATTCTTAACCACTCCACCACCAGGGAAGCCCTGTTTCTCACTTCTGCAGGCAGCTTCCTCATTGTGGTAGGGACAGTAACTTGCTTGGTGGCCTAGTTCTGCAGCGTGGCTTTGGGAATCACTTCTGGAAGGTGAGCCTAGAGGTTGTTTCTCAATCCTTCCAACAATTCTGTAAGCCACTTACTACTCTGGTGTAGACTCCTGCACAAATTAGCTAGAGTAATTCTGTTCTCTGAAACTGACCAACACATAATCTTTCAGGTCCATACCCTGGAGCTGCCTCTTCCAGGAAGCTTTCCTGGATTACTCATGGAGCTTCTGCTCCTCTGAGCTCCTGCAGCCTTGCCCATCTGGGCTTTACATCTGCATTTGCTATCTGCCTTGTATTATAAGTTCACTTTACTGTGACTGTGAGCTCCCTGAGGGCAGGACCTGCCACCACATGGGTGGTAATATTTATCATGGTGCTGTGTCCCTTAGCAAATGACTGGTGAGGAATGAACCAAAGGCCAGGTTCTAATGAGGTTCCTGGGAAGCATGAAGGCTCTTAGTAAGACTTTTGTCCCAGAAAAAAGAAAAGAACATTTTGAGAAAATGGTCCCTTTTTGATCCATCCCCTTCCTCCTGTCTTGACTTTGGTTTTATAAAGCTACAGCAGCTATTTTATAACCATGATAGTGATGACAAACCTAAGGACAAAAAGCCAACACAGCTGTATCAGTTTTTGCCAATAAAAAAAAATCCCCAAATGTAGTGGCTTAACACAGTAATCATTTATTTGCTCAGGATTCTGTGGGTCAGAAATTTGGGCTGGGCTCAGCAGGGATGGCTTACGTCAAGGTCTCCTGGGGCCTAGGCTTAGCATTTTCACATCCTTACTTCCATTGCATTCTATTGATCAAAGACAGTAAGGAGGCTGGCCCAGATTCAGAAGCTGGGAAAATAGACTGCATCTCTTCATGGGGCCATTTGTAATTGACTGGAACAGACAAGGACGATTGGACAGAAAGACAGAAAAAGTCTGGTCATAGAAAACACCTGTGAGATGCTCAACAATGTAGAACTGCCTTCCTCAGTCTTGACTATATGTTATAGGGAGATTTCCTTTTCTAAAAGGGCAGTCTTTTTCTTGCAGCCCAAAGGACCCCTAGCTTATGTATTAGAGGGAAGAAGAATATCTACTCATTGGACTGTTGGGAGATGAGATGAGATCTGCAAGCGTGTAAAGCGCTTGGTGGAGCTGCTAGGGTACAGCAAGCATGCGGTAAAAGTTAGCAGGTATTGGCGATTAAACGGCATTCTCAGCTTACATCCTAAACACAAGCCACTCCCATTATGGGTTTTTATTAGCAACCACCAAAGGGGACACACATATGCTGAGCCTGGGCTCCACAGGCCAGTTACTAGGGGTCAGTATGACTATCAGCTGTCAGCTGCTGCAGAGAGCTTGTGTCCCACAGAGAACCTAAAATCAAGGATGCCGACAACTTCAGGCTCACAGAGAGGGGTTTCAGCTCCAGTTCCTGAGGAAATCACTAAGTTTTTCAGATGGGGAAACTGAGGTCCAGGCAAGAGAAGTGGCACAGCCCAAGTCCTAGAACCCAAATCTCCAGACCCCAGCCCAGTGTTCTTATATCATTAAACTATGTCTTTCTGGAAACGGTGGGGGTTTCCCCCCAAGAATGGACATTCTTGCCCTGAGGGTAAAGTGGCCACTAAAAGTCAAGCTGAAGGTAAAAGTTTTTCCCAGGGATTGTGACTTGGTGGTGACACCAAAGTTTGGAGCTTCTGGGGAAATGTTCTGTTTCTTGAACTGGATATTGAATCTACAGTGAAATTTTGTGAAATTCACTGAGCTGTGCACTGATTTGTGTTTGTTTTTTAATCTCTGTTATATTTCAATTCTAAAAAAACGTTTAAAAAATGCTTCCCCAAGATCTCATCCTCACCAGAGGCTCACGGAAGGTGGACACAGCCTGCTGTGATAGACAAGGCACTGGGTCAAGGCTCAGGAATTAGGTTCTAGACCAGCTTCGTTGCCTTGTCTTAACCTGCCTCAGTGTCCACTGCCCTCTTTCTGAAAGAGGAAGTCATACTTCTGCCAAATCCATGAGGTTGTGCGGGGGCAAATGAGATCATAGATGTGAACAAACTTTGAAGACAATTGGGAATGTGAGTTTTGTGCTCTCCACGCCAGGGCTCATAGTTCTCCTTCCATGAATTATTGTGGGGGGCAGTGGGAGGGTGCAAGGTGCTGGCTCACAAGGGAATTGGTGATCCAGCCCCTCCCAGAAGCAAATTAAACCCTGTCTGGCCCTGGACTTCAAAGTCCTGTTTCTGCTGAGGGAGGCAAGTCAAGGCAAAATCAAACAAATGTGATTTCGCAGTGCTGCCAGTAGGGGGTGTGCTCTGCGGAGGCTGACGGCTGCCCTGCCCATGCACTGGCCTCAGTCCCCTTCCCTTGCAGCTCCTGGAAGTCATACGACTGCCAGGAGGTGGGCCAATGCCTCCTTCCCCTCCTTTCATTAGCAGCTCCTCCCAGAAGGTGGGAGCCAGCTGACCTCTGCTCCAGGCTGTCAGGCCCAGCGGGAGGGGAGACGGGCCCTCCAGGCCAGCAGGCCAGTGTGGGGATTGTCAGAGGCAGAATTAAAAGTCTCTGGCAATTTACGTCCTCGTCTCTCATGCCACTGGTGCCTATGAAATTGCAATATATGGTCCACATTAAGGGCTAAAAGAAAAACACTATGGCGTTGGGGAGGGGGAGGGAGGGTGGGGACACCAGCTGCTGCTGAGGCTGAGGGTGGGCTGACGGCGTGGGGGGTTCAGTTCCAGATCCAGTGGGTTCTTCAGCCCCTCCCCACATGCACACCCGCCCCCTTACTCTGCTCCACTCACCCCTATGTCTCACCTAGAACACATTTACTTATCTGTTGCAGTCATTGTTTATTGCATGTCCAGCCTGCCCGTCTCCCTCACTGCTCTCCCAGCCCACTCCCTGCCAGTGGCTGCAACACCCAGGACTCTGCCTGAAGACCCCCTCCAGCAGGCGCAGCTCAGCCTGCACTTGGGCCAGGCCAGGGCATCCAGGTGATGCTGGAGAATGGGAGGTGGTGGACCAGTCTCCCCATCTTTCTCACCCCTTGGGTGGGAGACTACCTCCCAGGGTCCCTTTGGAGGCGAAACCCTGTGCCCACAGTCACCTGCTGTTTCACTTCCTTGTGTGGCTTCTCTCCCTTTCCTGTTTCACTTCCCCGTCCCCTCCGGGTGCTTCCTGTTCCTCTCAAACACCCTGTTAGCACTCAGACCCTAGCCTTGGGGTCTGCTCCTGCCTGGACCAACCTAAGACAGTTAAGGTGTATCTCAATTGCTAGAACATAAACTCCACAAGAGCAAGGGTCTCTGTTTGACTCAGGGATTCAGCCCCCGCACCTAGAAGCGTGCCTGGCACATCAGAGGCTCTGCAAAAATATTTGAACAGATTGTTTATGCATTGACTGACAATTCAACAGATCTTTAAGGAGTGCCTACTGCCAAGCTCTGCACCAGGCAGCTGGGACATTTGGGGAACAAGATAGATGCAAGTCCTGCCCCCTGGTACTCACAGTCTAGTGGGAGGAGAAAAATAGACAATCACTGCTGGTGGTCATTACCAAGACCAGGACACACAGAGGGCTGCAGGGCACAGAGGAGACCCTGGGTGCAGACACTGGGGTGACAGCCTGGAGCAGGGTGGGCTTCAGGGGTCTGCACCATGTACAGTCACACGGGGCCCTAGCTTAGCAGGGCCGCAAACTTGGTTTAATGCTTTGCTGTTGCATCTTGAAATTCTTAATACATTTTGAACAGGGCCCCCATGCTTTATTTTGCACCAGGCCCAGCAAATCACACATCTGGTACTTGCTGGTGTGGGATCCACCCTGAGTCCTGAGAGGCTGCACGGTGGGCTGGGGGGATGCAAAGCACATGTTCTAGGCTCAGAGGTGAGAGAGAGCCTGGAACATTCTGGAAACTGTAGTACTTTGGTCCAGTTGGAGTGTAGAGGGCACAGGGATGCCAGAGAAGGTGGTGGGAGCCAGATGTGAAGGGCCGTGTGGGTGTTCCATGCTCAGGGCTGTAGACTTTATCCAGAGGTGTTCATTGTGGGACAGGAGGGCTTGGGGCAAGACCAGAGGCAGAAAGCCCAGTTAGAGCTGCTTCCAAGGACCCAGGCTAGAGAGATGGGGAGAACCTGGCAGATTTGAATGACGTTTAGGAGGTAGAAGCCAGTTCTCAGTGATTGATTGCCTATGGAGGGAGAAATTGCGCCAAAGTCTGTGTTTACCCAACACCTTCAAAGTGAGAGTCCCTTGGGAATGGCTCCCACAGGCCCGGGCATCGCGCCCCTCAGATGCTGGCTGGTGACGCACCCCAGCTCAAGCAGGGGAGATGGAACCCGTGTGGGGAGAGACTTGGCTCCGGCTTCTCCTCCCAGCTCAAACACAGGCTCCAAATGAGCTTTCTGCCCGGAACTGTAATATGTTAAAAATGACCGTGGCGCTGCCTCTGCCTCCCAGCACCTGATGCTGTGGGAGCCGCCGACGCCCTGGAGAGAGGGAGAGAGGAGCTGATAGCACAACGGAGGGGCCTGGCTTGATACCACCTGAGTCCCCAGGATCAGACTGCTCGTTCCAGTGAATCCTGGAACACAGAGTGTCAAAGCCAGACCGAAGGTTAGCCATAATCTCATCCAACCTCCTTCCCATTATATAGATGGGGGAAAAGGCCCTGCGGAGAAGGGTCTTCACAAGGGAGGGATGGAGCACCCCGGGCTCCTGACTTCTGTCTGGTGCTCCTTCCATCACCCATGTTGCCTCCCTGACCCGTGAGCCTTGCCCTGACCCAGAGGATTTGGGAGACACACAGCTGCATGTCACAGGATGCCTCAAGATGCTTTTGGCTTCATGGAACAGAAACCTTAACTCAAAATGCTTTAAACAGTGGTTCTCAAAGTGTGGTGCTCAGACCAGCCAGCGTCTGCGTCGCTGGGAACTTGTATAGAAATGTAAATTTTTGGCTTTGCCTACTGAATCAGAAACACCAGGGGTGCGGTGCAGCCATCTGTGATTTAACTGCGAAGTTAGTGCTGCTCAAGTTTGAGAACATGAGGCAGTTAAGATGCCTGCTATATCACAAAGCAGGAGGCCCAGGGCTGGCTATTTCAGTGGCTTGATGGCTTCGTAAGGATCCAGCCCTCCATCAGCGCATGGGCCTGTCTTCAGGCTTGGCCCCTCCCGGTCGCTAGGTGGCTGCTTCCATTGACAACCTCACAACACAAACATCAGGAAGAGCGGAGACTGTTCTCTGGACAGTCCTTTTTTTTTTGGCTGCCCTGTGTGGCTTTTGGAATCTCAGTTCCCCCACCAGGGACTGAACCCAGGCCACGGCAGTGAAAGCCCAGAATCCTAACCACTAGGCCACCAGGGAACTCCCTGGACATCTCTTTTAATGAATAAGAAAACCTTTCTTAGAAGTGTTCCCCCCAACCCCCCACCCCTCCACATCCCCCCACCACCCCCGCCAGACATCCTCTCACATCTCACTGGCCAGAAGTGCGGCATGTGCCCTTCTCAAGCCAATCACTGCTTAGGAAAACAGAGTTCTTATGATTGGTTAGGAGTAATCTCCAGCTACAGAGAAGAAATATAACATAGTGATAAAAAGCACAGATTCTTTGGCTCCTCCACCCTTCAAATCCTGGCTGCGCCATTTACTCGTTTCATGACCTTGGTCAAGTTACTTAACCTCTAAGTTTCTCAGTTTCCTCATCTGCAAAATGGGTATTATAATAACTCCCATCTCACAGAATTCTTAGGAAGACTAGGTGAATTCATATTTAAAAAACACGTACAACAATACTTCGCTATACAAGAGTTTGTTAAATAAATATACAGAGAGTTCTTTATCCTGATTTTTATTTATCTTGGTTTTTTTATATAGCTAACTATAGGGCTTGGGGATCATCCAGTAAAAGTATAGAGAAGACTTGTTCATTCTCTTTTTTGTTTGTTTTTTGGCAGGATATTCCATTATATGGGTATGCATAATAAGGTTATTTAAATTTCTTTGCTATTACAAATAGAGCTGCAATAGATGAACTTGTGGATATGTTGTTTCATGTGTGTGTGAGGATATACACTGGAAAACATCCTAGAAATAAACTTGCTGGGCTGAAGGATTTGTGTATTTGTAATTTTGATGGATCCTGCGACATAGCCCTCCGCAGCAGTTATGCCAATTTACACTTCCACCAACAGCGTATGAGGTGGCTGCTTCCACACAGGCTCACCACCACCGTTAGCATTTCTCAAGTCCTCCTACCTTCACGACAATTCACATGGATTGCTGCTCTCACTTGCCCAGAAGAGTTGAGATGACTTGCCTGAGGGTGATCAGTGGCTCAGATGAGAGCTGGGATGAGGACCTGGTACAGCACTTCACAGTTTCCAGAGCACTTCCCTCCTATAGCAGACGATCCCTTGGGTGCCAGCTCCCAGTGTGATTTCACTCCCAGCAGCCAGCACCCATGTCTTTCAGAGGACTGCTCTTGGCCTGCATTTATGGAGAAGGAAATGCCTGGAGACGTATGTACGCCTGAGAGGAAGTTACCTTCTCTAATCACTGATGAGTACAGGGGTATAAATACCCCAGCTCCTTTACCCCCCAAATGTGACAACTCTGAGATGCCATCTACAGTATCTCCAGAACACTGTTGCCAGATCAATCCAAAGTGGGACTTTGAGATGACACATCCTTGCTTGACTTCTATTCATCCTTTCTCTTGATTTCCCATCCTCTACCAGCTTTCCTGGGAATGCTTCACAGTAATTATAGTATATCATGCCATGTCATCTATTATATGGAATCTTTACTCTCACTGGAATCCTTGTCTCAGGAACCTCTGGGGACCTAACCAGAGACACCTGCCATAGTCTCCTTCATGCTTCCTTGTCATTGTACCCATTATACAGATGAGAAAACAGATTAGGGAAGGGACTAGTTGGAAGTTACAGAGCTACCAGGCGGCCCAGTGAGGGATGAGTGCCCAGGATGTCTAACTCCTCTTCCATGTTCCTTCAAAGGAAGGACGGAAGCTTTAACCACGGGTAAGAAATGAAATTTGTCCCTTCCTCTTTTCTTACCTCCTGAGCACAGTGAATCTTCTGCAAACACCTGCCTGTGTGTGCCTTTCCCCACATGGCATGTCTGGGTCTCTGCGCCTCTGCCTCATCTTGTCTCCCATGTGATTACGCTGCCTGATACTAAAATCAGCTCATCATTTCATGTCGGTCACATCCTGAATGCTGACTTTAACTATAATTGCAGCAGGCAGACCATAATACATTTATTTAACATACCTTGAATTAGGACCTCTTGCATATATTTGCATACTATTTGCATCTATTTGATTGGACTGGAAAAAAATCAACAGATGTAGATCTTGAATCAGGTGGTCTGGAAAGGGGCTGAGCAGCACCCAGCTTGGCCCTGTGCCCGGGGCTGCACTAATCAGTGGCTGAGCAGACCCTCATCTCTGCTCTGCCCAAAGGGATACCTGGGCAGGAGCTGGGGCTCTAATCTGAGTCTCTTCTCACCCCAGGACTCACCATGCCTAGGACTGGGGTGATGCCCCTCTGAGTCCAAATCCCCTCCTACACGTCACCCTAGACCATGCTCCGTGAAGGCCAACATCACCTCTGTCTTGTCGCTGCTGGATTCCCGTAGACTGTTGGATGAATGGATGAATGGATGAATGAACAAATGGACGCACATGGTCTGGTCTATTTTCTAGATCCTGCCCCTTCCTTGCTCAAAAACTTATGGTGGCTCCCTATGAACACAGGATAAAACCCAGGGCTTCGTTCAAAGCCTTTCACATCTGATTCTGAACGTATGAAGTACAGAGGCTGATTGCACCCTACCATACCAGGCCTCTGACAATGATCCTGAAATTTGGCTTGGAGAGGTGAAGCGGTGAGCTGACTTGCCTGAGTCACACTGTTTCCCACTTCTTCCCGCCTTCCTTCTGCACACCTGGTGAGAACATTTTGAGGTTCAGGCCTGGGGCCAAAGGCCCGGGTAGGGAAGGAAAGCCCAGAAATGATAGAGAGACCCCACCTGGGAGGGGGCTGGCAGGAATCCCGGGTACCTGCAAGGAAGGAGTTAGGGTGAGCCTCAGGTCGGCGTCCTGAACCTGGCTGCACTTCCTAGACTGGGCCAGGAGGGGGCGGCAGCGTCCCAGGCTGCAGGTACCCGAGCCTCTCCGAGTTTCTGGGCAGGATGCGTCTGGGAGCTTCTGAACATGTAAGCCAGGCGTGGATGAGGGCATATGTTTGCAAGTGTGAGAGAGGGTCTGAGCATGTGACTGAGTGCCTTAACTGAGAATACGTGTGTCATGAGTGCATTTATTCATTCAACTCTGTTGCTCATTCACAAGTGTTTATTAAGCGTCCACTCTTCCCCAAGCCCTGGTCAGAGGCTTAGGACACAGCAGTGAGCATGACAAATGTGGTCCCTGCCCTCATGAAGCCAGGGCTGGGAAGAGGGAAGACAAAGAAAAAAGCAAGCCAACAAACCAGTGACATCACAGGGTGGGAAAGATGACCTCAGGTGGGGGTCAGGACTCATTTAGGCCAGGTGGGCAGAGAGCACCTCTCCAAGGAGGTGACACTGAAGCTGAGTCCAGAAGGACCAGAAGGAATCAGCCAAGCAAAGATGTGGGAGATCATTCCAGGCAGAGGGAGTGAAGAGGGCAAAAGGTTGATGGCGACGCCTGTAGGAGTCTGGGTTTGAAGAGCTTAAATCTTATTCTAAGAAGTCCTCAGACTTTTTAAACAGGGAGTGATGTGATGTTGGTTTACAGTTTAAAAAATTCTCTGGCTGCTGAGTGGAAAGTGATTGGGAACTGGGCAGGGGAGACAGTGAGGAGCCTCCTGCAGGGTCCAGGCAAGAGCTGACGGTGGCCGCACCCCGGTGTGACCGTGGAGCTGGGGGACTGATGTGGACCCCCGCACTGTGGAGGCAGCTTGACAGTGGGCGAGAGGAGGAATGAAGGGCACTCCTGGGCTCTTGGCCTGGACGGCTCAGCTTTTAAGTGGGAGCAGCTGTGTTAGGGGGCACTTTGCGTTTTAAAGGCCTCTTTCTGCCTGGGGCCTCTCTGTCTGGCTCCCTGGCCTGTCTGACCAGCTCAGACCTCCTGGGGCCAGTCCCCCCCTGCCTCCTCTGCTCTGGCCCTGCCCTCCAGGCTTACCCAGGCTTCAGGGACACAGCGTTCGCTTGGATCCTGTGCGGGGACCTGTCAGCTCCAGGCAGCTCCCTCTCCTCCCCCCTGTGCTTTGTTACCCACACATTCAATCCTTCCCGGGGCGGCGGGGTGGTGGGGTAGAAATGGGCTTTGGAGACAGAGAGACTCTCCCCGGACTCTTGCTCTTGGAAGCGAGGCCCCACGGAGAGCCACTCAGGCCACAGCCAGCAGCTACCACCCAGCCCGGCGTGACGATGACTTCGGGAGACTCGAGCCCCAGCCCCCAAGCTACCAGGCTAAAGCCAACAGGAGCAGAGATGAGTGGCCTCTGCCAGGCCCTGCCAAATTGTACTTTCGGGCACACGAGAAGTGTTGCTGTTTCACGTTGTGGGGTAGTTCGTCACACAGCAATAGAGGGTGCCTTCATCTGTGGAGGGTCACACAGACAGCGAGCGGAGATGTGGAAGCCTGGCCTGAGGCCTGGGCCACCTGTACTGCCTGGTCCGAGTCCCCCACACTGAAGCAGGCCCTAGAGACCCAAGCTGGGCTGGCCACAGAAGGGGTGAGGTGGGGTCTGAAGAAAGGTCGGCGCCCAGAGGCTCAGGGCTTCTAGGTCCATGACCTGAGGGCGTCCACAGAGGGGACTGCCTGCCGGAGCCACTGCCCAGGTGCCACGTGGGCTCCTCCCACCCCAGGGAGTTCAGGGCCTTGACCACTTCACCTCTGGGGACCTTCCCCTCTGCTGCAGTTGCACCCGAGACCTTATATCACCGGGGCCTGGGAGGTAGGAGGCCCACAAGCACCATCTCTCTCCACCTCCTCATCTTCCTCCTCTCCCACCAAACTCACTCTGAAACCTACCCACGACCTCCGACCCCTCCACTCTCTGTCTCTTCAGGCCACAGTCGAGGGGGTCTGCCTGCCAACCCGCCACCTGATCCCGGGCCGCACACTGGGCCAGGCTGAGTCTCAGTTTCCTCGCCTGTGCAGAGGGGAGGACGATACCCACTTGCTGGTTCTCCTCAGGATTAAGGATGATAATGACTACAGAGTAGCACCTGTGTACTTCTGGGAGGGCCACAGGCAAAGGTCCTGCAGCGGGAAGCTCTCTAAGTGGGAGCAGCTGTGTCAGAGGCCACTTTGCATTTGAAAGGCCTATTTCTGCCTGGGACCCCTCTGTCTGGCTCCCTGGCCTGTCTGACCAGCTCAGACCTCCTGGGGCCAGTCCCTCCAGCCTCCTCTGCTCTAGCCCTGCTCTCCAGGCTTACCCAGGCTTCAGGGATGGTGATGTGGTCTGGGCCAGTGACGTGGGCCACCACTGGAACCCGTGGCCACCCAAGGTGTGTGATGGTGCCTGTTGCCAGGCAACAGGCCTCAGCTCAGGCCCTGTGCCCCCGGGGTCAGCTGCTCACCAGCTGGCCTGCTATTTCTGGGCTGTGGGGCTGCCAGTGTCCTCCTAGATTTCCCTCCTCCATCGAGACTGGAAGGGAGGAGGGGGCAGGCTGTGCTCTGGGGACTCCTTAAGTTGCCATGCTCCTTGACAGGCAAATCCAGGTGGGGGGCTGGGGAGTGAGGAATCCCATCATGTTTGGGGCCCAGCGAACGGAAGGAGCTCGCCAAGACACAGAGCAAGTCAGTGGTGGAGCGTGGGCTCTAGAACACAGATCTATCTCCTAATTTCCATCCCCACTGGAGAGATGATGCAGATGGTTCAGAGATGTCAAGTGACCAACCCAAGATCACACAGCAAGTAGGGAGCAAAGCGAGGATTCCCGCTGCCCCTGTCTGCTCCAAGACATCATTTATGTACCTTGTGGTTTGCAGGTGGGACTGCTAGGCACCTCAGGTGTCTGCAGAAGTGTCTCGGGGCCTCAGAGGGGAGGTGACAGAGAAGCTGACTCACAAATCGGACTCCTCCTCCACTTTTATCCATTTTATTTGGGTCTCACAAGGAACACAGAAAGGCTAAAATTTTTGAAAAATTGCTGACTGATTCAGCACCTTAATCACATCAATGTGAAAAGCAAGGCTCACAGAGGGGCAGGGGCTTGCCTGAGGAGCACAGCAAGGACCAGGAGCCAGGGTTCCTGAGTCCCCAGCCAGCAGCTTCCCAGGGGCAGGGGATGGGAAATAACATGGATAGAATACAGAGGGGCTTTGTATACACCAGGCAGCAGCTAAGATGCTAAGTACTCTCTTTACACCAGTACATGAACATTTTCTTTTACCCCATCACATTACCTAAGCAGCACCCTGTTCATTTCTTCCCCATTCGTCTTGGTATTTGGTGTCCTCAGGAATCATCATGTTATTTATCGAATCACTTGTTCAGTGCCAACCTCCCACAACCAGAAGGTGTGCCCTGGGGGGCAGGGACGAGGTCCATCTCCCTGTACAATGCTCGGTTCAGTCCCAGAAATGATGAAGCCAAGTCTTCACAACACCCCAAGCTGGGACATTTGTCATTTTGGGTCACCCTGTATCCATCCTCTCCTTCCTAGCAGAATCCTGATTTCCTTTGGGGGAATTACCTTTCCCACATTGTGTGGAATCCTCGTGATTTGACAAATCACGTAAGATAATTTCTGTAGTTCTCTCCTCCCTCTGCAGAATATAATAATAATAATACCAACCAGCACTTATTGAGTGCTTTCTGAATGTCAGGTTCTGTTCTAAGTGGTTTGCACATATCACTTTATTTCATGTTTGCAGTAAACCCAGAACACTGAGGCACCTCCCAACGCATTTACACAGGGCCAAAACGAGCTCAAAGATTAATTTGCTTGGATGCAGCAGCCTGGGATTTGAGCTCAGATAGGCTGTCTCCGAAGGTTTCACACTTTCTCATTGCCCTGTGGGTGTCTTTTCCTCAGGCCCTGCTTCTTCCCTGCTTCATGGTACAGCCAAGGTGGGACATGTGACCGTGTATAGGGCCTTTGACTTCTGAGCAGATGATGCAAAGACGAAGGCTTTGGTGGAATGGCCCCTTCCACAGGCAGGGCCCTGACAGTCTGATAGCTACTATTCTGGTTCCTGCCTGATTCCAAGCCTGGTTTTCCAGGTTTCACTGCAATTCTGTGATCTCCAATAATCTCCCAATAAATTCCCTTTTTACCCAAGTACGAAAGAACCTAACAGATACAAGACCAAGAGGTGATATATCAGTTAGCTGCTGTTGTGGAGCAAGACAGCCCCCCCAAATTTAGTGGATTAAAACAAGCATTTATTTCTCACAATCTTGTGGGTCTACTGGAGAGTTCTGATCTGAACCAGCTCCTCAGAGCTAGATGGTCTAGGATGGCCTTCATCACCTGTCTGGCCGTTGACGGGTTGGTTGGTCTGGGGCCTCAGCTGGGATGGCTGGTTTCTGTCTCCTCCAGCAGGCTAGCTCAGGTTCTTCACTGGGTGGTCTCAGAGTCTCAAAGAGCAGCACGTGCTTTGAAACCTCTGCTTGTGTCGCATTTGCAACTGTCCCGTTGGCCATAGCAAGTCACATGGCCATGCTCTGAGTCAGGGTGAAAGGGAACCACCAAAGAGCACGGACAGAGGGAGGGGCACCGTGTGACCATTCTTACCATCCACTGCCGGCAGCGATTGTTAGTGGTGATGATAACCATTGTCCAGACAAGGAAACTGAGGCACAAAGAGGGAGAGTAACGCCTAGCAGCCCTGGGTAGAGGCAGAGCAAGGATTTCCCAACCCCCTGGAATCTCTCGCCTAGATCCACTGGTTAAAGCAGAGCCTGATTTTTCTCTCTGATGTGAAACAAGCTGATACGATAATCCTTCTTGCAATAAGGAAAAGCCATAGTGAAACATTTGTTGTGTAAAATTAGCGAGTCCCATTTCCTGTGAGGAGAGCTGACCTGGGATAATTGTCTTTATGCACAGGAAAATACAAAAAGGACCTGAGAGCGCTTTCCAGGGCCCAGAAAATTCGCCTTCTTTAAAAAATCAATTACCTATTCCCACTTCAGAGAAAACACTTCACACACGCATTTTACATTCTAAGTAGAACCCAGATCTCCCAGCTGAAACCTACCTGAAAATTCTTTTCAGGGACCGAGCGGTCAGACGGTCAGACAGAGGCCCTCAATTATTTCATCTATTGATATTTCAGGTGGCGGAATGCAGCGGTCCCCTCAACAATGAACTGCTTTTTCCATCCAGAAGAAAACCCCAAAGTGTAAAATAAGCCTTGGATTTGGTTTCCCCTCCCCCTGCCTGGTCCGCTGCCCCCTGGGGTTTCCTGCCCCCTCCCCCTCCCTCTCTGCACACTTACTGGTCTTCTGGCTCTGCATGAGCTCTGGCATTAGACAGACCCAAGTCCAATCCCTGTTCTACCTCTTTCCAATCGTTTGAAATTGGCTAAGGACTTAACAGCTCTTGACCTTGGTTTCCTCATCTGTAAAATGGGCACAGTAAGAGTAAATCACAGAGTCAGGGACAACAGTGTCCTAACAAGCCATTCCAGGTGGCAGTACCCTGTACAGAGGCAAGGGTGAGGGAGCGATGTCTGTCAAGCACTTTCTGTGGCCTCAGCCTCCCTCAGTCCTGACTGCAGCCAAGGGTAGGCTTAGGCTCTGGAGCAGGACTGCCTGGGTTCAGACCCTGGCTCTGTCACTTACCAGCTGGCTGACTTTAGGCAAGTCACTTCATTCTTTGTGCCTTGGTTTTCTCATCTGTACAGTGGGGGTGTCTGCCTCGTAGAGCAGATGCACAAGGGAGCAAGTAAGCTATTACCTGGCAAGTGCTGAGGGCGACACTGTCTCCTTGCCCTTGAGGGTGGGAAGAAGAGGGTGGGTGAGGGAGGGCGTTGGTTGCACCCTCGGCCTGTGGCTGCTGCAGCACCGGCCTCCCACTTATCCAGACCCCCAGTCAGGGCCTTGGCACTTGCTGTTCCTCCCCCCAGCCACCGCCTGTCTCGCCCCTCACTCCAGCCAGGCCTCTGCTCAAACAGCACCTCTTCAGGGACCCTGCCCTGCCACCCTGACCCCTCCGTCCCATTGCCCTGATTTCTCTCCTTCCCAGCACTCAACTGCCTGCTGCATACTTGTGTTTGTTTATGTATATCTGTCTCCCTGCACTGGGCTCTAAGTGCCAAGAAGGCAGAAGCGGGCGGGATGCGCTGATGATTCTGGGTCCCCAGCGGTCTGCCTGGGCCTGGCTCAGAGTGACCCCTCCGTGACCGTGACCCTCGCTCCATGACTCTGAGAGGGAGCCCGGCCCCTGACATGCATGCATGGTGCTGTAAGGTCAGTCACCAGTACCACTCCCTGGGGGCAGAAGAGGACGCTGAGGCTGGCAGAGCCCCTGCCCTGCCTGGGTCACTCTGTGGGCAGTGGAGGCCTGGGGCCTGGGCTGTGCCTCTCCTGGCAGCTCAGGCCATGAGTCTCAGCACAGGAAAGGTCAGTGAGCAGACAGGCAGAGTCTCAAGTGAGCACCTGCAGCCCAGGTGTGTGCGGGCAGGGGGACAGACAGCCTCTCAGGGTCCCCACTGCCCGTTCGGGGTAAGGCCCCCGGGCAACAGCGTCCGGGACATACCAGCGCCCCAGCTCCTCCCAGGCCCCGGGCGTCCGTGCAGCCTCCTTTCAGGGCCAGTGGGCACAGTGAATGGGCTGTGGGGCCTGTCGGGGCGATTAGGCAGCACAAAGCTGAAGGGTTGGCAGCTCAGGATATGGCTGGGGAAGCTTCTCTGGGCAAACACAGAATAAAGGCCCTGCCTGCCCCTCTCACCCTGCCGGGTGCCAGATTATGTAATTTGTTGATGCTGCAGGTGGCACCCACCCAACCCTCTGAGAACTCTGCCTACACCCAGGAGATGGGTCTCACCACCCCAGCCCACCCAACACACATGTACATGTTCGCACATGCATGCATGCACACACACACACACCACTGTCCAGAGGGAAGCAGGGGTGGCTTTGGCATCAGTCACTCCAGAAGTCTTTCTCTCTCTTTTTTTTTTTTTAAATGCAATCTGCCTTTTCCTTTCTTTCTTTCTTTTATAAAGCTGTTATTTATTTATTTATTTTTGGCTGTGTTGGGTCTTCGTCGCTGCGCACGGACTTTCTCTAGTTGTGGCTAGCGGGGGTTACTCTCTGTTGCAGTGCACAGGCTTCTCGTTGAGGTGGCTTCTCTTGCTGCAGAGCACGGGCCCTCGAGCGCGCAGGCTTCAGCAGCTGTGGCTCGCGGGCTCTAGAGCACAGGCTCAGTAGTTGTGGTGTACGGGCTTAGTTGCTCTGCGGCATGTGGGATCTTCCCGGACCAGGGTTCGAACCCGTGTCCCCTACATTGTCAGGCGGATTCTTAACCACTGCGCCACCAGGGAAGTCCACTCCAGAAGTCTTTATTGAGCACCTACTATGTCGCAGGCACCCTTCTAGGTGCTGGGAATACAGCAGTGAAGGAACAGACAAGCCGACTGCCCTGGAGAAGTGACATTCTGGTAGGAGAGAGGGCAAAAAACACGACAGATAGATGGCAGGTGACATGGTGAGGTGCGCTCAGGACAAAGACAAGACAAAGCCAGAGAGGAGGAGGATGACAGGAGGGGAGGGAGGGCACTGGGAGCTGGCGCGGGGTTGGGGAGGACATTTCCAGAGAGCAACAAGTACAAAGCCCTGAGGGGGGGCACGGCCCTGATGTGTGTCCTCAAAACAGCACAGAGGCTGGTGGGGCTGGAGCAGCATGGGTGAGGCCAGGAGGAGAGAAGACGGGCAGGGAGGGGACAGCGGCAGACCCAGGGCCTGTGTGCCACGGTAGGACTTGAGTTGGCACACAGGGTTTCTGAGGGTGAGCCGGGCTGAAGGCACACAGTTTCCTATCTACGAGCAGAGCTGGTGGCCTCTCACCCCTTGAGGCCGTGGCAGGGGCTGGAGGGCACGTCCGAAGTCACTGGGCTGCTTCTCCACACCTGCCCCCTCCCCCGAGATTTGCCCACGCTTTATTCTGAGCTCCCCCAGGGGCTCCAGAAGCAAGAGGAGCTGGGCAGGAGGGGACAAGCACCCTGCCACCAGTGGCCCAGGCCGGACAGGCCAGGCAGGGCTGTGGCTGCTGAGAAGAGAAAGAAGCGCCAGGTACTGCCTGGTGGTCAAAGGTCTGAGCCCTGAGCCAACTTGCCAAGCAACCCCTACCCGTTCTCCTCCAACTTTTAACTCCAGCTCCAACTTTACACCAACAGAAAAGTTAAGAAACATGCAATGAACACCCATATACCCTTCAGCTAGACTCAGCAATTGTTAGTATTTGTCACAATGCACTCCCTCTCTCTCTCTCTCTCTCTCTCTCTCTCTCTCGCTTTCCCGTCCTTCCCTCTCTTCCTCCTTCCCTTCCTTCTCTCTCTCCCTGGAAGGACAAAGTGAGAGAGAGAGGGAAGGGGGGAGAGAGAGAGAGAGAGAGAGAGAGAGAGAGAGAGAGAGAGAAAGTATGGAGGTATATAGGTAGAGCTATCATACTTCAGCATGTACCCATGTATCGCCCAGAAACAAGGGCATTCTTCTCTACAACAAAAACACCAAACACCAAAATAACCAAAATGTTTCACGTTGTTACAATACATTGTTGCAATAAAATCAGCATATAGTCTATCATCTTATAGCCCATATTCTGAATTCCCCAAATGTCTTGATAATGTCCTTTAGAGCTGTTTTATTTGGACTTTATTTCAATCTCAGAGTCCATCAAGATTAGGACCATCACTTGCTTTAGTGCCTGACCTAGAATGAACCGTGTACACTGCACCACCCACGTCACCTATTTTTCCTTTTATGACATTGACAGTTTTAAAGAGACAGCCCCGTTGTCATGTTGAATGTCCCTCCATTTGGGCGAATCTGATTGTTTCCTCGTGATTAGATTAGATTTGGGTGGAACCTTTTGGGCAATAACACTACAAAGGTGAGGTCGTGTCCTCCCCAGCGCATTATATAAGGAGGGAGTCATGCCAATTTGTCCTGTCATCAGTGATGCTAAATGTGATCATTTGATTAAAGTGGTTCCAGCAGATCTCTCCATTGTAAAGTTAATCTTTCCCTTCGTAAACAATTCATCTGTTTAATGAATGATGATATTTGAGACAGTGTGAATATCCCGTGCAAATTTTCCCCAAATTTTCACAGTGATTTGAGCAGCTATTGATACCTTGCCTGAATCAATTATTGCATTGGTGGCTGCAATATGGGAATTTTCTTAATTCTATTACCCTTTCTACATTCTTCTGTAAATAAAGTTTTCCTCTCCCTCCCCTCCTTTTTTTGGTAAGATTACCACACACTTATGGATTCTTTTATTATTATTACTATTCAATGTATTTAAAAGCCATTATCATCATTGTTCATTTTGATGTTCAAATTGTTCCAAGTTTGACCTGTGGGAGTCCCTTCAAGCTAACACTTATGTCCCCCAACTTTTTTAAATAACAATTTTATTGAGGCATAGTTGACATATTTAAAGTGTGCAATTTAGTAATTGGTGATGTGAATACATCCAGGAAACCATGTCCGTATTCAAGATAGTGAACACATCCATCACTCCCAAAACCTCCTGGTGTATTCCCATTCTCATTTCATAGTCCTCCCCTCCAGCCCTTCACCATCCCCAGGCAACCACTGATCTGCTTTCAGTTACTATTGATTAGTTTGCATTTTCTAGAGCTTTATATATGAGAACTAAAACATTGCCTGCCATTTCAGTAAACAAAGGATGTTGCAGCCATCACGCCATCACATTACAGCTGCCCAGACGGTGAGCCCTGAGGGAACTCAGGATGGAGACAAACGGGGGCTGCCAGCTGCCAAGCCCATCTAGCAGTCAGCCACTGCAGCCACCCTCACGTGCACACTGAGGAAACTCAGGGTGAGAAAACACAGGAGGAATGATTTCAGTGAGCCCAGCCTCTTGCATCATCCCATACATAGAAAATCACTAAATTCTTTAACTTGAGATGTCCGGTTTTCTTTTATTAACAGTAATCCTTTGATGTTCCGACTACCTGGTCTTTTGCTGCAAAAACTTCTGTATGTCCTGGCTTACCCCCCTTGCCTCTTTGGAACAGTTTTCTCAGCATTATCTGAGATGCTATGTCCTGGGTTTAAGTTCTCAGAAAGTCTGCCGAATAAAACATAACTCTCAACTTTTAGGTTGTGCATTTTTTTTCAGTTGACAGTATATACAGAATCACTTTTTTGTATTTTTTTTTTTTTAATGTCGGGTTGCTTTTAAGTCTAGTTCCTTTCACTCAGCATGGTACTTTGAGATTCATCCATGTTATTGTGTGTATCGAGTTCATTCCTTTCTGTTGCTGAGTAGCACTCCATTGTATGGATATATCACAATTTGCTTATCTGTATGTTGATAAGTTGATGAACATTTGGGTTGTTTCCAGTTTGTGGCTATTACAAATAAAGCTCCTATGAGCATTTATGTAAGTCTTTGTATGGACATATATTTTTTTCCTTTTTTCTTTTTATAAATACATATCAGTACCACTACTCTTTTTTTTTAATTTTATTTATTTATTTATTTATTTATGGCTGCGTTGTGTCCTCTTTGCTGCACGTGGGTTTTCTCTAGTTGCGGCAAGCGGGGGCTACTCTTCCTTGCGGTTCGTGGTCTTCTCATTGCGGTGGCTTCTCTTGTTGCAGAGCACAGGCTCTAGGTATGCGGGCTTCAGTAGTTGTGGCTCGCGTGGTCTAGAGCGCAGGCTCAGTAGTTGTGGTGCATGGGCTTACTTGTTCCGTAGCATGTGGGATCTTCCCACACCAGGGTTCGAACCCCTGCCCCTTATATTGGCAGGCGGATTCTTAACCACTGAGCCACCAGGGAAGTCCCTATTTCTTTTTCTTTTGGGTAAGTGTCTAGGAGTGGAATAGCTTGATCATATGGGAGGTATACGTTTAAGTTTTAAGAAACTATCAAAGTGTTTTCAGTGAGGTGATACCATTTTCTATTCCTTCCAGCAGTGTGTAGGAGTTCCAGTTCCTCCACATACCCACCAAGATTGCCATGGTCAGTCTTTTTAATTTTAGCCATTACATTAGGTGTGTAGTGATTATCTCATTGGGGTTTTAATTTAATTTTTAAATTAATGACAAGTGATTTTGAGCATCTTTTCATGTGCTATTTGCCATTTGTTTATTTTCTCTTGTTACATGTCTTTTCAAATCACTTGCCAATTTTTTATTGGATTGTTTGTTTTCTTATTGTTCAGTTTTGAGAGTTCCTTAAATATTCCAGATACAAGCCTTTTTTATTAAATATATGCTATGTAAAGATTTTTTTCCCAGTCTGTGTCTTGTCTTCTCATTCTCTTAAGTGACTCTTGAAGTGCAGAAGTTTTATATTTTGATGTAGTTCAGTCCATCCATTTGTTCTTTTATGGATTGTGCTA
This sequence comes from Balaenoptera musculus, assembly GCF_009873245.2. Lineage (NCBI taxonomy): Eukaryota > Metazoa > Chordata > Mammalia > Artiodactyla > Balaenopteridae > Balaenoptera > Balaenoptera musculus. Next base: position 29,423,808 of record NC_045799.1, on the reverse strand, counting down.
TTGGTGGCATATTTAAGAGCTACTTGCCTAGCTAACACAAAGATTTTCCTATGTTTTCTTCCAGAAGTTTTATTGTTTCACATTTTACACTTAAGTCTATGATCCATTTCTTTCTTTCTTTTTTTTTGGCCACACTGCATGGCATGTGGGATCATAGTTCCTCGACCAGGGATTGAACCCGTGCCCCCTGCAGTAGAAGCGTGGATTCTTAACTGCTGGACCACCAGGGAAATCTCTCTGTGGTCCACTTTGAGTTAAATTTTGTACACTGTTTGAGGCATAAATTGAATTTTTAAAAAATGTTTATCCAGTTGTTCCAGTACCATTTGTTTAAAATGCTATTCTTTTTCCATGGAATTGCCTTCATAACTTGTCATAAAATCAGTTGGTCAAATACGTGTGGGTCTATTTTTGGACTCTATTCTGTTATGTTGATATACACATCTATCTTTATGCCAATACCATACTGTTCTGATTACTGGAGCTTCATAATAATTCTTGAAATCAGATAATATTAGCCTTCTAACTTAGTTCTTTTTCAAATCTGTTTTGACCATTTTAGATCCTTTATATTTCCATAAGAATTTTAAAATCAGCTTGTCCGTTTCTACAGAAAATCCGGCTGAGATTTTGATTGGAATTGCATTGAATCTATAAATCAATTTGGGGAAAATTGCCATCTTAATATTGAGTTCTCTGACCCATGAACAAATACAGCTGAGTCTCTTTATTCCCAGTAGTTACTGTCTATACAATCACCATGAACACCGAATTGGTGAATACTGAGCCATCGCTCCTAGGGAAAATACAGGGTTAGGTTCCTGTGAACCTCTAATCACAGTTTTGTCAACTGATCAATAAGTAAACTTGTTTTATGTGTGTTTCTGTTTAAAGGTATCTTTTGTCATATCTACTGTTGATTTATTAACATTGAATTCACAGCCCACAGCATTATAACTCAGGCCTGAACAAAGTTTATCTAACACAGGAATTTTTGTTAAGGCACCTCCCAGACTTCTTGCACAAAAGAGCACCAGAGAGCACTTCAGCACTATGCTTGGGGGTCATTTTAAAATCACCAACAAAAAGGACAAATGTGAAAAACATAGTGCCAAATAGACTGTGAAAAGGACACTTACTTAGAGTCTGAAACAAGAAGACAGAGAGTCAGGGACTTCCCTGGTGGTGCAGTGGTTAAGAATCCGCCTGCCAATGCAGGGGACATGGGTTCGAACTCTGGTCTGGGAAGATCCCACATGCCGTGGAGCAACTAAGCCTGTGCGCCACAACTACTGAGCCTGTGCTCTAGAGCCTGCGAGCCACAACTACTGAGCCCATGAGCCACAACTACTGAAGCCCACGTGCCTAGAGTCTGTACTCTGCAACAAGAGAAGCCACTGCAATGAGAAGCCCTCGCACCGCAACAAAGAGTAGCCCCCACTTGCTGCAACTAGAGAAATCCTGCGCAGCAACGAAGACTCAACACAGCCAATAAATAAATAAATAAATAAATAAATAAATAAATAAATAAATAAATTTATTAAAAAAAAAAGAAGACAGAGTGTCGCCTTATTGACCTCAGCTGGGAACATGCGTGTTGTGCTGCCCTGGGCAGCCTGTGAATCTGTGGCAGCACGGCCATCACTGACTTGGGGTCGCAAATGAACTTTAGAGAGTAAGTGAATTTGCGAATGCGGAATCTACAAATGAAAATCGACTTCTTATATCTCTCCATTTGTAGGTTTTCTTTAATTTCTCTCAGCAATGTTTTCTAGTTTTCACTGTACAAGTCTTTCATATGTGTTATCCCTAAGTAGTTCATATTTTTGATGATATTTTAAATGGCATTATTTTTTCTAATTCAATTCCCGATTTTTTCATTGCTGGCATAGAGAAATACAATTGATTGTTGTATATTGATCTTGTATCCTGGAACCTTGCTAAATTCAATTAATTCTAGTAGCTTTTTTTTAGATTCTATTGGATTTTCTTTTTCTTTTTCTTTTTAATTAATTAATTAATTTATTTTTGGCTGTGTTGGGTCTTCGTTTCTGTGCGAGAGCTTTCTCTAGTTGCGGCAAGCGGGGGCCACTCTTCATTGCGGTGTGCAGGCCTCTCACTATCGCGGCCTCTCTTGTTGCGGAGCACAGGCTCCAGACGCGCAGGCTCAGTAGTTGTGGCTCACGGGCTTAGTTGCTCCGCGGCATGTGGGATCTTCCCAGACCAGGGCTCGAACCCGTGTCCCCTGCATTGGCAGGCAGATTCTCAACCACTGCGCCACCAGGGAAGCCCTGGATTTTCTATATAAATGTCATGTGCTAATCAAGAGTTTTACTTCTTTCTAATCTCATGCTTTTTCTTTCTTTAGTTTTACTTCTTGCCTCTCTGCACTGGCTAGAAACTCCAGTATAGTGTTGAATGGTAAGAGTGGACATCCTTTCTTGTTCTGATCTTAGGGGGAAAGCATTCAGTCTTTTACCATTAAGTATGATGTTAGCGGTAGTTTTTTCATAAATGCCCAAGGAAGGACAAACTTGGAAGGGGTTTAGACCTTGTTGGAAAAGGTGTAGTTCAGCTACCAGATAGCAGAGAAATCTGATGATTTAGCCAGGCTGGAGCTGGTCTGGAATTCCTGAGCAAGCAATAGGCAACCCTCCAGTGTATACGTGTGGGGACAGCAGGCCTTTAGCCAACAGTGTCTCGGGCACTGGGAGAATGGGCATGTGCGGGGCAGGTGGACTTCAGGCTAACCGGGCCGCACACAGGTTTGCGGAGGGGGCACTACTGGGTCTGTGAGACTCTCCAGGCCACAGGCAACTGCGTGCAGGCCACGAGGGGGCTGCGGTTTCAAGAGGGCTCTGGAAAGGTTATCACTGGGCCAAGGCTGCAAAGTTGCAGACAGATCGCATTCTGTTGCCCATGGCTGGGGTTGGAATCCACCGCAGACCTCCCGCCCTGAGCTGGAAATTGCAGGAAGCCTTTTCCTCCTGCCATGTCCTTCCAGAGTCTTCTACTGAGAGCTTAAATTCATGTTCACTTTAAAGAAGAAACGTGTAAAGGAATTCTGTTGCTAATCATAGAGCACACATTGAAGGAGCATTTAGAACTGAGAGGCAATAATTAATACCTGACTAGGTGGGCAGAGCTCACTGGGTTTTTTTTTGTTTTTTGTTTTTTTAATAAATTTATTTATTTATTTAGTTTTGGCTGTGTTGGGTCTTCGTTTCTGTGTGAGGGCTTTGTCTAGTTGCGGCAAGCGGGGGCCCCTCCTCATCGCGGGGCGCGGGCCTCTCACTATCGCGGCCTCTCTTGTTGCGGAGCACAGGCTCCAGACGCGCAGGCTCAGCAGCCGTGGCTCACGGGCCCAGTCGCTCCGCGGCACGCGGGATCCTCCCAGACCAGGGCTCAAACCCGTGTCCCCCGCATTGGCAGGCAGATTCCCAACCGCTGGGCCACCAGGGAAGCCCCAGAGCTCACTGTTTTAACCACCCTCCAGAGCTGGCTGGGGAGGGTGTGTGAGGGTCTGAAGAAAGGGTGGGGCAGAGAGAAAGTGTCAGAGAAACTGCCCTGGGCAGTGAGTCTGGGGCCCTGAGAGCAGAGAACTGGCTGGGCTCTGAGGTGAAGGCAACTGGCTCAGCTCCGCAGGCGTCCACGGCTAACCATCTTTTGTTCCCAGATTACTGCCCATCTGATGACTTAGGAAAACGAAGGACGGCTTTTCTGTGCTGGAATTGGATGACCTCATCCCCCAGAGTCCTGTCCACAGGCCTGGCTGCCTGTCCAGAACTATGGGACACAGACATGGACAGGCTGCATCCCACCGGAGACTGGGACCAGCCCCAAGTCTCTTAGCCCCTTAGATCCACCTTGCCTGGACCAAAGTTCTCAGGATACGTCCTCTGTGTGCCCCTCGCCTGACCCACACCTCTGCCTAGCTGCCTTCAGGATTGTCAGCATGGTGCACAGTTGGGGGCACAGGAACATCCCTGTGATGAGGGAATCAGGTCTAGATGTATTTCTTCTATGAATCTGCAGTGCCCAGCAGAGTGGGTGCTCAGTGAATGCTCCAGGCTGCAGGAAGAAAGCGAAGTAGGTGTCGAGGAGCTCCGTGAGTCCATTGAAGAGATCACAGTGCTTTTATTCAGTGTTCAAAACACTTTATTTGTATTAGTTCATTGAACTCTTAGAATAATCTTGTGATGGTGTTTATCATCTTCTCCAACTTAGAGGTGAAGACAACGAAGCCCAGAGAGGTTAGATAAGTTGCCAAGGATCACACAGGAAGTGGCAGACCTGAGACTCTAACCAGACACTGTATTTCAGACCCCACTCTCTTAATTGCCACAAAATACTGCCTCTTCACCCATCTCTTCTCTGTCCTCAGCCCTAGAAGAGTGCTGACACGTAGAGGCACTCGATACATATGTATTAACTAAATACCCAGCATCGGGTGGTTCCCCTGCTCGCACCACACAGCTGGCCACTGTCCCAGCTCTGAATAAGGCGCCCTGGATCTCTTCTGGCTAATTTGGTTATTTCCTTTCTTTTTGAGCCCAGGTCTGTAGGGCTGTTATTAATAATGGTAGTACCTAACCTTTATTAGAAGGAGCCATAGGCACACTCGCTACTTGCCTACCCAGCACCCAGTCTCCCCTCAACCTTAATGACAGGTCCACTGCCCCCTTGTGTCCCAGCCTCCTTGGCAGCAGATGTGACCCAATGCTAAGGTCTAGCCAGTGAGAGGTAAGTGGAAGGGTGGTGTGGGACTTCAGCCAAGTCTCCATGAAAGGAGAGGCAAGCTCTCTTCCTCCCTCCCTCTTTGCTATCACCTGGGATAAGGAGAAAATGCCTGAAACTCCAGCCGGCTTCCTGGACCGGGAGGCAACCTTAAAGGTGGAAGCCACTTGCTGAAGATGTTGGAGCAGGAAGCCAGAAGGAGACCCCTGATGACTTCATGTAATGAGCACCAGAGCCCTGGATTGCCACCTCACACTTCTTGTATGAGAGAGAGAAACTAACTTCCCTCTTGTTTCAGCTGCTGTTATTTGGGGTCTCTTGTTTAGGCAGCCATACCGAATCCTCACAGACACAGGTGCAGTTATTATCTCCATTTTACATATGAGGAAACTGAGGCCTTAAAGAGGTAGAGCCCGTTGGTGTGACCCAGGCAGTCTCACGGCAGGGCGTGTGTGCGGCCCCGATAACTACAGGAGCCTCCCAGCAGAGAGCTAATTGCTCATCCCGCTGGGTAAACACTCGCTGGAGGGCGGCTGGGCTCTGCCAGCGTGGGAACCAGGAATGCGAGGGTTTTGGCAGTGGCCTTGGTCTGCTGGCTGGGGGAACTGCTCTCTGTGTTCTCACCACATTCGAGCTGTCTGAGCTGGGGCCCTACAGCACTTTGGCAGGGGACCCAGACCATGGTTATTAAATTCCTCATATTTTGATCTGCCCTCAAGGAACCAGTTGACCAAACAGAAGCAATTATTGGAGGCTTTTGCAAGAGGGAAGTGATTCCAGCCCCATGTGAAACATGATGGACGGCTAAAGTCCCCTGACAGGGAATTAGGATCTGAGAGCCGCGAAGAAGATCTTGTTTAGCGTCTCTCAAAGTGGGCCTCGAAGCATTTTCCCAGAACACTGGTGTCAGGAGATGTTAATAGGCGTTCAATGCGGAAGCACTGGTGATCCAAGAAGCTTGAGAAATAGAACTCACTACAGCACTTCTCATAACCTTTACTGTACATTGGGACATGGAGGCGAGACTTCCTTAACAGTATTTGAACTTTGAGCCTCCCTCCCTTTTTCTGAGGAGCACCTTAAAGGATGTCTTTCCTCTGTAAAAAGGATTATCAATATCATTTATGGCTAGTTTACTTCCTGTGAGGCACTATGCTATGGAATATACATGCACTATCATTCATCCTCAGAAGAATCTACGAAGTGGGGTAATGGTATTATTGCCATCTCACAGGTGAGGAAACAGAGGCTCAGAGAGTCACAGGTCATGGTCACAGGGCTGTCAGCATAAAGCGGTAATCCCAGGCTCTGTCTGGCCCTGGGCCCACCATCCGACCCAGAGAGGAGAGACCTTGCCACAACCCACAGCTGGTTGGAGGCAGTGCTGGATCTGGATTCAGGCTTCTTGACTCCTGTTTCAATTGTTTTTTCATACTTTTCTGCTTCTAAATTTATGAACATATGTCAGGTGGTGGGTGATGTCCATCTCCCTGCATCGTCCTTCCCTCCCCGACACCCAGAGCTGTGGCCAAAAGACCAGCTAGAGATGAAGCAGAGCCTCTGGGCCTGGTTCTCCCCCATCACCCTACATGACCTCTTATCCACCCCTGTGGACGTGACACAGGACCCAGGGCCACATCCCTGAGCTGGACCCATCAGTTCCGGGCCATGCTGTCTACCACAGGCCCAGCTGTAGACTGCTCTGGATGTGTGGTTTTTACATTTTGAAATGGTTGCAGAAAAATAATATTTTGTGATACTGTAGTGCCAGTCATATGAAATCCAAACTTCAGTGTCCACAACTAAAGTCTGATTGGCTCACAGCCACACTCACCTGCTTGCACACCGTGTGTGGCTGCTCGTGTGGGAAAACGGCAGAGCTGAGCGGCAGCAACAGGGGCCCGGGGCCCGCAAAGCCTAAAGTGCTTACTTTTTGGCCCTTGACAGAAAAAGTTGGCCGATCCCTGTTCCAGACGAAAGAAATTAAAGCCCAATAGTATCATCATCCACATCTGGTGATTCCTTCTCAAGTAGGTGGTTTCATTCCACTTCTCAGGGGTTGGCGGGAATGAAATGGACTGACTAAACCTCAGGAAGGGAGAGGAGTTGCAGGCCAGGCCAAGAGGGTGGAACGGGCTCAGGAGCCCGGGGTTCATGTGATGGTGCTGCCCCTACCCTGCAGGCCCCTGAGCAAGTTCCTTCCACGGGGCCACGTTCCTGCAGGTATGATGTGCTCTCATCCATGTACTTTGTAAACATGTAGTGAACGCCTACTATGGGCCATGTCGGGCTCTGTTTAAGGATGTAGATTATTTATATACATTCACAGACATGCTTGTGTATGTATTATATACACGTATGTAACATAAAACTTTCTGCTAGTGGTAACTGCCCTAAGGAAAAAGAAAGCATGTTAAAGAGATAGAGATGGTGATGAGGCGTTTCTTTAAATAAGGGGGCCAGGAGAGCTCTCTCAAGTGCATGAGCAGAGACCTAAATGAAGCAATGAAGCAATGCCTTCCAGGCAGCAGGAACAGCAAGTGCAAAGGCCCTGAGATGGAAATGTCCTGTGTGTGCTTAAAGGACAGCAGTAAGGCTGAGACGGCTAGAGGGTAGAGACTGAGGGGCGCTGGTAGCAAGAGGATCTGGGGAGTAAGAGGAGGAAGATGGAGAAGGGCCTATAGGCCAAGGAGAGGGTCTGGGTGATCCCCTAAGTGCAGTGGAGCCTCAGCGGGTTTGGGCCATGACCTGTTCTGATGATTTAAAAGGAAATCTGTGTGGAGGCTGGATTGAGGGGTGGGTCTCAATGCCACAGGCCCTCCTTTGGGTCCTCAGGGGGGATACGATGAGGCAAAGACCTCCTGGGAGGCGGGAAGATGCTGCAATTCTCCAAGTCGAAAGACTAACAAAGGCTGGGATGCCGTGCCCACTGCAGTCTGTCAGGGCCCTGCAGGCTGGGGGCCGCAGCACAGCCTGGAGAGGCCTGGGGGCCGGGTCAGACAGCAGGTTGGACCAAGCGCAGGTTGGATCAAGCCTCTGGCCTTACCTCGTCCAGCACGTCCCCACCACGCTCGCTCCACAGCCTGGGAACTTCCCTCAGTCTCAGGCCGGGCACACCATGGTGCACCTGTCTTCTCCGAGTCCTTCCTCCTTTGGATCTGGAGCTCCTGGCCCGCAGGGCCTACCTGGTTCACAAGCACCGAGTAGGTGGCTGGGAGCAGCTATCTACCCAATGACTGAGCCAGAGGCTGGAGTCGGAGGGACTTGTGGGAGCAGGGTGGGAGGGGACAGGCAGTGAGGGCCCGGATGTGTGACCTCTCCTTCCATGGGAGAAGAGCACTACAGATCCCTCCCTCCAGGGCCTGGGTGACACACTCTCTCCTCGGCAGAGCCTGGCCTCAAGAGACCCCGTGTCACAGTGATGCGTCCCACGTTCCTCATCACCCGCGCCCAAACCCGACACACAGTGAGCCCCTCAAAGCCCCTCCATTTCTGATCCTGGCCCTAATTAACCCCACAGTGCCCAAGACATAGGGAGAGAAGGAAATGCTCTGGGGTACCCACCACGTATGTGGCATGAAAACCTTCAGTCCTGCCAGCCATCATATGAAGGGGATATTTACTATTTTGCATATGAGAAAATCAAGTCAGAAAGGCGATCTGCCTCAAGGTCAAGGAGCCAACAAAACAGCAGAGTTAGTGTGCGTTCTCTGAACCCTGCACCCCACGCCTGCTGGAGCAGACTGGATCTGAATCTAAAGTAGCTATTTACTATTCTCCCTTACCCGCCATTAGCAGTATAGTGGTGAAGACATCTGTAACACCCACTAGGACGACCACAAAAGACAGTAACAAGTGTGGGCAACGATGTGGAGAAAGTGACACCCTCGCACATGGCTGGTGGGAATGTAAAATGGTGCACCCTCTTTGGAAGACAGTTTGGCAGGTTCTCAGAAATTATGCTTCTTTACCATATGATGCAGTCAGTCTACTGCCAGGTATGTATGTGCTGAAGAGCATTAAAAACACAGGTCCACGTAAAAACCTGTACGTGAATCTTCATATTAGCATTATTTGTAATAGCCCAAAAAAATGGAAAAAATCCAAATGTCTATCAACTGGTGAGTGGATACATAAAATGTGGTATTTCCATGCAATGGAATACTATTCAGCAATAAAAAGGAACGAAGCACTGGTATATGCTAATGACGTGGATGAGCCTTGAAAACATTATGAAGTGAAAGAGGCCAGACACAAAAGGCCCCACACTGTGTGATTCCATTTATATGGAATGTCCAGAACAGGCAAATCCATAGACACAAAAGGCAGATTAGTGGTTGCCTATGGCTGTGGGGTGGGAGGAGCGTGCTTGGGAGGGGATGACTGCAAATAGGCATGGGTTTCTTTTTTGAGGCAATAAAAACGTTCTGGAATTAGACAGTGGTGACGGTTGCACAACTCTGAGTATGCTAAAAACCACTGACGTGTATACACTTCAAAAGGGTGAATTACCTCAGCAGTTATTAAAAAAAAAAACGTACTTGTGGGTTGTTCTCCTAGCTCCAGGCTACTGCCCAGGCTAAGCACAGAAGTATCCTTTGCCAGAAGCTTCATCCCCAGCAGCCACTGGACACCAAAGTCGGGGCCTGGAATGCAGCCCGTTCACTTTCAGATTAGGCAGGGAGCCCCGTCTTATCTTTTCCTCTAAACCTACATTCCAAAGTCCTGACTCTGTCCTCCTGCAGCTCTATTATTCCTGGGCTCACCAAGTCTCCTCCGGAAGAGCCCAGGTGGTGGGTCCCACGTCAAACACCAACCCTTTCCAGACTTTTAAGCTTTACTGAGGCAGTGCAGTGCCAGGAGTCAGGGTCTGGAGTTCAGCAGGCTCCGGGAGAATCCCAAACCTGTTTCTTTGGGAAAAGCAACTATAGAACCATTTGTTGAGAGCCGACTAAGTGCTGGGCCCAATACTAGGTTTTTATCGAGCCCTCAGCTGCTCTGAAGGTAGTTATCGCCACCACCACTGTACACGAGGACACGAGGAAAGGGACGTGCAGCCAGGCTGAACCGCCTGTCCCAGCCGGCATGTGGCATGTGGCTTTTCCTGGTGCACCAAGCATTCAGCAGTCTGGATTTCTCTGGGCTTTAGTTTTCTCCTCAGCAAAGGGGCACACACCACACCTACCACGCAGGCCAGCGAAGGTAACAGAAGCGCCCGAATTTTAATAAATGCCAGTCCTCACTCCGTATGGAATGTGGTTTCTGCTGGCCAGGCGGAGGGAGATGGGCTATGTGCTCTGCCCTGCGTCCCCTCCCCCACCCCCCCAGCCAATCACTGGTCCCCGGACACGGGTGCTACCCCCTCACCCACAGAGCTGTTTTGCCCAGCTCCTTTGAGAGCCTGTCTCCCAGCTGAGCTTTCCAAAAATGTCTCCTTCCCCTTGCTGCCACGGTTGGGAGACTCCTCTCATCTCTACATTAAAAATCCCTGAGGGCAGAACTTGCAGAAGCACAGAGCTGGGGCTGGAAGGGCCTTTGGATGTCTGGGGGGCTGGCAATGCTGGCTGGGCCCTGGGCCCCTGGGGAGAGCAGACCAGGCCTGGTGTGGCTTCCTGTCCCAGGTGTGGAGGGGGAGGACTACCCAAGGCCACCAGGCGTCTTCCCATCAAGCAGCCGAGTGTCCTCTTCTCCTGCCGCTCACCCCACCAGGACCCAGACAAGCTCCTCCAAACAGGAGGCGACAAAACCACAGAGCACTTCTTTTCAAATCACGTATGGCTTCTTTGACCCCATCAAATAACTTTATTCACACAAACGTCCCTTAATTTACAAAGCCTCAGTCATTCATACACATTAGGGGGATCCACAGTGTTCAAGGAACTTAAATATAATGTATCATACCAACCCAAGTAAACCAAGTACAAAAAATATTCATATATAAAGTTGTTCACACGTAGGTCCTAGATTACCAGCTTCTGTGCAAAAAAAGAAAATAAAGAAAATAGATTAACTAGTCTTTGAAACTAACCTTGTGCCTGGGTTAAACCCTCCCTCACACCCAAGTCGGCCCCACACGAATATGAATCATTGCAGCAACATTCTCGCCTGCTCTGATGGAAAGAGGCGCCTGGTACACAAAAAGATTTCTTTAAAATGTCCCTAAATGAACTCCCTTCCTCCTGTGGCCTCTCAGGGAAAAAGACGCGGGGGCCTCCTTCCCGTTACCCCCAGTCTAAGGACTCCTGGAGCTGCTGGCAGTGGACTCATCCCTCGGCTATGGATGCTGATATCAGCCAACCTCACGGCACATCCTGGTCCCCCGCCTCCCAGGGCATCTCTCCAGACAGGAGCCCCGGCCATCTAAGCCTGGCACGGCAGGATCAGAGACGGCTCGCACTGTCCCGAAGGCTGTGCCTCAGCCCCAAGCCTGGGGCCTGGAGAGCGGAGCAGGGTAAGCTCTTCTCAGGTCGCCAGGTCCTAGGAGACTCCAGCAGCTGGGCCCCCAGACAGGCCCAGGAGAGGGAAGGAGCAAGAACCAGAGCCCCACTTCGAGGCAGAGCCACCAGCGCCCCCAAGATGGGCAGGGAGGGAGCGGCACACGAGGAGCAAAGGTGGGTGGCGCACTTGGTGGGTAGGTCTGGGAGCCTGGGCGGCGGAGCAGAGAGTTACGGGTGGAGGCCCGACTCCTACCTCTCCAAGCTTCCTGAGGCTGAAACCCAGACATCCACCCAAGCAAGATCTGTCTTCTAAAAAGGTAAACAGCCAACAGCAGGAAAAGAAAGATTCCCACAATGCCCGCTCTTTTCCTTTTCTTAGAAAAAGACTCAAGCAAAACAAAATTATCTTATTGCTCCAAACACTGGTTTTCTAGGAGATAACTGATATGTTAAGGAGCGAGATCCTGGAGGAAGAGAATGAGAGGTGGGGAATGAAGGCTGTGAGGAAGGTGGTGAGTGGTCTTAGCACCGCAGGGTCGGGGGCAGAGGGGGTGCAGGGCCTGTGCCCCGGCCTCCTGCCTTCATTCACTCTGGGGTCACCACTGGCAGTGCCATAAAGGAGCCAGGCGCCGTCCAGAGGGTCAAATCTCCACCCAGCATGGGGCACGTTTCTCCTCCAGCTGTAAACACGGTATTTCTTAAGTAAACATTTAATACACTCCCTCAGAAAGGCAGCCATGGGGGCATGAACCACACGTGGGTGAGAGGAAAGAATTCCATTCTCTTGTCCCAGTACCTCTGGGATGAGAGGGTGCTAAGGCCTGCGACCTTAGTCCCGGTGCCCAGGAGGGGGTCAGATGGAGCTGGTCTCCGAGGAAGAGACTGCGTCCTCCCGGCTGGAGGTAAGAGGTGGGACCTGCTGGGGAGGAGGTGGCCGAGAGTGCACCTGTCTGCAGCACAGCCCTGTCCCCAGCAGAAGCTGCTAGTGAGCGCCCTGTGGTGGCTGGGGGTCACGTGCCTGGCTGCAGCTCTTAGGAAGGGATGGGGCGAAGACTGGGGCGTTCATCCTTCCACGAGGCTAACTGTGGGCGGGGGGTGAGAGTTTAAGTGGCAGATGAACACCGAGAGGGAGAAAGAAGCCTTGTACTGCCAACTGAGCCAGGCGGTTGGGCGGGGAGGGCAATGGAATAAGGCACTATGATCTGTCTTGCTGATTCCTCTCACTGAGGGGGAATGGAGCTCAGATCCGTAGGGCTGAGGCCCAGATCCTCCCTCCAAAGGCTATCCTTTTCACAGATCCCAGGAGACAAGAATAACTGACTGCTATTTTAAGGGTTGGAAACTCCTAGAACTTGGACAGGACTAACAAATTGGTGGCGCTGAGATGATGATCCCCAGAGCGGCTGCCAGGCCCGAGACCCAGGTAAAAGGCAGGAAGAGACGACAAGGCTGACTCCAGTGGGAAGAGATGAAGAGTGGCTAAGGGAGAGGACGGCTCCCTGGGCCTAACCGAGGCTAGTCTGCCGACTGGGCAGAGCCAGCCTTGACTTCGGGCTGACTTCCACCCGGCTGCTGGGTGTCCGAGGTGGATGAGTGGAGAACAGGGGAGGGAGAAGAGAGACAGGCACTTGGGGCTAACAAGCTGGGCCTCAGGAGCTAGGGAAGGAGGTCTTGCCACCAAGCAAGGACGGGCTGGGCGTCCTGCAAGACAAGGGTACGTGGAGGCTGGCTACCCCGACCGAGGCTGCCCACCTCACCCGAAAGGTAGGGCCACCTGTGACCTACAGCTCCAAGACCTTAGTCAGAGCTAAGAGACCTGGGGAGGGCGGAAGGGAAGGATAAGCAAAAGGTAAATAACCTGTTAGGCTTGAACCCTCACTAGGACTTCAGAGTGTGGGCTGCGGCCAGGGACAGGTGAGGGTGCCAAGTCCGGGGACTGTTTTTCCCACGTGCTCATGGACAGACAGACAGCTGCCCCCGAGGGAAGGCGGGGAGGTGGGGAAGAGAAGGGGTGCACACTGCAGTTAGGGGATGTGCTCTCCCAGCTGCAGCTCAGAGTAGACTCTAGGTTGTCTGAGAAGTCAGAGGGAAGAGACAAGAGACAGGTGATGACAAAGAATTTCAGCTCAGGGAGGGGAGGGAGGGGCCTGGTCACCTCCTGCTGCCCTGCTGGATCCTGCTAACCACAGCTAGCCATCTGCCCAGGAGGAGGAAGAGGACTTGAGAAAAGGCGGAAAGAATGTGAGCAAACATATTGCTGAGTTTGCAAGTCTGGGCTGATGCTGTGCTGGTCTCTCCCAAACTCCCAGGGCCGAAGGGCTGCGGCTCTGGGGGGAAGCCCTCCTTGGTCACACACCAACTTAAATGCCCTCCAACATCTCCCCTATCCATCCTATGCTGGTTTAGAGAAAACAAACAAAAACAACTAAACACAAAAGAAGAATTCCTTTTCCCTTCCTTGCTTTGCTGTAATGGGGTGAGAAGCCAGGTGAGGGGCAACTGGGACAGCTCTCCTTCTCCTGGCAAGGGGAGAGGACACCCCACTTCAGAAGCCCAGGAGTAGGGAGGTTGCGAGAGTCGTTGGAGAGCGGAAGAAAGGCTACAGACAGACACTGGAGGTGGGGTCACAGGGTCACAGCCAACAAGCCCACAGGCACCTAATGGCCACGGTCCACCCCGTCAGCCAGGTCCATCCTTTCCCATCAGACACATTTCCACTGAGGGTAGCCCCTAACAGTAAGTCCCTGCAGTGAGGGACATGATGCTCGGCACTGTCACCATATGTGACACCATGGGGCCGGCACACAGGGCACACCCCTCACTGTGAGGAGATGATAGCGGCAGCCGGTTCAGGACACCCTGTTCTTATGGCAATGGTCACAACTGGGTCTTGGGGACTCAGGCGGTGTCTGACGACCTGGACATCTGGCGGGTACATCTGGGAAGACGACGATCCAGGAGGCAGGAGGTGACGGGAGCTGAGCTCACAGGAGTGACAGATGCCTGTCGAAGACCCAGCTGTGTCCCAGGCAGAGGTTTGGCACACAGTTTTTTCTGGGAATCATCCTCTGGGAGGAAGATCACTAACAGAAAGGTAGGCTTGTAGAGCTGGGGTAGGCTGGCCGTTCAAACGCCAGGCAGTACGAGATGATCACCCTCTGTCCCTTCCCCCCTCAGAACTCCTGGTTTTAAAGGGCAGTAGAGGGAATGGATTCCCTCTGTAAGTCCTGGTGTGGCCCTGGGCTTCCAACTGCTTCAAGAGGACATACCCAAAATACAGATCTTCTTTCTCGAGTTCTCCTGGCCACGCCCTGGTCCTCCCCTTCCAGGTGGTTCTTGGCCTCTGATCATCTCCAAGGTCCAAGGGCCAGCCAGGAGCAGGCCACCAGGGAGTCCAGCAGTTCCTGCACCTGGTGGGGAGGCAGCACAGAGGCCTCCTTCTGGCTTCATGCCCCCCATTCCAGGAGAAATCCCCAAATTCTCCATGGAGGGGCAGGCCTTCTCTGTGGAAGTGAGGTGTTATAAGCAGAACTAAGAGATGGGTAAAAGAAAGAAGACAGGAAAAATAAAGGACAAAAACAAAATAGCTCCCTAACCCCTTATAAAAATTAAAAATGAAATTTATACATATGCTTTGTCCATATTGAGTTTCTTTAAAGAAATTGGTGCCTGTCCACAGCATAGCTTCCTGTTCTTCTGAAGTCTTAATCGTTGAAATTAAAAAAAAAAGGGGGGGGGGGGGGGAAGGAAGACAGAAAATAAAAAAATTAAGCAAAACTAAAAGGAGGGGGAAAACCCAAACAAAAGCTTCACATTGCTGGAGATCCAGCTGTTGGGAGATCGCCAACCGGCCAAGCCACCGCCTGTACCCTCTGCCGTCCTCTGTGCGAGACATGATGAGACTGTGGGTCCCGAGGATCAACCTGAAAGACAGAAGGCAGGGAGAGTGGACGTGGGTCAGTGGGCATGGGGCAACTCCAAGCTCCAGATCCCCCACTAGGTGCCAGCACCCAACCCAGATGAACTCAGGAGCCGTGCCATGCTGGGAGCCGGGGGAGTTGGTTTCTAAACACTCTCTATGGAGTGAATCCATCCTCACTACAACCACCACGCCGTGGACATGTTATCCCCCTTTTCAGATGAACTGTGGTGCAGCTTAAGCACCACGCCCCAAGTCACATCATTGGAGGGGTAGACTCCAGCTGGAAACCCAGGCACGCTGGCCCCAGCCACAAACCCGAGCAAAAACCCCATCCCTCTGTCCTGGCTTCCCCGCACTGTTAGGAGAAAGATGTCACAGGACCCAAGCCTTCTGTCCCCGCAGCCTTGGCAGCCCGAGTTCCCTCATCCCCCGCCCCCTACCCTCTGTGACCAATCATGCTGCACTGGAAGTTCACAGCAACCCTCTTACCCCATTTCAGAGACAAGAAAAGTGCGGCTCAGGCCTCTGAGAACCTGCACCAGGCTACCCACCCAGGTCATAGAGGGACCAGAGTCCCACAGGCAGGGGTAGTGTTGGTCTCCGAGCCGCCCACTGGGCCCCATGCTGCAGGACACTGCCGTGCTTAGGAAGGAGGCTGCAGCCAGAACTGTGGTCCAGTCCACAGTCTCTGCCACTGGACTGTGGGCAAATCTGAGTCCTCTGGTTCTTTGGTCTTGTCACCTGTACCACATCACAGGTTATTACAAGGACCAAATGAACGAATACGTGGAAAACTTACAACAGTGCCTGGCTGTATTGTTATTAGCTATTATTTGGGAATGGCCTTGGTGCCAGGCCTCAGAACAAGACCGGCGGCCAGCCTTTCAGGGATCTGTTCTAATGGAGGCCTAGAATACAAGAACCCGCAGAGATTAGCCCTGGGCCAGCCCCCACCCTGCTCAGCCCAACTTTCCCAGTCTGAGTCTGATTAGAGCTAAGTATAGCCCTAATACTGGTCAGGCGGGCCACCCAGGGCAGCAATGCTCCGTGGCGACCCATGGTCTCATCAGAGTTTCCAAGTGCCCACTCTCACCCTGAATGACTGAATCAGACAGTCTTACTCGGTGTGTGTGAAATCCCCCCACTGGCTTCAAGGCTCAGTAAGCTCGCTGCAGCCTGACAGGTATGCCCTCCCAGCCCTGCATCCTCCCCACCATTGCCTGCCGCCTGTACAGTCATATCACACTGGCCTGTCATCCTCAGGTCCCAGGGAGATGCCTGGCTAGTCCTCACGAGAGGCAGCAGGGTACTGCGATATTGGACAGTTTTACTTCTCCCGGTCAGCCTTCGTTTCTTCCTCTGAGAAATGGGGGCTCGTTTTTGAGGTTTGAGTGGAATACCGACTGTGAAGTACCTGGCCCACGGCAGGATCCAACTCCTCGACATCCCATCCTCTCCCAGCCATTTGTCCCCAACCAGAAATTATGAATGTGTCAGGCTTAAGAGGCCACGGTCCTCAGCCAGTGAACCATCCAAACTGCTTCCAGCCGGGCGAAGGTTCCATGGCAAGGACACGCACTCCACTGGAGGAGTATGACAAAGCCTTCTAGAAAGCAATTTGGCAACGTTTTCAGAGCTTCAAATGTATTTAGACCCTATAATTACACTTCTGGAAATCTAGTCTGATTATCCTAAATATGAAAAGGACTTTATGAATAAAGATGTCCACTGAAGTAGTATTTAATTTGAGGTAATAATCGCAAATCCAAAAATGAGAGATTGAAGCAAATGACCCATCTACTCAATGATACATTACAGAGGAAATGAGAAAGCTGTGTGGCATTTTGAACAACAGTATGGCAGAAGCATTTCCATGGGTTAAGTGGAAAAAAGCAGGCTATGAAGTTCTGTGACATATGACCATAGCTATGTAAAAAATAAAGACCTCCAAGTATAGGAAATCTGGCAAGAAAATACATCAAAATGTTGTACTTGTCATGGGTGGATTTTCCTCTTCCTCCACTCTCCCTCTGTATTTTTAATATTGAGTACACATCACACTGTCACACTTCACTTTTTAATGGGAAAAAAAGTGTACTTTAATGAATAAAGAAAGCTGGCAGCCCCATGAGAAAGGTCCCTGGAGTAGCGAGGGGTCCCAGAGACCAGATCCAGTCTCTTCTTTGGGCTCTTCCATACACAGTGGACAGTGGAGAATCTTCCACACCTGTCAGACAAGAGGCTAGACTGTGTGATTCCTTCCTTCACTGCACAGGTGAGGGGTGACTCAGGGTCCATGTGTGGAATCAAGTGGGGATGGAGGATAAAGGCACTGGAAAAGTATTTGATCTGGAAAGGAGAGACTGCCCCTCTCAGGCCCAGCCTTTTATTCTACTGCTTCTGTTTCCCTGCCTGTTAATTCCCCTCAACAAACATTCACTGGTGGGTCCTATATGCCAGTTTTGACTTGGAAAAATACAATCGTCATGAGCACATCCTGGGATGGTCCAGCAGCCACCTCAAACCTAGCTTTATTCAGCAGAGCAACCAGAAGATTGGGGGAGAGAGGGCTTGGGGGAACCTCACCATCTAAGACGCTAAGTCCTTGTGAGATACAAGAAAGGCCCGGGAAGTTGTATGGTCATGTGTGATTTGCTAAGATAATCTTTGGAACCAGTTATGACCTGTTTAACACTGCTTTCCTACCTCCCCTGGTTGGACCCAAGCTGAGGACAACCTCAAAAGGATGACCATCACAGCAGGAAGGTGACGCATGGCAGCGGAAAAGCAGTGTCGGCAGGGAGGCAGAAGTCTCCTTTACATAATAAACTAGCAGAACACACTGTGCCTGCAGAAGGTCACACCAAGCACCCAGCACTGCGAGAGTGCCTGAGACACCAGCGTCATGACCGCTCTAACCCCGGCTCCCCTGCCAGGAAGCGGCTGACATTTCCCACAGGCTCCTCCACACTCCCTCCCTCCAGCTTTGGCACTGGCTCTGGCCCTCCTGGTAGGACGCCTCAGGATAGTCCATAGGTTTGCCTCCTTCTGCCCAGTGCGCAGGGACAAGAGAAATAGGGCTCTTTCTTCCACAGAGAGAACCCTGGCTTTGCATTCCTTTCCCGTCTTCCATTAGAGAAGGTGCACCTTCCCCCAGGGAGCCAACAGCCGCGACCTCCCTGGAAAGGGGGGTGAGGGGTGGGCGGGCAGGGTGGGGCTTTCTACAGCCCCCGGTAGGAAGGGCTCAGACCACGTGGTTCTGGGGCAAAGCAGCAGCAGGCCCTCTCAGGCACCTGCTGGGACAATGAATGGTTTGGGTCCCAGCCCAGTGGGCCCTTGCCCTTCATCCTAGTAGTTGCCACACCTCCACTCCGACTGCCTGGGCTGTGGCTCGACTGCCTGATTGCCAGCTTCAGCCAGGACTTGCCATGTCCCTTTCAGTTGGAACGCTGACTTCTGACCACAGAGCCCTCCTAGAGGGCAAAGCCACCCCTCTGAGCACAATGAAAAACAGTGATGTGGTTAACCTGCAGGTGACGTCTGTAGCGCACTCCCATCTCTCACCTGCCTGACGCGCTCATCCAGTGAGGAGTTAACAAGGGAACAGGCCCAGAGATGGAGCCACTTGCCCCACATCAGAGCAGCAGGACCGGCACTCAGCCCCATCTTCTCCAGCCTCACCGCCCACAGCCTTTCTACTACGAGCCTCCATTTAGTGCTTCCAGAGCCGGCTCTGCCAGTGGCTCTAACAGCCTGCATTTGAGATGGGTCTCCTGGGGGAAAGGTGTCCAGGAAGGTGCTGGCAAATGCTTCCCTTTCTTATTTCAGCTCTCGGACTAAGTTCCCTCAGTACATCCGAGCTCCTTATTTCTCTATGATGATCGTAACAGCAATCACTTACTCAGCATTGAATATGTGCAGGCATGTTCTACAATGGATAAAGGTAGGACACTTTTATATGTAACAACTTGGTAAGGTTGTGTAGGAGGGCTGACAGCCTTACCAAGTTGTTACGTATAAAAGTGTCCTACCTTTATCCATTGCCTCCCAGTGAGCCATGCCCTGCTGTATCCTGGGCCTGCCGCTTGCAGCCATGAGAGCGTGTGTCCTCGTTGTGCTGCGTGGGCTGCAGGTTGGGCTCAGCTGACACACATAGAGCCCACCTCCTCTTGGTGACATTCGTGCACTTTAAGGGCGACTCAGGCTCTGCTTGAAAGCCTGTAGAAGAGGGACCTCACCATCCTGCTGTTCTGTTTGGAAGGGCCCTGGTGCAGGAGCTGGAGCCTCGCCCTCCCACCCTAACCCCCCGTCACAGCGCCCAGGCCTCTTTTGCCTGGGAAGCCCGCATAGCACTCCTGTGCTGCCTTCTGGTTAGGGTGTTTCCTCAATCGAGAAGGAGCCTACAAAGCTCGTCTTGATTCTCAGTACTCCTTGGGTCCTGAGAAGCTGGATGTTGAGGATATTCCCCCAGAAAAATTCACGTGACTTACACACACTGAGATGCTTCCTGTGCCTTCAAGGGGATTGCTGTGTGTGCATCCTTGGAGTTAGAAGGACCCTGGGTTAAGGACCTCTCGTCCCAAGCCCCTCAGCACATGAAGAAACCAGGTCCCCAGAGAAGAGTGGGGAGAGCTCGATGAGACTGGAAGCTGGCTTTCCCACCTGTACTCTCACCACTGGGCGGGTCAGTGTCTCTTTTTTAAAATATATATATATATTTTTATTTATTTTTGGCTGCATTGGGTCTTCATTGCTGTGCGCAGGCTTTCTCTAGTTGTGGCGAGCGGGGGCTACTCTTCATTGTGGTGCGCGGGCTTCTCATTGCAGTGACTTCTCTTGTTGAGGAGCACAGGCTCTAGGCGCATGGGCTTCAGTAGTTGCGGCATGCGGGCTCAGTAGTTGTGGGCTGTGTCATGGACCCAAGTGTTTTACATCTATTGCCTCATCTCACTCAACCACCCTACTAGGTAGGAGCTGCTGTTGCCCCAGTTCTAGAGATGAGGAAATTAAAGTTCAGAGACAAGATCTGCATGGCTAGTAAGTGGTAGAGAAAAGGGTTGAACCTAGGTCTGACTCACTCCAAAGCTCCTGCTTTTAACATGTAACTTTGTAATGTAAAATCCCTTCCTAGAGAGACAAAAAGAGCTTAAGAGGAGTTTAAAACCCATTTAATCCCTTCACCTATAAATAGATTCCCTCAGAAAAGGCTTCCGGAAGGCTTCGCTGAGGTACCTCTGCATGGGTCTGGGGTCCAGAGCACAAAGGGGGATGCGGTGCCAACCAGGCGGTGAGCAGCCTTCTGGCAAGTTCCTCTGCCAGCCAAGCAGCTGTCCCTTCTGTCCAAGGAGACTGAGGAACCAAACTGCTCCCATTAAGGCCATCAGCATGTTGGAGAACAGAAGCTGGGGAAAGCTGAGGTGGGAGCAGGCAGCCATGGGGCTGGGGACCCAGTGGGCTCCCACGGCCAACTCCCTCCCCTAGTCTTCAGCTCGCAAACTGGGAATGGCTGGGTGAACAAAAGATTACCCTTTATTCTAAAAGTATGGCCTTCCTACCTTGGTCAAAATGTCATTTCTTTGATGAAATGACGATGAAAGTATATGGGAGTGGTTTAAAAAACTGGTCTTCCATCTCCTACCCCCACCCCCTGGCTTTTAAATTGTACTGTCCTTCAAAATGTGTAAGTTTGGCAACCACAGGATTTAAAAATCTCTGGGAGCCACAGCTAAGCTTTGTTTATTTTTTTTTAACTTATTTATTTTTGGCTGCATTGGGTCCTCGTCGCTGTGCACAGGCTTTCTCTAATTGCGGCGAGCAGGGGCTACTCTTCGTTGCGGTGAGTGGGCTTCTCATTGAGGTGGCTTCTTTTGTTGTGGAGCATGGGCTCTAGACACGAGGGCTTCAGTAGTTGTGGCACACGGGCTCAGTAGTTGTGGCTCACGGGCTCTAGAGCGCAGGCTCAGTAGTTGTGGCACATGGGCTTAGCTGCTCCGCAGCATGTGCGATCTTCCCGGACCAGGGCTCGAACCTGTGTCCCCTGCATTGGCAGGCGGATTCTTAACCACTGCGCCACCAGGGAAGTCCCACAGCTAAGCTTTAGCTCCGCACTTTTACTCCAGTGCTCTATCAGGGAAGCAGCGCAGGCTGTGGTGAACAGTCCTGGGTTCAAATTTGAGCTCTGCCACTCACTAGCAGTTTACATTATCTGAGCCTCCTTTTCCTTCCTAGCAAATGGGGATGCTGCTATTTCCGCTCTGGGGTCAGCTGTAAGGAGTGAGGATCCCCAGCAGTGGGGCAGTCAGGGAGCTCTACCTTGTTATTAGTTATGTTGATGGTCTTTTTTGGTTTCTAGGGGGTCACACACTCAACTATGTATAACTTATCCGGAGTCAAAGTTTAATTCAGGAACTTTCTCTCCTGTGTTTTCAAAATGGGAGATTTAAGAATGAGAGCAGTGAAGGTGATGGTGGAGGGGGAAGGGAAGGGTAGCTCTCCACTGCCACACCTTTACCATAATGCCCCAAGGACAGCCAGATGGTAGCAAAAGTATCCTCAGCACCTTTCGCCTGCTCAGGCCTAAAGGTGGATTTTTTTTTTTTTTTTTTTGACGTGGACCAGTTTTAAAATCCTTATTGAATTTGTTACAATATTGCTTCTGTTTTATGTTTTGGTATTTTGGCCGCGAGGCATGTGGGACATTGGAAGGCGAAGTCTTAACCACTGGACCGCCAGGGAAGTCCCCTAAAGGTGGATTTTTGAAGTCCAGGGACCTAGAAATCAGAAATACCACCTGGCTGTTTGGGAGGACCAATTTTCTGTGGCTTCGCACAAAAGTGTCACAGCTACTCGTTCGAAGGGTGGGCCAGTTCCCCAGGTGACCACTGGTGCTCCTCAGGAGGGCTCCTGCAGTAGCCTGCAGGCTTCAGGGTGGCACTCGAGTTTGTGCTCTGTGCTAGCGTAAGCAGGGACGCTAAGCAAGAGTCCTCACAATACTCTCTTTACTTTATACAGACACATCTATCCACGAAAAAGGCTCTCCCCACGGATGAGGAATTTTAGTCTCAGAAGTTACTTAGCAAGTTGCAAAAGGTTAAATAGGTAGTAAACGGTTAACTGGGATTCAAATCTAAAGTCTAGTTTTCTCTATTCCTCTCTGCCTCTCACCTATTTAACAGGAAAGAAAGTCATCTGACTGGCATACTCAAGTCGTGGTTTATTGGGGGTGAAGTCAAGAACTCACCCTTACCTAAGCTCCCCTAACATCCAGCCTGGTCTTATCACTGTAGTTAATGACGCCTGTGATAAACTAGACACTATGCAAGGCCTGATATGCAAAGCCTCCTTTTTCCAGGCAAAGGACCATGTAGGAATTATCCCCATTTTACAGATGAGCAAACTGAGGCTCAGGTTATTTATTTTCAGCATATCATGCTGGAGAAGCCCAGAGGCAAGGTAATCTCAGGGTCACAGAGGGCAGGCCTCTCCTTCCAAGCAAGATTAGCTTCAAAATGAGTCATTTTTCATTTGTTTCATACACCAGACAGCTGGCTTTTCATACTCAGATATCAACATACCACCCTGGGGGGATCAGCGGCTCCGGCACTACTGTCTGTTCTAATCTGTCAGAGGGACTGAGGCCAGGGAGCCAAGCTTGGTGCATCATTCCTCTAAGGCTCAGCGAAGCAACAGTGGTGCTCACAGTAGGGCAAAACCAGGGACGACTGTGCTGTGGGCGGCTCATGGCACAGCATACGAGGTCCTGTCGTCAGGGTAAAAGAAAATGAAGTAGACATTATAAATGGGATAATGGTGTCTTCAGTCTCCAGGTCTACCGAAGGGGAATGGCGTTAGGGAAAGGGATGTGAGGTCAGAGAGCACCGAAGCTTACCCAGCAGGAGCTTCACAGCAGATACGGACAACAACCTGGAAGGCCGTCGTGCTGTGTTTGCGGTCTCTGAGTCCTGACCAGGGGACCAAAACAAGGCAGAAGTCCAGGAGCAGGTCCCCAATGTGGCGGGAGTACCATTCAAAGAGCACAGGTAGTCTGGTGCTCTGTTAAGGGCTTGGGCTTTGGAGTAGGAAGATCTAAGGTTTAAACCCCAGCTCAGCCAATTACTAGCTCTCATCTTTATCAAGTCTGTTTTCTTGACCTACAATGTGGAAATGTCTACCTTGCAGGGTGTGAAGCTCAGTGACGGTCTTTGTGACGGTCTCAGTGAGATACGCAGGAGGTACTTAATCAAGCTACGATGGCAGCCTTAAATCACATCCCCAAAACCAAAAACCTCACAAAAGTCATTTGCTCAGGCAAAAATTCCAGACAAGATAAACTGGCCTCATGTTAGTCTTCTCTGGAGGAGACAGTGTCCTTTCTGCTTCGGGCCTCAGGAACTGCGAGTCTGGCTGCACCCCCCTTCCCCTTGCTGTCAGCTCAGATGGTGCACGCCTCCTCCAGGAAGCACTCCCAGGGGCCCAGCCGCGGTAGGGACTCTTCTCTGTTCTCTGGTGAGTAGGCACAGGAAGACCGCAGACCCCCACTAACCATGCTGCGCGTCCTCTCACCACCTCCTGACTACAAGCTTCCTGGGGGACAGGGACAAGCCTCTGCTCTCAGGAAGACTCTCAGGTTGCCAAGCACAGAAGGAGCTCGAATACTGGGTGACTGATAGGAATTGGGAGTTAGCATATGGCAATAAAAAGTTAATTCACAACTTCACGGAATCATTCGTTCAGCACGACAGGAGTTTAACATAAAAATATGGCTATAAAACCCCTGCCTTTGGTTGAGTTCCTACCAAACATCCCAACAAGCCAGGTGCACAGAGGGATGCTCACCCCACCCCAGGAGGTCGGCCGCCTCTCCAGCCCCCAGTGGCTGCGAAGGGAGCGGCTGGGGTTTCACTGGCGCTATTTTTCTCCCGCGCTCCACTGTGTCCCCACCCCACCCTCAGAGCCCAGCGGACGAAATGGGCACACGGGGAGGGTTTTCCTGACACAACACAGCCTATCAGTGACAGAACCAGGAGGCTCCTCCACTACTTCCCCCGCACCCACTTCCCCACAGGAGGCCGGCCCTCACAGGGGAAGGACACAGCCCACTGTCTGCAAACACAGACTGTTTCATCTGGAGAGGGAGCTTGAAACCCAGCTGCAGCTAGCTGGAGCCGGCCTGGCTTCAGAGAATGTCCCCAGTCTAAGTCAGTCACAGTAGGAGGTTAATGAGGACTGGAAGACTTGGGTTTGGCCTCAACTCTTTGGACTTCCCAGATCTTAAAGAACCACTGTGGCCTCCTTCCACGCCCAGCCATCTGCAAAATGGCAGAAATGTCCAACAACTCTCCTTAGCTGACAAGTGGCTCAAGAGGTGGTGGCGTTCATACCTGGCGGCCTCCCATTCTCCACAATGGAAGGACATGGACTATGGAAACAGGCGGTAGGACAGGGCAGCCCCATGAGGAACTAAGCACCTGCCCTTGCGCAGCCAGAGGACTTGTCCTTTGCCTAGGAAGCCACCCCTCCCATCTTTCACATCCTCCTCACCTACCTATGCTCGTCCAGAGCAAGTGCCCAGTGAGTTCTCTGAAAGGCACACCGTCACCCAGGCTGTGACAGTACAAACACAACTGGAGGAGAGTACCCCCACATGGCAGCCTATTAAGAGACACTGGGACTTCCCTGGTGGCGCAGTGGTTAACAATCTGCCTGACAATGCAGGGGACACGGGTTCGAGCCCTGGTCCGGGAAGATCCCACGTGCCGTGGAGCAACTAAGCCCGTGCGCCACAACTACTGAGCCCGCGCTCTAGACCCTGTGAGTCACAACTACTGAGCCCATGAGCCACAACTACTGAAGCCCGTGCACCTAGAGGCCGTGCTCCGCAGCAAGAGAAGCCACTGCAATGAGAAGCCCGCCCACTGCAACAAAGAGTAGCCCCCGCTCGCCACAACTAGAGAAAGCCTGCGCACAGCAACGAAGACCCAATGCAGCCAAAAAAAAAAAAAAAAAAAAAATATATATATATATATATATATATATATATATATATATATATATTTTTTTTTTTTTTTTTTTTTAAGAAGAGACACTGACCCACCCAGTAGTGAGAGTACAGGTGGGAAAGCCAGCTTCCAGTCTCATCGAGCTCTCCCCACTCTTCTCTGGGGAGCTGGTTTCTTCATGTGCTGAGGGGCTTGGGACGAGAGGTCCTTAACCCAGGGTCCTTCTAACTCCAAGGATGCACACACAGCAATCCCCTTGAAGGCACAGGAAGCATCTCAGTGTGTGTAAGTCACGTGAATTTTTCTGGGGGAATATCCTCAACATCCAGCTTCTCAGGACCCAAGGAGTACTGAGAATCAAGACGAGTTTTGTAGGCTCCTTCTCGATTGAGGAAACACCCTAACCAGAAGGCAGCACAGGAGTGCTATGCGGGCTTCCCAGGCAAAAGAGGCCTGGGCGCTGTGACGGGGGGTTAGGGTGGGAGGGCGAGGCTCCAGCTCCTGCACCAGGGCCCTTCCAAACAGAACAGCAGGATGGTGAGGTCCCTCTTCTACAGGCTTTCAAGCAGAGCCTGAGTCGCCCTTAAAGTGCACGAATGTCACCAAGAGGAGGTGGGCTCTATGTGTGTCAGCTGAGCCCAACCCGCAGCCCACGCAGCACAACGAGGACACACGCTCTCATGGCTGCAAGCGGCAGGCCCAGGATACAGCAGGGCATGGCTCACTGGGAGACAGGGAGTGAGCAGAGCTTAAAGCCAGGATGGCGTGTGGATGCAAACACATGGCAGCTTTATCTCTAGAACGTCCCAAGTTCAGTAAGGGCAGCAACTGGTTCTATGCAAACTGCAGCAAGCAGTCACTGCGAAGCTCCTAGATAAGGAGACTCGGTCATATTTTAGCAGTGGCCGTAGTGTCACCATTGCTGACTTGCTTGATATTGTTTTAAACCTTCCGATTCCCTGAAGTGTGCTGCCCACAATGCTAGTATTTAAAAGTTTGCCAAATGCACAAAAAAAAGAATCATTGGGCAAGACCTAAGATTCTGAGGTTTGGAGGTCTCTGGGGATCTGCACGCTGAGTCACCATCTACGTCTGAGGACGCAGATCCAATTAAACCCGGTCTTTTTGGCCTTGGGAAGTCACCAGCCTGTCAGGGCCTGAGGGTTGGTGTTTCCCTTAACCAAGTCAGTTGGTAAACAGGTATGGGTGGAACTCACTCAAGACAAACTAAGGGGGAACTTTTTGTCTCCAGAAACAGCCCTGGTAATTGGCAGTCAGCTGTGGGGATACCCTAATTCCCTTCCTCAACTTATTAAGTGTGGGGATGAAATGAAAGCTGCCAACAGCTTCAACTGGCCCCCAAAGAGATTGGGGTTCAGCTGCGGCTGCTGTCATTAGCAGAGAAAGGACTCAGCAGGAGGCTGGGCTCCTGGGAGAGATCTCCTCCCCTCTTGGGCCCTTAGCCAGGAGGAAGATGTCTAAGGAGTTATCAGAGCTAAAGGGGAGAGGTGGCTCCTCTATATGGGGATGGGACAATTTGTGGTTGTGAACGGCGTGGCTCAAACAAGGTCATGCCCGGAGTGGTCAGGGCCGAAGGAGACCGTATGTACTCCGGTTACAGCAAGCAGTCCAAAGCCCAGCGTGCTGAGGGGAACTCACTGGGGGCACTTGCTAAGGGGTTTGGCGCTCTCTCAGGGAAAAGCAGGGCACTGCAAATTGTTAGTGAGAAGTGAAGCAGAGATGACTGATTAGCCTATGAGACCAACAAACAGGACAAGGGAGCTCCACAGAGGCAGCCACCATTTCACTGAACTCCCGCCGTGTGTTAGGAGCTGCACCGGGTACTTTGTTTCTCGTGCCTTTTGTCCTCACGACAGCACACAGTGAGCATCACGGTTAAAGGAGCGTCATTTATTTAATGGATTAGGAAATGGGGGCCCAGAAACGTTAGGTGACTTGCCCAAGGCACCCTGCTGATAAGAGGCAGAGAGGTGATTCAAACCTAGGTTAATCAGCGTATCAGATTCAAAAGCAAAAATGGAAGCACAGGGCCTATAATCGCCCTGGTCAGTGGTGGCCCTTTCTCCCCTCCTGTGCTCGGGCGGGTGCCAGCGCAGTCTTGCACCTTCTGAAGACCGGCACTGTCAGGTGCAGCATCTTATCTCCCTCCCCGAGGGGGCTAACAGCTCTCCCCTCACTGTGACCGACTCACCTGCCAAAAATCCAGCCTTGTACGTCACCGCCACCTTTTTTGTAGGATGAAGTTCACCTTTCTTAGGCTGACATTCAAGGTTCTTGGCAACTTGGCGCTACTTCACTCTCCAACTTGAGCCTCTGCGTAAACCAAACCAAATTCTTTCCACAAATTCTCAGTGTTCTGCTTTTGCTCATACTGTGTCTCCTGCTTAGAAGACCCCTGTCTGCTCTCCTTTCTTCAAGGGCCATCTTAAGTCACACGTCCTACAGGTTGCCGTTACTGACTTCTTCAACAAAAAGCCAGTACTCGGTCCTCTGAGCTCCTGGGAGCACTGAGACAGTACCGTGCTGCAACATCTTCGGAAGCTCGATGGAAAAGAGCATGGACACCCGAGCTTTAGCCTGGAGCTGGCACGTGCTAGCCACGTGGCCAGTGGGGCAAACCACTCTCTGGAGTGGGAGCAGGGCGGACACCGTACCTAGGATGCACGTGAGGATTTAACGAGACAGTAAATGGGGAGAGTATGAATCTGGCAAACAGCCTGTGCTCAGTAAGTTTAGGTAAGAGAAGGTGCTCCCTGGCACCTCCCCACCATGCCTTACAGATGATAAAGGCTCTAGGCTGTAGCAGGCTTGATCCTATACAGAAACAAGTGCATACAAGACCCCTAGCAAGCTGCAAAAGCTCTCCGCAAAAGCTCTCCTTAAGCATTTGCTAAACAAGTGCAAAAAACGACTCTCCTGGGTTCCTGAAAGGAGATCTGGTGGAAGGCAGGTGGGGCCTTCCTCCACCCCAAGGCCTATATAGAATTCAAACCAAGGCACGACAGGACAGCTGAAGGACTGACTTTAAGGGAAGGGCCACCCCTCTGCTCCTGGTATTTGCACTTAGAAACCTGAAGGCAACAGACCAGAGACCTTCTCCCTCTACCTCCTTCCCCCGTACTCCTTTCCTTAACCCCAAATGGAAAGTATTTCCCAATTTACAAATTAAAGTGGCTCTCAAAATCAATTTTATAGCCAGCAATCATGGTTCTGATGTTATGTAACTATTAAAAAAAAAAAAAAAGTGAGATGCCAGCGCTAGAAAGCTGCTCTTTGGCAGAACCACCAGCCTGCCCATGTGACAGCACAGGTTTTCAGCTCTAAAAAGCAAAAGTAAATACAAAAACAAAATGCTATGTCCTTGAGACATAATTACAGCAGAATGAATATGCAAATACAGACTCAGAAGAGTCAGGTACGTCAGTCAACTAATGAGAAGCTGATTACAAAGGGGGTTAGACCAAAACACAGCAAGACTCAGTCATCAAATAAAGGCTGTGAAGGCAACCCTGGGTCTACGGAGGTCACGCCGTGCCCGTGAAGGCGCTTTATGTTCAGTGTTTTTTTCTGGGGGGCGCTGGGGGAGCCAAGAACCTGCACGCATTCTGAGATACAACTTCTAGCTCTGTTACCAGCATGGTCAACAACTGGTATGAAAGAACGGCAGGACTCAACAGCTGTGGAGTAGCTACTGCATACCCAGCACCCCTAGGCTAGTTTTACATGAATTTTTCATTTACTCCTCACGAAAAGCCTATGGGTAAGTGCTGGCAACCCCACTTTATAAATGAGGACTCCAAGACTCAGAGAGATGCCTAAGGTTTAGATGGACTGAGGCCGGGAGCAATATTTATCTCCACGGCCCACACCAGGCACACGGCAGGTACTTAATACATGCCTGGAAAGAATAAGTGAAGTTTCCTAGTCTGGTTCAAAGCCACGTCTAAGACTCCACTCAGAGACCTAAGCCCGACTCCAACCCCATTGCTTCCCCCTTTCCTATGCCTGCTGCCCCTCAACTTCCCCTTCCTCTAACAGTGACCTCCTGTCCTATCACAGCAGCCTCACAGGGATCTGTTATGTCCCTGAATGACTCTCCGGAGGGCACCCGTAACACGCTCACTGTTATTAAGGCTTAGAAGCCCACTTCCCCAGGGCCTGGGAAGCCTGAGGAGAAGTTCAATTGTTTTCCTCCTCCTCCTCCTGCCAGGAGCAGATGGCCACAGGGCCTCACCTCATCCTCAAGACAAATGCACAAGGCAGAAACTAAGCAAGAGGGGCTTCCCTGGCGGCGCAGTGGTTGAGAATCTGCCTGCCAGTGCAGGGGACACGGGTTCGAGCCCTGGTCTGGGAAGATCCCACATGCCGCGGAGCAACTGGGCCCGTGAGCCACAACTACTGAGCCTGAGCGTCTGGAGCCTCTGCTCCGCAACAAGAGAGGCCGTGATAGTGAGAAGCCCGCGCACCGCGATGAAGAGTGGCCCCCACTCGCCGCAACTGGAGAAAGCCCTCGCACAGAAACGAAGACTCAACACAGCCAAAAATAAAAATAATAAATAAATAATAAATAAAAAAAAAAAAAAAAAAAAAAAGAAACTAAGCAAGAATTAGAGGAGTCCCTGTCCTAGAACCACACCCACTGTGGAACTCTGAACGTGCCGGGGCTGAGGGAGGAGGGGAAAGAGGACCACCTTTTCTACTCTGGTTTTCTGGATGAGAAAACCACGACCTACAGTGCGTGACCTGTCCAAAGCCCCATGCTACGTAAGTACAGAAGACAGAGCCCGAATTAGAACCTGGCAGGCCCTCCTAGTTCTCAGGCCTCGATGCAAGCTTTCTAAGGGAAGAACTGTAGGATACTAGGCAGACGGTGCCTTTACCCTCTTCTGCCAGAGCAGTTTTCAAACCTGAGCGTGCCATCAGCATCACCTGGAGGTTCCTGTTGAAACACTCACCCCCAGCTTCCAGCTCTGTAGGTCTGAGGTGGCGTCAGAAATACGTATTTTTAAGAAGTTTCCTGGAGATGCTGCCAGTCTGGGGACCATACTTTGAGAACCAACAGTGCTGAAGTTTCTCGTGGACACTGTGTGTGTGCTGGGGGGGGTGCGAGCTGGTGAGGAGGAGCAGGGAGGAATGTGGCAATAGCATGTTGATATCTTCAAGGTCACAGGATAGACTCTGGATCCATTAAGTAGAAAACTTCTTACTCCTGACACCCTCAGTTCCTTCCACCGATAAAATGGAAGCAATCTTTCTAAACTTTACCCAGGGTGTGTAACATGAGTCTGTGGATTCTGAAGATGCACATCTGGGTCTGCCTATGTCATCACTATCGTATGACCATCTCAACGAAATTCTAAGAGTAGGTGGGAAACTGGACTTCTGGGGACAGGTGTCCCTCCGCTATAGGACTTCCAAAACACTGGGCTGGAGTGACGTGTTCCCGAAGGCTCTCCATGCTACGCCTGGTTGGTGCCCATGCCCCGAGATGCTCAGGGTGGGGGATGGAGGAGGATCTCTGGATCACCTCAGTGGTGACATCTGGATTTCAGTTTAGGCAACTGGCCTAAACTCCCAAGCAATTTTTTTTGGAAGGTGAAAGTCACCCTGTTCTTTGGCCTCGGGTGTGGTACATTCACACTCATTTCCGCTGTCCCATGCAAACCAAGGGTTCCTTCCAAACATTCATCACATCCAAGCCTGCAATCTGGTTACTAACAACAAATGAGTCTTTAGTTGTCACTCCCAGCTCTCCTTATGTCTGGTACAAGGCTGGGCTGTGCTGGAAAGGCCCATGTATTCTGCCAAGATCTGACAGCACTACCCTTCTTTCAGTCCATGCCTTAGCTTTGCCCTAGACTGGAACTCTCTGGGAGGACATGCCTTAGACATGTACGAAAAAAGCAGAAAGGAAAAAAATAAAAGGGTGCTGTACATGATATTTAAGGGCTTCCTTTTTGCAAAAGTATGGAAGTAAACACGGAATGAGTCAATTGGCTCACGTCATCTGTGTCTTTCCCACTGGAACAGAGGGTCAAAACCAAAATCCAACATGATGTACCATAGCCCACCTGCCTTCCACTACTGCTCTAGTGCCAGGCCTTGGAATTACCAAAAGCCAAGGTTACCTACCATTCATAAGATTACCTGCCCAGGCCCCACATCTGGCTCCTTTATGCAGCCTGGGAAAACAGAAGCATTTTCATCTTCTTCATTATGCCCTAAGGTGTGCCTGGGTGGCTCTAATCCTGAGTCCCTAGACATCACTTCTTTTTACAAAGAAACAAACTACAGAATTCTGACCTGTGTATGATGCAGACTGAGTTACAGCTTTCCCCTGGCACCTGTAACTGAAAGCGTAATTCCTTTAAAGTTGGGAAATTCATTGCAGTATTTTACGGTATTGATTTATTTTAAACTTCGCTGGCAGTTTTAAGGCCTGCATGCCTCTGAATCCTAGAAATGCTGGAGGAGGTCTCCATTTCCTTTGGTTTTGTAAAATCACAGAAGACTCACTAGGGGAAATGAAAAGAGCGGCCGGGAGCTTATACGTTGCTGCCCTAGTTTATCAAGACAGAACCCTGGGCATTCTCTCCAGGTCCTCATCTTGAATGCCCCTCCGACTGGGGATTTCACTACAATGACAGTCCCCTCTCCCCTTACCAGCTAAGTCCTGTACCCAACAAAGCCTCAGTGTGCCAGGGCGAGTTTCACACAAACTCTGAGATGTGACCTCCTCACTTACCACCTGGCTTACAAGGTGCCCCTAAACCTACCTTCAAGAACCAGCCCAAGGCACCACCTTCTCTAGGAAGCTTTCCCTCCACTCTTCTCCAGGCTTCCTGTATTTCTCTTCCTGTATTTCTACAACTAAATGTTGTCTTAGGTCCACAGCTAACCTGTGAGCTCCTAGAGGACAGCACTGGGGTCTACACTATCAAGACCACTGCTGGGCAAGCGCCTGTCATACGAGGGCTCCTGCTCACCAAATCTGACTTGGCCTCAGAATCTTTCAACACAGGGCTGCAGGCAGCCACATCAACAACAGGGACGAATCATGAAAGCCCTCGGCTTTGGTCAAGAGTCAATAAATGAGCTGGAAGATGGGTCAGGGAGAAACCCAGCAACTCTGCCATTTTGCTTTGGATCCTCATCAACCTTAAGTGTCCAGGCTAAGCTCACTTAGAACGGGCTTCTGCCAGGTCCCGGGGAACAGAGACAACAGGGTGCCTTTGGGTCACATCAGAGCCCTTCCTTGTCCTGGTGCACAGACTGTCCTGTCAGCACCCCCTCAGTGCCAGTGCTTTCCTGCTGCCCCCAAGGGGGATGCACTTCGGGTCTCCCGCTTTCCAACCTTTTGGGAATTTTAACCTCTGCCTGCTTGTGTGGCTTCTGCCACTGTCGCCCGGCCCTTGGTTATGTGGGTGCCTCACCATCCCTGCCTTGCCTCGCCTGCCCATGTTTGAGGCTGTATCAGTGTGACACAAGAGGAATCAACACACAGGTGATCTCGCCTGAAGGAGCAGAAGGTGGCCCTGCTGCGGTGTGCTGTGCCGAGACTGCCAGACTCCGAAAGATGCCCACAGGCAGCACCGACACTAATACCTGGGGGCCTCTCGTGTGGAGCTAATAGGAGGGGGAACCCACCTCGAAACCCATCAAAAGCTGCTTTCAAAGAAGCTGTAGGAGGCAGGATAGAACAGTGGAATTTCCAGTCAGGTATCCTGCCTCTGAAAACTGTGTCAAAATGATTCTCAGCTTCCTCATCAGCAGAATGATGGCAGATAACAGAACACTTATGCAGATGATGTGATAATAAGATACTTTATGTAAAAGTACTTAATTCAGGGCTGGAGATAAAAGGGCAGGGCCTCTGCCCTGCACAAGTCAGAGGGCCCCTCAAAACAGGTTTTCAGAACCAGAGCTGTTATTGTGGGAGGGAGTATCTGTGTCCCTAGCGTAAGAGGAAATGGGAGTTGGAAAGACCCCAACCATCAGGCAGCTTTGCTCACAGCTGGAGGATTACAGGAGCTATTCTGATTTGCCCGAAGGGGTGCTGCCTAGGCTGAGAGGAGCCCAGGATGCCAGGGAGGAGGAGAATGTGAGCAACAACAGCCCTGGGGCAGGCCTGTCCCCTCATGAACGCTTTGATGTCCTGCAGAGCTTCAAGGGACAGATTATCCTTGTGGGCAACCAGCCCCATTACATAACAGACAGCTCAGTTTCCTTGTGTTGAGACAGCAGGAGTGACAGACAGAGAGGGCAACAGCGGGGGCAAAAGCTGGCGCCCAGGGAGCTGCCTGGCCTTACAAATACCAGCCTTCCCCACCTGGGGGATCTCCCAAGAAACACCAGTAGACAGACCCAGAACCAAGGGATGGCCTGCACACCGCATACCAGTGGTACCTAGAACTGCCGGGTCTTCAGTGAACGCTGAGCTTTACATTCCCAGGGAAAAGAGCAGCAAACCCACAACCTCTGCTCTCACACAGCCCCGTGAAGTCTAGTGAGACAGGGTAAAAGCAAGGCTGGGGCCTCCATTTATAGACAGGGACTCAAAAGATGCTCAGCAGTTCTAGTTCTGCTTGGATCTAAGAATTAATAGTCACTGGCTAAATACACCCCCCCCCCACCACCATCACCAAATCTCTCTAACTAAAACTTCCATTCTCTCCAAGGACCTCATCATCCACTTCAGGGTGAGGCTGGCACTTCCCTCTTCTACTCCTCCCATCCTCCCTTCGGGCAGTTCAAGGCTCCACCAGACACTAAGAGGGATGAGCCTCTGGGCTGTGAGAATCGAACTTCTGACTTGGGTCTCTTCGGCAGTTACACCCTCTCTGGGAAGCCTTCCTCCATCACTGTCCTTTGGGCTACCTAGGTGTTTACCAGCACGCTCTGAACCTTCTCAGAGTAGAAGAAACCACCTCCCAACTGGAAACCGACTAAGTGCCAGGCTCCTCGGGTCCACGTTACTCAACTCAGAATGCACTTCCTGCCCCACCTAGTGCCGCGCAATCTACGTGAGGCTCAACTGTTTGTTGAATTTTGAAAACATTTGAGATTTATAGGCAATTCCATGAGGCAATACACCATATTGGTTACAGCCATGGACTTAGACCTGGGTTCAAATCTAGGCTTTGACCCTTACTAGCTCTGAGAGCTTCAGGAAGTTACTTGAAAAGAAGTAAATGAAATAATGGTCATAAAGCACCCAGCCCAGGGATGTCCATTAATTATCATCCTCTCTGGCACTGTTGCCCTCCATCAAAGCCTTAGCCTTCTAGACTCAGGAGGTGAGGCTCCAAATGAGGGTCTTACATTCCCAGAAGCTAGGTCTCACCCATGGTCTCATTCTGCCCCTTCCCACAGGGAAGGCAGTCCTGGGAGAGAAAGGCCTGTCTTATGTGTTCCTGGGTTAGTTCCGATGGCTGGGTCAGGAAGTCACACTCAGAGATGGGGCCTGGAGACCTACCTAGTCTTGGGTTCCCAATTTCGCACTTAAAATCTTTTTTAAATTTACCACCACCTGCCCCCCTACCCCGGACTCTGTTTTGAAGACTTTGTTGTTTAAAACAGACCACGTTAATTAAACATTTTCCCCCCATTTTTAAGTTTTTAGTCTTACTTTTGATTAACTTGATACCTGTAATGTGACACAATTCGGGTATAATTCCAGCCGAAAGGAAGCGAATGATCTGAATTGGCTTCTACAGCTTCAGTGTAAGCATATGTGCTGCTTGCTGCCTGTGAGATGAGCTGAAAAAGCTTTTGAATCTCCAGCAAAGGGGCTCGACTAGGGGTTTAGGAACCCTCATGTTAAAAAACCTCAGATCTCATAAAACAGAAACAAAATCTGAAGCCCAGGTCAAGGGGCCAACCGGATACCCAGCATGTTAGCCCAGAGCCACATCTTTGGACCCTAGGCCAGGGAATAATATATCATTTATTACTTCAACAAGAAATTAGGCCCGATTT
This sequence comes from Balaenoptera musculus, assembly GCF_009873245.2. Classification (NCBI taxonomy): domain Eukaryota; kingdom Metazoa; phylum Chordata; class Mammalia; order Artiodactyla; family Balaenopteridae; genus Balaenoptera; species Balaenoptera musculus. The sequence continues at coordinate 29,388,715 of NC_045799.1, read as the reverse complement.
CTTTCTGATGTTGGGCAGCTACCAAGATCGCATATGGTACAAAGAACATTTTCTATGACCCCTTAGGTCACAACAACATCTGATTTCCTTCAGCAGACCTGAGCTGCCCACTCCTAATAAACATCATTCAAGGCCCTGGCTTCAAAAGGCCCTAGGTAACTGAGGTTTGTGTATTAGACAGCAAACTTGGCCATGAATGCAGAGTTCCTTAACCCACAACAACCTCCCCGTTAACATGTGGGCAGTGGTACCTGGAACATCAGTCTGGCTGGCTTCCTGCTTTGGGTAAGGCTTTTGGCTGGCTGGTAGGAACCATTAGGGGTTATTAAACATCTTCAAAAAGTGACAAGTAAGGGAGAGATAGGACCCCTCAGTGAGTAACCTTTAAAAACAGATACATTTTTCTGGAACAAGCAATTGGATAGAGTTGCCTTGATTATAGCTTTGTTTCAAAGAAGAAAGCTATTTGGCAGTCCTCAGAAACAAGGCAACTAAAGACCACCATCTTCAGAGGAACAGAAGACAACGCTTCCACCTCAAGCCCAAGCGTGCATCTAAGACTGCGCTGTCCAGCATCTCACTTAGACAGTTTCTACGGGGCACTTTCACAGCCTCTTGCAACTCCCCCAACAACCTCAATCAGATAAGTATGATCTACTCCACTTTATGGATGATGAAACCCAGAGAGGTAAAATAACTTGCCTGAGGTCACAGAGCCAGTAAAGCACAGAAGTGGGACTCGATTCTGGACAGTCCACGAGGCAACACTCCTTTCAGAGGAATCCCATGTTTCCAACCCAAAGTGCAATTCCATTCATGGTTGCAAAAAACTGAAACCATTTAGTCCCAATTTAAACATTACTCTGAAATCTACAATCCTAGATTGCTGAGGCGTTCCTTCACCATTCCTTCATCACGCTGCTACTGGGAACGACTGGGTGTCCTTTATGCAGCTAGAGTTTGACCCACGACAAAAAGTTTCGTAGGAAAGCTGGCCAGGAATCAGGACACACAAGTTCTGCCCCTTCATTTGGGACCTTGAATAAGTCCCTTCTTTCTAGGTCTCTCCCTACTTCTCAGCTCCCCTTCACAGTAAAATTCCTCAGGAAGAGGCATCAAAATGTGGTTTGTAGCTCGGGAGTACACGAAGCCAAAACTTTTCATAGTTATTTACCTTTTCCACTTTCATTCTCTCACAAGTGTACTGTGAAGTTTTCCAGAAGTTACATGATGAGTGACATAGCACCAGGTTACAAAGTAAAAGCAAGTAAGAATCCAGCTGACTATCAAGGCAGATGTTAAGATTTGTAAAAATATAAAACAATGCCACTCTACTCACTAAATATGTTTTTGAAAAGTTATTTTTCATAAATTATGTATGTTAATATGTAACTGAATTACTACTCATTTGAAAGGACCATTTAAAACATTTCTCAGTTTTAATTTCTAATACCAAGACCCATAGATATAACCCAAAACAAAAACTCTGGAATCCTCAATTTCAGGAGTGCAATGGGGCCTTCAGACCAAAAACTGAGAATCGTTGGCCTACTCTCTCACGGTCTCCGATTCCTCCCCTTCATTCTCTCTGAAACCCACTCTAGTTAGGGTTCTCATTATGAGCCCCCAAAATTGCTCATGAACACTAATAACTTCCCAATCGCTAAATCCAATGGTCAGTGGCCAGTCTCATCTCATCTCACTCAGCCTACCTACAGAACACGCCACGGCTGATTCCTTCCTTCTCCTGAGGTCTTTTCTCCACCTGGCTTCCAGGACACCATGCCCAGGTCTCCTATACCTCTGGCTTCCTTTCCTTCTCTCCAAGCTCTGTTTTGCTTTGAAATCTTTTCTATGCCCACTTTAGAACCTTGGTCATCTCCAAATTAGTACCTCTAGACCATTCTCTCCTCTGAATTCTAGACTCACACAACAGCCTACTCGACCTCTGTACTTGGTCACCAGCGATTTTTTTTCTTTTTCTGCTGAGCCGCACGGGTATGCGGCATCTTAGTTCCCTGACCAAGGATGGAACCAATGCACCCTGCAGTGGAAGTGTGGAGTCCTAACCACTGGACCACCAGGGAAGTCCCTCAACTTCTGTACTTGGATTCTAAACAGGCATTCCAAACTTTCAGATGACCAAGACCTAACCTTCTCCAGCCAAATCTGTTCTTCCTCATGTCTTCCCCATCTCATTTGATCCTCTCTATCCTTCCAATGGCTTCCGAGGCCAAGAACTTGTAGCCACCCTTAATTCCTTTCTCTCACATCTTATGTTCAATATAGCATGAAACCCTGTTGGTTGACTTCAAAATTCACCCAAAATCCAATCGTTACCTCCCCTGTTCCGCTGTTCAAAGCCACCATTATCTCTCACCTGGGTTATCATAGTAGCCTCCCATCTCATCCCCTCACTTGCTCCCTTCAGTTTACTTTTAGCACAGCAGGTACAGTGATCCTTTCAAAAGATCAGATATCACACAGCTGAAAACACACCAATGACCAGAAGATTAAAAGCCAAAATCCTCACAGTGGCCTACAAGGGCTATTCTAGTTGACTCCTAATTACCTCTCTAGCTTCTTTTCCTATACTCTCCTCCCTGCTCACTCTATCTAGCCTTCAAGCTGTTATAATGGTTATTGCCTCTGTCTGGGATGTTCTTCCTCCAGAAATCCTCATGGTTCACTCCCTCTACTCCTTCTAACCTTTGCTCAAAGGTCACTGTCTTAAGAAGACCAACCTTGATCTCTTCCACTTGGAAGTACACCTCCATCCCTCACCTCCCTGCATTCTGATCTCCCTTATCCTGGGGTCTACATCCCTCCACTAACCCACAGCTAAGTTATGTCTGTCTCCCCAGTAGATGTAAGCTCTACAACTGTAAGAATTTTTGTTGGTTTTGCTCACTAATGTATCTTCTGTGCCTGAAATAGCCCCTGGCAAATAGTTTCTCAATAAATGTTGAATGAATATATGGAATTAGCTTCTCCATCTATAAAGCTTGATTGGGAGAGAGGGGAGTTTAGACTCAATAGTTCCTCCCAGCTCAAGCCTCTGATTCTCTAACCAGCCAAATACTCAATTTATACCACAACGATTTGAACCTTTGGCACTACAAGGCTCAGCTCCTGGTCACAAAGACCAGGGCCCTGGACCCAGCCCTCAATTCTAAGTGCCCAGCTAGGACAAGGCAGGATAGGTACCAACTGACCAAGCACTGTCCTCATTAGTTGTCAGAGTCTGGGACACTTGGCCTTAACTATGTTTCTGATCTTTTCCCATCCCAAGGTCACCTATTTCTCCTACCTGAAGCAATCACTGCTATTTAGCTTTAACTTTAACTTTGCCCTGCAACAAAGCACAAATCCCAAGTGTGGGTGTCCAAATGGGAGCCATGATTTCAATTAGTTATGACAACCCCATAATCCTAACCCAAATTCAGATCCCTCTTCCAATGACAACCTTCTTTCTACCCCAGGGCAAACTTGAATTCTAAGAGGTTTTTTTAAAGTAGAAAAGATGAGATGGAAATGGAAAGTGACAGCATGAAATACAATTAAAATACTGTCTAGCCAACCCTTTTTAGGCTCGAACATGGTACTACCCCAAACCTAGCTTTAAGAACGCTGTTCTCTTACTCACTGGGCAGTAGGACAAACTGGCCTGGCACCTGGAAGATAATGTTTGTGGAATGGAAGAATTAAACCTGGAGTGACTCATTTGAGAAGTAAGTTCACTGAATACTGAAGCATAACCAGGCTCAAATCAGCATTAACCAATACCAACCAGAAATGTGAGGGTGATGAAGGGAAAGAAGGGACTAAGAACCCACCTAGGTAATGGAGGGCTCTGTGCCCTAGGAGCTGAGGCTCCTTCCTCATGACCACTGGGATCAGCTTCCGCCCCCTATCACCTCCTCTCAAGCCTTCAGCAAAATCTAAGACTAGCTTATTTCCAGCTTGCCCTCTTGATACCAAGAAAAAAGGGGCTGGGGGGAGAAGGAAAATGAGTAAGATATACCTGCCCTCAAATTAGTAGGATCGTGGGTAAATGACTTAACCCTTGCAGGGTTGCAAAGGTGAAACAAAATGGCACATGTGAAAATACCTAGCATTCATGGTAGGTATTCAATGTTCTTTTCTTTTCCATTCCCTTTAAGGAAAATGAATCATATCTGACCAATACGCTAGCCAGCATGTGTATCTACTGACATTAATCTTCCTACATCTATTACTTCCTTCTACTTTGATATTGGCCAGTTGCCTTGCCAATTCTGCCCCAAAGATCCAAGCACTCCTCTACCCTCAGTGCTACTACATTTAGGTTCAACAACATCCCTTACTAGCGTGAATCAAATAATTGGTCCAACTGGTCTCCCAATCTCCGGTTCAAATCAGCTTACACATGCTGAAGCTCTCAGTGCTACATTGCTCTTCTCTGGTTTGCATATGGCTCCCGAATGCCTACTAAGTCAAGGTCAAATTCCAGGGTCCCATGTTTCACCTTATTTCTAGTCTTATTTCCCTTGCTCACATCTCAGACTCTGGTCCAACTGAACTACCAGTGCTGTTCCTGGTACATACACACTTTTGGATTTTCCACTTCAGCTCTATCCACGCTCCAGTAGGCCACTGTCCTCCCCAACTACCACCTGTCTACTACATCCTTCACTACTCCAAACTGCTGGAGGCTCTCCAATATGCTAGGCTCCCACTGGCTTCAGGTCCCTTGCAGAGGCTAGGCCTTTTACCTGGGATGCTCCCCTCTGCTTCCAATTCCCTACTCTTGCTTCTGGGCACTATTCCCTGAAAGGTCAATTTCCTTACATTCGTTGTAAAGCAACTATGATAAATACTGATTTAATGTTTCTCTCTTTGACTAAGCTGCAGAAGTCATGAGGATGGGGCATGTTTCTGATTTTGCTTACCACTGTTATCCCAGAGCCTAGCACGGTACTTGACAAATGAAAGCCCACAATCAATCTGTTAAATAAGCAAAGATTTCTCTAAAAAATATTCACTCACACACTGTTTATAGTATCTAAAATGGAGAAATGGACATCTGCTATCTGAAGTGGGAGAATGATTACATTACTGTACCTATAATGGAATGTCAATTACTGAAGGCCATGCTTTCAAAGTATGACATGGAAAATGCTTGGGTTAAAGCTGAATGGAAGAGCAGGAAACTAAACCTAAAAGAGCATGATCTAAACTATGCAGAATTGGATGTGCGAGTAGGAAAGATACAAACTGGGGACAGTTTATATTCTGAAAAAAATGTCCGTACTTCTTTTGCACGTTTTCTACAGTAAGCGTTTATTAATTGATGAGAAAGTGTTTCTAAAAAACTTAAAAGAGACTCAGCTCAAATGCAATGTCTACTCAAAACTTCCCTAGACTTTCTAATTTGTACTCAAGTAATCCCACATCTCCTCATTGAGACTTGGGAGGAATCTTTGGTAACAAGCACTTAGTTCTCTTCAAGCCTGCATTTACCCCCAACTCCATACCCCCCGCCTCCCTGGGCTCAGATTGAAGAATCCAGTAGTCCAGGAAGTGTGCATGCAGAACAAAAAGAAGTACACTCACCTAGTTTAAAAACACCCAAGATGTTTTGCCCTGAATTTTAAGCAGCACATGTGACCTGGTCCATTCTGGTTTCAAGTTCAAAGGCATCAGGCCGGTCCTGTGGGTTAGCAGCTAACATATCTTTCAAGAGCTGCTTGATCCCCTCAGACATGGAAGTCCTGCGTTTCTGGGGGATGTGCAACTCCATCTTTGGGTTTTCTAGCAGCGCCTCACCAACAGGGACGATCTCAGTCCCCTGTTTGATATAGGTCCCCAGGAGCTCCTTCTTGGTCTCAGAGTCAATGAAAGTGATTCTTTCTATCATTGCCCAGATGATAATGCCCAGGGCAAAGATGTCAGCCTTGGCTGTGTAGTGTCCCTCCCAGACTTCAGGGGCCATGTAGAAGTCTGAGCCGCAGGCTGAGGACAGCCAGTATTTATTCACATTCACATTTTTGTTGTCTTGATTGCCCTCTTTACCTCGGGGGGCCAGCCCAGCACAGACCTTGCTTAGTCCAAAGTCTGCCACCTTGAGGATGGGGGTGCCAGACCGCTCTGTGATGAGGATGTTGTCTGGCTTTAGGTCCCTGTGCACGATGTGGTTTTTGTGCAGGAAGGCAATGGCGCTCGTGAGCTGTAGCATGAAACTCTTGTTGGTGGCTGGGTCCGGCCTCCGGGACAGGACATACTGATTCAGGTCTCCACCTTCACAGAACTCCATGACAAACCAGAGATAGCAGGGCTCCTCAGCATAACCCAGGATCCTTTCTCCTAAATCAAGGGAAGACCAGAAAGAGCCCAAGTGAGATGGACACAGTCACACCACTTGTAGACTAAAGGGATGTAGCACATTAGAGTAGGAGTGACAGTGATGACAATCGCTCCAATCCAAGAGGACCAGCACAACTGGCACGGAGCCAACTCTGCACAACAAGGCCCATCTCTACTCATACAGGGTGAGTCAAGGGATAACAAGATAAGGGAACCCTGGTTTACTGATGATTAGCCAGGAGGCAACTTAGTTCACCTTTCCCAGTTTCCACCTCTGCTTCTTCACCTGTAAATGGCCGTGTGTAACACAGAGTACCAACACTGGCCCTTGACATTCAATTTAATATTTACTACCACCCTAGGAGGTAGGAAGAAATAGCCCCATCTAATAAAATGAAGAACCCGAGGCTCACAGAGACTTAGAGTTAACAGACTCAAATCCATGACTGCAGCGCCACTGTGTTTCATTATACTGTCTCCAAATAGGCAGCACCATACCACCCACATCTCCCAGGGCTGCTGCTGAGACGAGGGAAAATTTGCGAGAAGACCGTCAAATGTCTGTTACTCCATGCTAAGCCAAAGACCTTCCCTCCCTTCCTTCCTGCCTTGTGCAGGGATTCTTGTCAATGCATCTAGAATGGCACTACAAGTTTATTTCAGACACACTCCAACTCAGTGTTTTCTGGTAGCCCACCACACGCCTAGCACAAGTTAGGTACGTGACAGGCCCATCTCTATGAAGTTTAGTTTGAAGGAGATAACGGATGTTTAAAACAGCAAGTATCATTAGCTGTGCATCTGCATCAAGGTCAAGTTTTACGAACAGTGAAGGGTGGGTAGGAGTCACCAGATCTAAAGAGGTCCGAAGGGGCAGGACTTGAGTCACCCCTAAGAGACAGGCAGTAAATCAGCAGGGAGAAGCCAGAAGGAAACTCTAGGCTGAGATGGGATGGATAACGAGGCACAGGAACAAATGGACCAGAGAGGTGTAAATAGGAAGTCTGAAGTGGGTGTAAGATGTAATCAAGTTATGTGGAAACTTGAAACTCCAGCTCTGCCTTCCTCAGAAAGTCTTTCCTTTTGAACCACAGTAACTCCAGGAAAGCTGCTGATTGGCATCTCCAAACAAATACCAATACACTTTATAAAACAATTAATGGTACACTGAACCCTTAGCATGACGTTATTTGGTGACTGCAAGAGCCCAAAAAGCTTGAGCCTAAGTAGGCAGGTGTCTCATCTTGCTGATGAGGAGGCTGGGTCAGCCCCGGGTGGTCACATGGATCATTCGTGACTGAGCCAGACCCTGAGGAAAAGTCCTCTGATCCCCCGTACAGTGTCTCCATTCTACCAAAAATGAAGGCTGCAACCCCTCACACAGCCTCTGCCAGAGGGTTTCTTTCACTAGTCATTTACTTTATTACAAAGAGAATGGGTGATCCAGATGAGATGCTGCTAAGCCCCGAAATTACCAAGGCACATAGTCTACAAAAAGCCAGTGGTTTGGGAGTTCTAGGTTGATGCAAGAAGATGACTAGATGGACAAGGCAAAAGCTTTAGGTTTTTGACCACGATCTGACAGACCACATTTCCCCTGTAATTATATAATTTGTTTATACTGCTCACAATCAAAAGTAATACAGGTAGAACTAGTTTAGGGCAGATGGTTTTTTTGTTTTTTGTTTTTAAATCAGTTGTTTCCCATCTCATAATCCTCTTTCTAGGTCACCTGCTCCAGTAGGCTGAGGTTCTATCTAAAAAGACTGCAGGGACTTCCCTGGTGGCACAGTGGTTAAGAATCTGCCTGTCAATGCAGGGGACACGGGTTCAACCCCTGGTCCGGGAAGATCCCACATGCCGCGGAGCAACTAAGCCCGTGTGCCACAACTACTGAGCCTGCGCTCTAGAGCCCGTGAGCCACAACTACTGAGCCCACATGCCTAGAGCCCGTGCTCCGCAACAAGAGAAGCTACCACCATAAGAAGCCTGTGCACTGCAACGAAGAGTAACCCCCACTCACTGCAACTAGAGAAAGTCCACGCGCAGCAACAAAGACCCAACGTAGCCAAAAATAAATTAAAAATAAATAAATAAATAAAAAGACTGCAAAATGAAGTGGTGATCTGAGCCCCGATCAATCAACCTAGACTCCTGAGTAAAGACACATGAAAAGGAGAACAAGAAATGTTTGGGGGTGGTAGAGCCAGAAAGGAAACTATTAAAAAGGCATCAAATTCCTTCTGCAAAGGCCACATCAGAAAACAGTGAAACTTCTGGTAGGGAAATAAAGGGTGGGGAATGATGATTATTTTATACGCAAAGTTGGTAACTATGGCAATTGAAATAAAAAGACAACAACTCTGTAAAACAGACTACATATAAGTCCAGGTTATGAGAATTCAGGGAAAGAAAAAGAAAAAAAAAAAAGGTAAAAGTGCCCTCAGTCAGTGAGTGAGTGGGTAGATGAGACCCGGGATCGAGGGACTTGCTCTGGGGAATGAGCTAAGGTCAGGAGATGCCAAAGAAGGGGGCTGTTTGTAGAGATGACAGAACTGGACCGGAAGCAGACAGAGCGTCAGTGAGCATGACGGAATGGAAAGTGGGGGACGCAGCTACTTGTCCCAGAGACAAAAAGCACTCTGCACAGGGAAGGACCTTGGGCTTACTTCATGAGAAGCTGCAGTATGTGTTTTCATGAAGGAATCCCAACTGCCCACAAAAAACATAAGAGGCATGTAAGAATTCCAGCCCTTTTCTTCAGGCAGATTGTCTACCTGGGCCTCTCAGCTACCTTGCATCACAGAAAGATGGAGGGAGGGAATGCGGCACTCAACGCACTGGGTGCATTTCTGTTGAGAAGCAAGTAGTAGAAGAGCACACAGTAACAGAAGAGTAATAGAAGACCGGAAGACAGGAGTCTAGGTTGAGACCCCAATTCTGCCCCTGGTTTACTGGGTGGTTTCGAGACTGAGTATGATGGGAAGATAGCTAGAACCTGGGGCAAGTCCCTGAACCTCTTAGACTCAGTCTTCTCAACCATCAAATGAGAATGACACTTACACCACATATTCCTGAGTTAAGTCACAGTCGGCAGAGTATAAGGTACTTTGGGGGAATCACATCCTTTACCATCTCCTACATCATCATTCCCACCGGACCCCAGCCAAGTCCTAGCAAGTCACGGATTTCAATACTCTCAGTGCTGGAGGCCAGAGAATATAGCTCTCACACGTTAGGCAAAAGATGAAACTGAGATCAGAAAATGAAAATGGATGATTATATCACATTTCTCCGGCTGCAATAGCTAAAATCCATATTCTAGCCAGAGCAGGCCACTTTTATTTGAGGTGACCTCTCTACGTAAAAGGTGACCCCTCTCCCCAAATCTGTGCAGGTGCATCTGAATGTGTACCTTAGGACCCAGTCTGAAAGCTAGCCTACTCGACATGTGCCTGATTTCCCAGGTAACTTTCCTCTTCTGACCAGCCAAAGCCCAAGTCTCATTATTTACCAGGGTGACTGTGCACTGGGGAAGGGAAAATGGTCAAACTTCCAGGAATTATCGAACACTGGTTCTAAGCTGACACAAATTCCTGGAGACTCAAAACGTCACCGTGGTCCAGTCAGGGTAGGGGGCCGATGGAGGTCAGGTGACCAGTGGAGTTTCAGCTCAGGTCTGTTTCACAGCCACCCCAGTGGGTCACTGAAGCCACCCTGTGGTTACTTCCCCAGTTTTGGGATGTAAAACTGGAACAAACACATGCAGAAACTAGTAGAATCCTCACATGAAATTCAGTTTTTTGAACTGACAGAAACAAACAAAATTTACTTAAGTTTTATAATCCCCTTGTTTGGTATAAATCTGACAGTTCTGTAAGACTAAAAAGGGCTGAGAATTTAGCTGCCCATAGCTGGAGAAAAGGGAGTGTTATTTGAAGGTGATAAGGATTTGTGGCAAATTAACCTTTGAGAGTCCACTGGCTTCCAGGAACTATTTGTCACGGCCATGAGTGGTTGGTAAGGTGCGATCCTGCACAGCCACCTCCCTCCACCAGAACGTGCTAACTCCCAGGTTACAGGGGGCAAAGAAATGTACTTGGATTAGAGGCAGGCCTACCTTCAGGGGCGTTTTATTACCTTTCCCAAGTCCAGTAGCCAGAAGACCACAAAATAAACTCTGTATTTCAAAACATATCCTATGCCACAGTTCACAGAGAAACAATTAAAAAAAAAAAAAAATCAAGCAGGGGACTTCCCTGGTGGTCCAGTGGCTAAGACTTGGTGCTCCCAATGCAGGAGCGATCCCTGGGTTTGATCCCTGGTCAGGGAACTAGGTCCCACATGCCGTAACTAAAAGATCCCACACTCGGCAATCAAGATCCCAAGTACTGCAACTAAGTCCCGGTGCTGCCAAATAAATAAATTAAAAAAAAATAAAGTTAAAAAAAAAATCAAGCAGGTGCCTCGCATCTCATTACTCATGGGCATAAGTAGTGGCTGAAGTCTCCCAACAAAATGGGCTGTATTCAGAAACTTGAGGTCGGGAGGCTCAGCATAAGGATAAGTCAGTATGAGCTGTGGAAAGCAGGCACTTCCTGGAAAGGGATACAAAATACCCAGAATTTTATAAGCCCATTTCCAAGCATCCTCCAGAAATTCGACTTTTTTTTTTTTAATTGAAATATAGTTGATTTACAATGTTATGCCGATCTCTGCTGTACAGCAAAGTGACTCAGTTATACATGTACATATTCTTTTTCCATTATGGTTTGCCACAGGATAGTGAACATCGCTCCCTGTGCTGTACAGCAGGACCTTGTTGTTTATCCCTCCCCTGTATAATGGCTGGCATCTGCTATGCTCTAGTATAAGTACACAGTTATGCTAGAGCACACACTGCTCGGCAGACCCCAGACATGTGATGAGCAAAAGCCTCTGCCCTTATGAAGGCTTCCAGCCATTAGAAGCAGAATGACTGCAGCTATGAGAGTAAGGAAGAGGAGGCAGCTCTGCCTGAGGGGTAGGGAAAGGTGGTTAGGACGAGAGAAGGGCAGGCTGAGAGTAAGCGGCTCATGCACCGTGTTTCCCGGGGTGAAGAGAGTGAGCACACGGCACAGGGGGGTGTAAGCTTGCAGCGAGGGACCCACGTAACCTGGGGTAATCACAGAAGAGATGTGGTAGGAGATGGGGAGAAATGAGGCTGGAGGTGAAGCTGGAGTCAGCTCATAAGAAATGGTATCTGGCAGACTACAAGAATGTGAACCCTAAGAAATGGGAAGTGACTAAAAGTTCTTGAAGTATTTTAGAAAGATAAGCTGCTTATTGAAACTAAGAAGTCACCAGTGTTAAGTTAGACGTACCACTTAGGTAAGACATCCAAGCTGTTGACAACACTCTGGTTTACCACTGACTGAGTTCTGATTTCAGAGATGTTAACATGTGGAAGAACACATCTGAGAATCAACGAAACAGGTTCCCTCTGGAGGCAAGAGGAGTTAGAAATGGAAGACAGACTAGAGGCCAAGAGACGCATCAGGAGGTCCTGAAAGCTGAAGAAGTGCGGGCTGGCCAGGGAGGAGGCGGTAAGGGGATGGGAGAAAAGTCTTGGAGGTTTAGAATCAACAGAGCTGAGCAACTCATCACTTCACATGTGATGGAAGGAAGGAAGAAGCCAATCCTCTCTTCTTACTCCCAACTTGCATCTACGTACATGACCCTTTCACAAGTGAGGAAACTGAGGCTCAAAAGATTAAATACCTTGCCTTTGGTCTCACTACAGTCTCACAGAGGCAGACCCCAGAGTCTCCACAGCCTGGATTCCTAACCCTGATGCTTTACTGCTGCCTCTCCTTGCCTGCAGCAGAAGTTAACACCTGGATGTTCCATTTCCCACTGACACAGTTCCTTGTTAAGTACTCTTACGGATGCCCCCAAGGAGTTCAATGTTCCTTAAGTCTCCGGTATTGATAGGCCAACCACATAACACGCTGATTCATTTTTCATAGAGGATTAATTATGATTTTGATAAGCATGCTGAGATAAACAATTCAGCAATATTTATCACAAGTCTCCAAAATGCTCAACGTGACATAAAAATCCCACTCCAGGAATTTATTCTAAGCGAAGAGTACCAAAAAGGCAAAACAAAAACAAAAACCTACCACTACCAGCAACAAAAGGGCACACCAAGCACTAAAAACACACAGAACTGGTATTCCACACAGCACAGTACAAGTAAGGAGTTAGAACAACTGTCCCCGGGTACTTAATGGTTAATAATGGCACTGCCACTTAGTTGAATGCTGAAAGGGCCATGTTTTACTTCAACAAAATTTACTTAAAAAGCCAAAAGAGATCACATAACACATCATAAGCATGTTTAATGTGAAGTGAGACATAAGATATAAAATTTTAAAGTTATGTTTAAGAAAATATTATAAAGGAATCCAGAAATGAGGTTTGAATTTGTTATGACCATAGCTATCCCTGCTTCTGATTAAATAAAAATTTTAATATACAACTTTTAACTAAAGAAGTGGTTCAGAAGATCAGTCCTGAGAAGATGCTGAAGATGAGGACCATTCAAGCACATTCTCCCAAAATGAGCACATAGACCAAGCCCTCCTCCCAGCCTCAATGACCTTGAGCTGTGTCACTATAAAGAGGCTGGGTCCAGTGTCAACACCACAGGGTGTGTTCAATTCAAAGTACTTCATTAATCAAATGTCTATGTGCACTACAGAACACACCCCCTCAGGGTGGCTGCCAGGGCAAGATACAGTGTCCTGTAGAGGCCAAGAGGCCAATTAGGAACTCTCAGGCCCAGTGGGAAAGGAGAAGGAGCCAGCCAGGCCTGGGGTCAAAACCACCCACTCCCACACTTTCACGGCTAATGTGACCCTGGGCAAACTGCTAAAAAAGACCCCATGAATATTTCATTTTCCATAAATTGGTACGAGACACTTACCTCAATGGGCTGCTGGGAGGCTTAATTGTGACATACGAAGCATCTTGCAGGTGCCTGGACACCAGAGCAGACAACTACTGGGTATTAATCATGTTAAAAATTGCAAAGAACATCTGGATATAAACCTAGAGCCTGACCTTTCACTGCTGTGGGAATGGACAAGTTACTTGACTTAATGGATCTTGATTTTCTTGTGTGTAAAACCAGGTTACAAAAACTCCAACCTAAAGTGGAGAGGATTAAATGAGAGGATGAACCATGAAAATCTAAGGTTAGCTATTAGGACTTGGAACATTGCAAGGCTCTTGTTAAAAATGCAGATTCCACTGGCCAGGCAGACTGGGGAGTAAGGCAGTCCTGGTTGTTTCTCTCTCCATGTGCAATGGTCCTTGCCACATGCCTAGCCTTACTGCGTGCCAGGCTCACTTCTGATTTACCCTTTTACAACTCATCCTTCCCTCCTCTAAACTTAGTCCACATTCCTGCCAGCTGTCCCCCCTAAAGCACCTCTCACAGGCTGCAGTGACGTATCATCGGTTGTGCTGTGCCCATCTCCTCCCTTAGACTGGGCACCACAGTGGAACAAGACCATGTCTCTGGGCTCCCACGATGCACCTCACACACATCGAGTAGGTGATCAATAACTGGGTGAAATGAATCAAGATGAGAACTGTTAGCTGGAGAGGCTTAAAACAGAGAAATATCAGAGAACATTCTAGTATAGGGCATGCAGAATGTTTAGATTAAGACAACTAGGTAAGCATCCAGAATTTGTGAGTCACTGAGGAGGGCCTGTGGCTAAATACCACCAAAAGCCAAGGTCGAGCTGAAAATAAACTGATGTTCTATTGGGAAGCTAAGCTCTCTTTGAGAGTTTACTTACACTGTAAAAAGCCCTACCCAATACAACCCCAATTAATCAAAGCTCTCAAGTAAGGGTTGCTTCTATCTCCTGGGGCTGGTTATCTAAAACCCCCAATGCACACAGCAGGAAAGCAGTCTGTCAGTAGCAAGAGAAAAGGAAAGCCTGTGTGGTTGTCCCAAGACAATCAAGAGCAGAACAGAAAGGAGGCAGAGGGTCCCTGGCAGCTGAGACATAGGGGAGGCACCAGTAGAAATCAGCAGTGCCACAAGTACTGGTTAACACATAATTGAAAATAGATAGTAGCCATTAGCTTCTGAGTAAAATATGATTATACCCATTTAACAACAAGAAAAACAGGAGAGCCCAGAACTTAAGCCACCTGTCCCAAGAGTGCAGCACAGCTGTGAAGGAAAGCTGACTCAATCCAGAATGCCAGGGCTTGGAGCCTGGCTTGGTTCTGCTTAGCTGCTACACATCAGGCAATGTCACTAACCTCAGTGCCTCAAGTTGTCTCACCCGTAAAATAGGGATAATTATAGTATTGACTTCAAAAGGTGGTCATGAAGACTGAAACAGTTAAGAGGTATAAAGCCTTTAGAACAGCTCTTGGCACACAGCAATCAGTGAGTTTTAGCTTTTATTAACAGGGTGAAACTGGGACTAAGACCTTCCGACTCCCAGTCAATACCAATGTTCTACTGTATCCCGTTCATTTCCAGGGCCCCTAAATGCTGCCTTTATATCTATGTCAGGGTAGCCGAAGATTACCATTCAGCTCCCTGCCTCTACCCAGGGATCTCTAAACTCGGAGGCCCCAAAGCTGCAGTAGAATTCAGAGGTGCTTTCCAGCGGCCTGGGAGGGGGGCACCCAGCTCTGAGCCCAAGATTCCCCTGGGCTCTCAATGGGCTGAGAGGAGTTTGCAGGCCGACAACCCATCCACTAAGACGCTGGCTCCCCCTCAGCTTCCTGAGGTCTACCTCCTTCCTTGCTTCCCCAGGCCTCTATGCTCCCAGAGGGAACCTCTACTGTTTTCTGGGACACCCACCACTCATGACCTTGCACGATGGTCATGGCCAAGTCTTCTGCATGCCTCGTGGAGGAAACTCTGCATAGCTTCTTCTAGTGCAGTGTATGGCTCACAGTCACACCGGGCATCGGCGTGCAGACAAGACTGCCTCCCAAGGGCCAAGATTCCCACCCATGTGAAAGCCCCTCCAGGTATCTTGAGTACAGCAAACATCAAATAATTGGTCAAGCGGAACACGTTTTACCAAGTTGGGATAAGCTAGGTTCCTGGCTTTTCCAAACTTCTAATTATTCAGTTTTATGAACCTTGACAGTTTGTTGTGGATTTTTTTTTTTTGTCTTTATTTGCTGCTATTTGTATAAGGATCAGTGTGCACTTTGTAGAGAGCATCAGAATTTCTGAGTTTGACAATGAGCTCAGGCATGCCTGCTGTCTAAGTGGCAGTAATCTTGAATTCAGTTTTAGGTGCAATCAGGACAGGGTCCTTTGGCAATGGAAACAAGGGGATAAAAGCAAACTGTTAACCCTTTTTTAATGAAAAGTTCTTAAAAGTTAAACAAAGCCACCAACCCATCAACCAAATAATTTACAGGATTGTTAATCTGGTTTAAAAAAGCCTGGGAGGCTGGTTTGAATACTACCACTAACTCATCTGGGGCAAGTTCTGTCTCTTTTCTGGGCTTCAATTTCCTTCCCTGTGAAACAGAAGGCCAGATCAGACATCTAAGATGGCTCACTACTGACTGTCTGAAACTTCTGTTCTCTATTTAATGCTCTGGGTAGGACTTTTTGGTCTATGTTCAGAGAGAAAGGAAGGACATAAGACACAGAAGTCTATCAAAGTTGGAGAAGATGAAGAACTGCATTAAGAAGTCCCCTTACCCCTTTTTTGATATTGGTTTATTCATACATAATTTTTTTAAACTACAGAAATGCCTTCTGGTGGAGTTGATACTCGGAGAGGGTGGAGGGGAGAGGAGACGGACAACCATTCTCTATTTGTTCTCTATTTGGCCAAACTGTGAAATAAATAGCACTCTCTTCTCTACCTATTCATGTTTTCCTAGGCCCCCTTCTTTCAAAGCCCACCTTCTCTGCTAACTTCTGGCTAACTCCTGATTCTCATTCTTGTTAATTTGTACAACACAGAACAAAGCCATTGATGAGCCAACTTGGCTTTTCCTCCGTGACCGTGATTAGCATTTGAGTCTTCTACAGGTCCTCAAACTTCAAATTAAGTTCCTTTGGGACAAAGAGGGTTTTTTTCCTCTGCAAATACCACCATAGGGACCTCAGTAAAAGTTTGTGGATTTGGTTCATTCATTGAGACTTTAAGGCAGATTAACACTTTTCAGTCTATTCAAAATTATTCTAAATTGCAGGAGACGGGGCAAGAGGTGACCGCATCTGTTTACAGGCAGAGCTGAACCAGATTACTTGCAAACTAGAAGGAATCTGCCCCAGGGCATATCAGGACTGCTAAATTTTGGAAGCTGAAGTCAGGAAAACTTAACCAGGAGTAATTTGGGTATTTGTTCTCCACTTTAATACTGATAGCAAAAAAGCTCAACGCCTATTAACTGCTTGTTAAATTAACACTTGACACGTAAATCTGAACATCAGTTTATAAGCAGAGGCAACATGCATTGTCTTTACTGCTCTCTCCCTAAGCCCAGAATATTAACTGACCCACAGTAGAGGCTCATATATTTAAGACTCCAAATAACTAAAAGGGACATATTAAGTATGTGGCCTAAAGCAAAATATTTCGTTTCTTTTAGGCCTCAGTTTTAGTTCACAAAGGGAGGAAGAAAATACCAGTGTTTCTGTCAACTTGGCGCTGCCTACAGTACAGGAAACAGAATGTGTTCCATAGTCAAGTTTGGGAAACTTGAACAGGAACATTGTGAATTTCGAAGGGGACGACAGTGGAAGAAGATTCAAAACGTAGCCTGAACTTACTGAAGCAGCGAATTTCTCCTCATCTGGAGCACTTGTTGACATTCCTAGGCTGCACAGCACCCCTATGACAGAGGAACCCTAACCTTGTGAATAAAGGAATGCTCCCCACAGGTGTGAAACAACTTGTCCCATGTCTCATGCAGTCAGCTGAGACAAACTATGACTAAAAGTGAGTCTAACCCCAAAGCCTGTGTTATGCTGCCACTGTTTACTGCAGAGTTTTGACAAATTCTACAAGTGAGGAAAGTTTGAACAGTATATGTAGGGACACAAAGCAAAGACTTCCAACCCAGGTTGAAGTTTCAAAACTGGCATCAATGAGCTGAGAATAGAAGGGGATCCTTTGGAAAAGCAAACTCCTACATCCCAAGGCAGTCATGTAAATTGGAAGTCCAGACCATTCATTAACCACAGAGAAGACAGTCTGAGAGTGAAGTGAAGAGCCTGTAGAATACAGGTAAGCTGAAAGAATCTCCTGGAAAATCTTTTCAAAACAAATATATTTACCCTGGAGAGAGGGTGGGCTTTTCAGTATGGATGGGGCAGGGATGGGCAGAAAAAGTAGAAGCCTATTTTGAAAAAGGACCCCAGGTAATATTGAGCATGTCCTCAATCCGCTGTCAAACAACTGACCTGAAACAGGACCAGGAGTTCTCTTGGGATGGGCCTGGAGGATCTTAAAGTCAGGCAAAAGCTCCAAACAAAATGCCCTATCCAACCCCACCCCAAATCCTACCAGCTCTTACTAAGGTCAGATCTAGTTCATCCTTGGGGGAGGGAGGAAACCATTACACCTTTTAAAAGGGTTGAGACCTTGAATCAAGACAGATCTGAGTTCACATCGCTTAAGCTATGAAAAATTGTAAACAAACCAGGAGTACAACCATACCTCCCTTACAAGCTGATTAACCTTCCTCAACTTGGGTTCATTCACTTCTAAACCTTAGTTTCTCCACTTACAGAAAGAGAAGAGGATTTACTTTTCAAGTTATACCTCAAGTCACTCTGTAAGAGATCTAGGGCAGAGCTGGGTCTCAGATTAGCAACCTCTCCCCTGAGGAAGTCTCCTCAGGCCTTCCTAGCCCACTGGCTCTCTCTTCTATGAACAGACCCTTGGCTACTTGTAGTCTGAACAAGGCACATGAGCACTCAGGATGCACACACTACCTAACTGCAGTTAAAACCCCGAAACCAGGACTAGCCCTCCCAGGACTGCAAAATCCCCTTGCTTCACTGAGCCCCATCGTCCCTATAAATAAAACCATTTGGAAGCCAGCCTCAGAAGGTGGTTGTAAAAGGGAGGAAAAAGATGTTAGATGTGTTGTGTGACAGCTCTAGACCCACCTGTGGAGTTATTCTGCAGGCCCCTAGAGGACCTAGGCTGAAAACCGCCGGTTTGCTGGACTTCCCTGGGATGAAGGGCTGGGGGGGTCTCAGAGGAAAAGGCAGACCAGGAAACAAGAGTTAGCAGGGTGGAGCCGGAGGGTGTCAGGATTTTTGGAACCAGACAGGGAGCGGGTGTGGGTGGGTCCAGCAAAGTTTTTTTCTTTTTGTTTGCTTTGGGAGGGAAAGAGAAGAGACCCTAGAGTGTGAGGGGGCTCGGCAGTTCTTCCACCGACTCTGAACCCAACCCCCTCCACTCCCAAGTCCGACCTTAAAAGTGCTAGACGTTTCATAATAATGGTTCACACTTATGGATCACTTACTACGACAATGGTTAGCACTTAATGAGCCCTTGTTATTAAAATACCAGCTAACGTTAGTGCCGGGGACTGATCCTGGATCCGGAGAGGAGAGGGCGACCCGAATGTCTGGCCCGGAAAGGAGGGTGTGTCGGGTCCAGGGCGACAGACCGGGACCAGGGTCTAGGGGTCAGTTTGGGCCGAGCCCAGCAGATTCGTGGGTCCAGGCCATGCGTGGCCAGGACGGCCCTCGGCATTCCTACCTTTGAGCGAGGTTTCCACCAGGCGCAGGTAAAGCTGCGAGCTCTTGTTGCCGTGGCTCATACGCTGGGCTAGCCCGTTGCGCTGCAGGACGCACTCCTCAAACTGCACGACGTTTTGGTGGCGCCGCTTGAGGCTGGTCAGGGCCCAGAATTCGGCCAGCGCCAGCTCCACGTTCTCGGGGGCGTCGCAGCGGATCTTCTTGACCGCCACCCGGGCCCCGCTGCGCCCGGCCACTGCCTCGTACACCACGCCGTAGCTGCCGCGCCCGATCTCCGCCAAAAGGCTGTAGCGCGGCCGCGCCGACCCGCCGCCGCCCTCCGGCCGCCGCCGCGCCAGGTAGGCCTCGCCCGGGGCCTCGGCCGCCACCGGATCCATGGCCTGGGCCACCGCCGCCGGCCTCAGCTTCGCGCTGAGCGCCCGCGGCACTGGGCTTCGCCTTTTCCGCTCGGGGCTTTGTGTACCTCTGCGGGCGCCGTCCTCCTCCCCCGTTTCCATGGCTGCGGGCGGCGGGGGGAGCAGCAACGGCGCTGCCCGGGACCCCCCCTGCCTCATCCCTCCGTCCGGTCCCGGGACGCGGAGGAGCGGGACCCTGGATTGTGACCTGCGGGCGGAAGAATCGGTTAAACGACCAGGCCGAGGCCGGGAGGCAAGCAGCGCAGGCCTCAGGGCGTCCCACCTCCTCCTCCGGGCGCCACGGCCCCTTTAAGACGGAAGCCACGGTTGCTGACTAAACGGGGGAGGGGAGGGGGAAGCGGGAAAGACGAAACCACGGGGCACTGGCTCAGAGGGGGAGCCGGAAAGAAAAGCAGAAACTCCCCGCTTTTTCAGTTAATTTATTTTATAGCAATACGAGAAACAAGGACTCGGAGCTTTCGCGACTTATGAAAATCACCCTTAAGAAGAAATTCGGACTGTGGAAATCTTCTTTTCCGCTTGGCTCCCTCAGGGATGCCCCTCCCCGCGTCCCACCCTGTGTTCTCCCGGGTGTAAACAGTCCATTGAATTAAGCCGGAGAGGAGCCCAGCGGACCGACCCAAGTCCCGCCGGGCTGCGGGTGTAAGGGGTTGGCTTAAAAGTTCGGAGTCCCTGAGCGCGCCCAACCGGGGACGCAGCTGCCCTCCCCAGACGCCCGAGGCGGCGGGCGTAGTTCCAGCTTGGGTGCAACCTTTCACTTCGCGGACCGCGCCCTTACCTGGCCTGCGCCCTTCCACTTCCGGGCAGCGCGTTTCCCCGCTAAGGCCCCCAGCTGGGGATGGTCCGCTCCGGGCCAGGGCTGCTTCGGGTACCTAGCCGCGCGAGAGACCGTGGCCCTGGTCGGGCGTGCGACAGAACCTGCTACTGCACGGGTGACGGCAGCGGTGCTCTCGGGGGACAACTGGGCGTCAGGACTCCCGCGGCTCTCCACGTGTTCGCGCCAGCTGAGCCCTTTACGTAACCTTTTTATATAAGCCGCACGTCCCGCCCGCACTCGGGCCAGCGGGGGCTCCTGGTGGCCCATCCCCCGGGAGGGCAGCCGAGCACGGCGCCGCCGGGGTCCTGCCAAGGTCGGCGGACCAGCAGCAGCCGGGCTCACCTACGCGGGGCCGGGGCCCAATCACAGGCGAGAACACCCAACCAACAAAAAACAGGCGCCAAATTCCCGCGATCAGGCTGCGGCCTCCGGTCTCCGCAGCCGCCTGAGCACCGCAACCTCCTCTCTTCCTCGCCTGCGCTGCGTGAAGAGGAGCTGCATCCAGTAGGCCCTAATAAATACTGATTGGTTGATTGGATTGGTCGGTTTAATTGATTCATAGGTTTTGCCTGGGAACCGCCCGCGCTGGGATGGAATCCACGCCCCGTCTCCTATTAAGCCCCTTGATCCTGGGCAAAACATTGCCCCACTTGGAGCCTCAGTTTCCCCTTCTGAAAAATGGGTAGACTCGGCCTTGCCTCCCAGGGTTGATAGCCCCAAATAAAAAAATATATAAATATATATTATATAAAATATTAATATATAAATATTAACATATAAATATTTAGATTTTGATATAAATCTAAAGTGGCTAATTGGGTGCAGGGCTGAGAGTGCTGAATGTAAGCTCCATTTAGACGTGAATTTTTAAATATTTTGTTTACTGCTTTGTACCTCAGTGCCGAGTAGGTGCTCCATATTTATAAACTGAATCTACAGATATTGAGTGCCTGTAATGTACTAGGCACCGTTTTTGTTCTAAATTGTTGGGGAAAGAGCGGTGAACAAGACAGTATCTACCTTAGTTGAGGTTCTGTGCCTCGTCAAATCGTATGGGTGACTGTGCAAATAACACTTTCTTGTGTCTCTTGTTCTCATCTGTAATATGGGAAGAACCGTAGTTGAAGGATTCACTGAGGTTAGACAGTTAAAGCACTTAGAATAGGACAGGGCCTTGCACACATTAAATGTTAGATATTATTAAATAAATACAAAAGATCATTTTTGACAATGTAACTGTAATAGAGGAAAAGAATGAGCTAAAGAGTGCCTGGAGGTTGGGGACAGGCCACTTTTGTTAGTGTGGTCACTAAAAACTTAACTTTTTTTGGATAAAATTTCAAATTTACATATAAATTACAAGAATAGTAAAGAATCTCATATTTTTAACCATAATAATAATTTGTTATATTTTACTACATTTGCATTATCATATTCTCTTGTGTATTTGTTTGTGTATGTATTATATATAATATGTATTTGTACTTTTTTTTCCCCCAGAACCACTTTAGAGTAAATTTCAGACATCATTCCCCTTTAATCCCTAAATATTTCTGTGTGTTCTTCCTAAGAACATGGATATTCTCTTGCACAATCTCAGTACAATTATCAAAATCAAGAATTTTGACAATAATACAGTTCTTTAATATGTCTTCCATATTTAAATTTTGCTAATTGTCCCAATAATATAGCTATTCCCTACGATCCAATCAGGATCACTTTGCATTTAGTTGTCATGCCTCCGGAGTTTCCTTTACTCTAGAAAGGCAGTTAATTACTCAGCTTTTCTTTGTCTTTTATGACCTTAACATTTTTGAAGAGTATTGGTGAGTTATTTTGTAGATGTCCCTAAGTTTAGGTTTGTCTGATATTTTCTCATGATTAGAATTAGGTTATGCATTTTTGGTAGGAATGGCACTGAAAGGAGTTGTGTCCTCAGTGTACCACATCAGGAGGCACATGGCATTTTTTTATTCCAATGCTGATGATGTTCACTTTGATCATTTGGTTAAGGTGGTGTCTGCCAAGGTACTCTACTGAAAAGTTACAATTTTTCCGTTTGTAATTATTAAGTGTCTTGTGGGAAGATATATTTGAGACTATCCTGTTCTTCATCAGACTCTCACCCACTGTTTTTAGCATTCATTTATGGTTCTTGCCTGAGTCAATTACTCCCATGGTTACAAAATGCTGATTGGAAGGCCTCTGTATTAGTTTGCTAGGGCTGCCATAACAAAATACCACTGACTGGATGGCTTAACAGGAATTTATTCTCTCACAGTTGTGGAGGCTAGAAGTCCAAGATCAAAGTGTTGGCAGGTTTGGTTTCTCCTGAGACCTCTGTTCTTAGTTTGCAGATGGCTGCCTTCTGGCTGTGTCCTCATAAGACATTTTCTCTGTGGGGATATCTTTTCCTCTTCTTATAAGGACACAGTCATATTGGATTAGGGCCTACCCTAACTGGCTCATTTAACTTAATCACCCCTTTAAAGACTTTATCCCCAAATGTATTAATGATACATTTTAAGGTACTGGGGGTTGTGAATTCCACATGTGATTTTGGCAAGGGTGGGGAGGGGGGAATTAAGTCTATACCAGTCTATAACAATTAAATCTATAACAGTGACACGAGCTGAGACCTCAAGCCAGCCATGCTAAAACTAGTGGAAAGGCATTTCAGGCAGAGGGAGTAAGTACAGAAGCTGTGAGGAACATGATTGATGTCAAATTTAAGCCAATGGGTGAGAATGTGAAATGGTACAACCACTTTGGAAAAAAAAGGTTCGGCAGTTTCTTATAAAGTTAAACATATATCTACCCTATAGCCCAGTAATTGCATGCCTAGGTATTTACCCAAGATAAATGAAAACTTGTGTTCACTAATACACTTGCATAAGAATGTTTATAGTGGCTTTTTCTATAAGTCTCAAACTGGAAAACACTCCAGTGTTCATCAATAAATGAAGGGATAACCAAATTGTGGTATTTTTGTACCAAGAAATGCTGTTCAGTGGGGGGAAAAAAAAAAGGAATGAAGTATTGATACAACATGGATGAATCAAAATAATTATGCTAAGTGAAAGAAGTCAAGAACAAAAGGGTATATACTGGATTATTCTATATACAGTTCTTGAAAATGCAAACTAATTTATGGTGACAGCAGATTAGTATTTGGGGTGGGGAAGAGGGGATGGAATACGAAGGGACTTGAGAAACTTTTTGAGGGGATGGATATGTTCGTTATCTTGAAATTACCTTGTGATACTTTCAAGGGGGGAATGTGTTCAAAATACTTCAAATTGTACACTGTACACTTTAAATAAGTGCAGTTTTTGTACGTCAGTTTTACAGCTTTACCTCAATAAAGTTGTAAAAAAAAATGGGGAAAAAGAGTACATACTATTTGATTCCATTAATGTAAGGTCAAGCTACACTGATCTATGGTGGCAGAAATCTTATCAGTGGTCATCTTTGGGTGGGAATTACTGCTAAGGGGCAGTAATGCATACCAACTAGAAGAACATTCCATGTCAGGGGGAAGAGCAGGTGCAAAGGCCCTGAGATGTAGCACCCAAAGAGGCCAGTGTGACTGGAGCGCAGGGAATAGGGAAGAGTAGTGGGAAGCAGAATGGTGATGCCATCCCCGCTACTTCAGGGGGTGAGAACACCCAGGGGCAGCTGGCCCTGTGGTGGCGGGGAGGGGTTCTCTGGGAAAGCAGTAGGCTCTGGGCTGGGAAGGAAAGGTTGGGTGAGTGGAGGAGTGTGGAAGGGATGGAAGCTGGGAGAAGGCTGAGACTGCTCCAGTGGGCTGCGTCAGAGGGTAGTGGGAATGAGGAGGGGGCTTGGGAGTTGAGGGTTGGGGGCTGGAGGTGGCACAGGGCCATGGCAGAGAATCGTCTGAAATGGCGGTTGTAGCAGGGGAGCTGAGGATGGGAAGGGGTTAAGGGGAGAGAAGTTGATATGGGGTATGGGAGGGGCTGTGGATGTTCTGAAGGACAGAAGCTTGAGGTGGGTGCCTCAGTGGAGGGTGTACTCTTGAGTGGGGGACGCTGGGGAGGGCTGTGGGGAGGCTATGCCATTGGCTTGAACTCCCCTCGCATGATGGAACTGGATTTCAGAGGCTCCAGGAGGGCTGTCTCCAAGAAAAACTGGAGCCTGTCATGCTTCCTAACAGCCCGAAGCTCACAACAATTACAGGGAGATACGGTTGACCCCATTTTATGAATGGGAAGATTGAACCTTGGAAGCTGTCACATTACAAGTAAGTGGAGTAGCTGAAATCTGATCCCCAGCAGCCTTGGGTTTTGGTGCCCAAACTCTTATCTTTGACACAAACCGGGGTTCTCCAGCTGAAGTGCACCTCAGCGTCACCTAGATTGCTGGATCCCACCCCAGAGCGGCTAACCAGTAAGTCCTGGGTAGGGCTTGATTATTTTCATGTCTCACTAGGTCCCAGGTGATGCTGATGCTAATGTTGTTGGTCCGGGAAGCACACTTTGAGAACCACTGCATTACACTAAACTGCCCCTGGACTGAGCACAAAGCTGAGGCAATTATAGAGGATTGGAGTTCTGGCAAAGAGTTTGAGGATGGATTGGAGCTACTCACAGAAAACTAAGCAAGTAAGCCAAGGTGATTATTAAAGCCAAGAAAACAAAGACAATTTATAAGAAGAACATTGTAATCATCATAAACTACAACACTCAGCTGGAAATAATATTACATTGTCATTATAATGTAAGAACAGTACCTTGATTTAACCAGAAATTATGATATAATTATTTTGGGAAAATTGGAGAGGGAAGGTATGTGTGTGTGTGTGTGTGTGTGTCTGTGTGTCTGTGTGTGTGTGTGTGAGAGAGAGAGAGAGAGAGAGAAACTAAATTTTTATTCTCCATAGCTGTAAGTTAATAGAAAAGGTCTAAAATTTTAAAATCTTGAAGTGACACCATAGTCAGGTATAAAGAAGTAACCATAGAATGAGTTATTGCTTCATGGGATGGGACTTAGTGGTGAGAAAGGGGATTTTTGTTATAAGCCTTGTAATAGTATCTAACTCGTAGTAGTAATTAACTCTTAAACATTATGTATATTTATTACTTGGATTGAAATTGAAATTAAAAATAAGAGTGGGTGTGGGCTTTGGCCACCACTGAAACAGCCTGTCAGCTTGGTGGCGCTGTTCAGCTTCTGGCCATGAGGTGCTCCTCTTGTCCTTGAATCACCTAGAAGCATCTGGAGGGCTACAAGTAGTAAGTACCGAAATCACACCCTGGGGACACCACACTAGAGACATTGCACCCGGTGAGACTCAACAGAGAGGGCCTCTTGTTTATTTAACAAGGGTCTGAGTCACAGAAAACAAAGATGGGAGCAGATACAGCCACCCTGTTTCCCAGACTTAATGGATTGTTCTCATTTCACATGTTCTTCCCATCAGCCACTTCAGGGCTCCGAAATTCCAACCTTTCCTCCTCTCCCTTCTGGGAATGTCATAGAAATTCTTTGTCAGGCTATCATCTGAGTATTTGCTGCAGAAAATCGGTTGCTAAGTTCTTAGGAGTTGTTTATGGTTTTTAGAAAGATAAAGGAATACAATGAGCTAGCAGGGCAAAGTCCTTGATTCTATAACTACTGGGACACTCAAAATAAACTATTGGGGAATCTGGTTGAAATGTACACAACCATAAGGCACCAAAGTACACTCATTGATCAAAGTATGAAGCATACAGCCTTTTAGGAAGGCAATTTGAAAATTTATTGTCTATTAATATATTTAAAAATCCATACACTTTGAACCAGCAATCTCATTTCTAGGATTTATCCTATAGAAATACTTACCCATTAGTGGAACAATATATGTGCTGCAAGAATTTTTATTGTGGTCATTTGTAATAATAAAATATTAGAAATACTCAAGTGCCAGAGACGGGATTAGTTACATACTGCCACATATTTGAATATAATGTAGCCATCAAAAAGAAGGAGTTAGCTCTGTATATGCTACAGAACAAGTAATCACAACATATTGTATATGTTGTGAACAAGTATTCACAACATATTGTTATATAAAAAGCAAATGTAAACTAGGATCTATAGTATAAGCTCAAATTTTGTTTAAATATGTATAAATAGTTGCTAGCCTTCATTGAGTTGTTTCTCTGTATTGGGAGCTGTCCTAAGTGCTCTGTACATATTAATTTATTTATTCCAATACACTGTAGGGTAAGTTTCATTATTATCTCCATTTTCCATAGAAACTGAGGCACAGAGAGGTTATGTGACTTTTTCAAGGCCATAGCACTAAGAAGTGATGGAGCTTGTTTTCAAACCAAGGCATACCTGATTCCAAAGCTCATGGTACTTACATGTTACATGTACTTACATGTTAGTTTCTACATACATAAAGGAAACATTTGGATAAATAATACTCTAGATGCCAAGAAGAATTCTCTCTAGGTGATTCTTTCAACACTTCTGTATTATTTGAACCTTTTATGTACATATTTTTGGTATTAGTTTTTAAGTACTTTTTTGTAGATATGAAAAAACAATAAAATTCAGTCTAAAAAGAATGTGCAATAATGTAGACTGCATCTCATCACTCATTTGCTCAGTGAGTACTGATTAAGTTCCTACTGTTTGCTGGATTAGGGACTGAAATGAATGAAACCCAGTTCCTGTGATGGAGGAACATAGAGTCTTGTGAGGACCAGAAAGAAGCAGCCAGTGCTCAGTCTTTTCTGGCTCTATTGCACTGTGACTTTCCTTTAGATTTTGGTTGGCCAGAGAGAAATGAGGCTGCACCATAGGTATCAACACTCAAAATTTCCTCTTTCAACTAATGGAACCAGGTGCTATGCAGGGCCTGAACATTATACACTGTCTTTCTTCCTCTATAGAACTTACTATTGGTTCAACCAACATTTAGTGGGCATTAGGCCCTGTGTGTGAGTTGGGGATCCAGAGATGAATAAGACAAGTTCTCTGCTGGTAAAATCTGGTGTTGTGAGGAAAACTGCTATGTTTCTAAATAGTTATAGTTTTCCATTGGTGAAAATAATGATTCCAACAAACATTTAAGAAGTACTTACTAGGCACTGATTCACACACTTCTTACATATACTAATTTACTGAATTCTTAACCCTCTGAGATACTATTGATATTATTATCTCTGTATTACAGATGAGGAAACTGAGGCACAGAGAGTTTAGGCAACTTGCCCAAGATCACACAGGTAGGATGTGGATGATCAGGAAATTCCAATCCAGGTAAATGCTTAGAACAGCACAACCAAACAGCCCAGCTTGTGGGAGAGCAATCATGATAAAAATAGTATTAGCAACTGTAACAGTACCTGTCACAAACCACACAGAGCTTTGTGGGTTTTAAGTGTTTGTACATACATGTCTCAATGTTAGGTGATCCCCAATATAAAGTGATCCTCCCATA
The DNA here is from genome assembly GCF_009873245.2 of Balaenoptera musculus. Taxonomy (NCBI): domain Eukaryota; kingdom Metazoa; phylum Chordata; class Mammalia; order Artiodactyla; family Balaenopteridae; genus Balaenoptera; species Balaenoptera musculus. Next base: position 29,360,915 of record NC_045799.1, on the reverse strand, counting down.
TTTCACAATGAGAAGGTTGCAAAAAGGAAATATTTGGGGGGCCATCTTGAATATGTAAATTCTTAAGGCTGTAGATGAAATAATCAAACGTCTATGTATAATATTTAATTTATTATTTTAGGTATGTACATGCTTTCAAGATTATTAATATATTATTTAAATAATGTTATTTAAATATATTATATATTAATAACTAATATATTAATTTAGAAATATTGGGTTTTTTTCCTAATCTGACACTTTACAAAACAGCTTTATTTCATCTTGTCCTGTGAATCTTTTTTTTTAAATTAATTAATTAATTAATTAATTAATTAATTAATTAATTTATGGCTGAATTGGGTCTTCGTTTCTGTGCAAGGGCTTTCTCCAGTTGCGGCAAGTGGGGGCCACTCTTCATCGCGGTGCGCGGGCCTCTCACTATCGCGGCCTCTCTTGTTGTGGAGCACAGGCTCCAGACGCGCAGGCTCAGTAGTTGTGGCTCACGGGCCCAGTTGCTCCGCGGCACGTGGGATCTTCCCAGACCAGGACTCGAACCCGTGTCCCCTGCATTGGCAGGCAGATTCTCAACCACTGCGCCACCAGGGAAGCCCCTTGTCCTGTGAATCTTTGATCTCATATCTTTATTATCACTAGGGATAGTTTCTGAATCACCCAACGCACTTTCTAGATCACATACATTTCACTCCTAATTTGTTTATGATCCAGGACTTTCTGAGCCTTTATATAATGCTGTCATTGAAATATTTTATCCTTAAAGTCCCAGTTCACTCAATCTTAGGACAGTATTGTTTTTCTGTTTGCCCTATTGGTTTATATTTGTGATCACAACATCCTAACATTTAATGGATTACTTTTAAAGTCCTCTTTATAAGGCTTGCATCTTTACAAGGGGTATGAGATCAGCCCCTAGTATAATGACTACATCTGTGTCAAAAACTTTTTTTTTTTAAACCCCTTCCTTCAGGTGACTTCTATAAATTGGTCTTTTGCAAACAATACTTTGTTGTTGAAAGTTATTGAGAGAGTCTAGGGAATATGAAAGACTGTGAGGCTTCGTAAGAACTTAAATATTAGGCAACTCCCAATTTCTTCTGAGGGATAATTTTTGGGGAAAACCATCCTGCCTTATATCCAGGTGTAGACGACACATTAACCTTATCTGTTAAACTTGGCAAACTTGCCTGTACAAATCTGTATAGTGGGCACTATCCTCACTTAACACATGAGTAACTTGAAACTCAGAGGTGAGGTGACTTGCCCGAGGCACCTCACAAGTGGCAGAACTGGGACACAACTTGAACCCGAGTCTGTCTGATCCTCTTACCCAACCTCTCCCATTAAAGCACCGGGCAAGTTTCTAAACCACTTTCCTAATTTAGATTGCTGGCCCTGATAAGAATGTGGGGCTGTGTTGACAGAATACTAACACTGATTAATTTATGATTCTTTTATTGCCTTATGCTTGTATAGCTGTGTGCAGTATTTCATAAAGAGAATGGCAAAGCAATTTGCAAATATAAAACCCAGATGCTTAATTTTAATTTCTGGGTTTCTGTTTCAAATTTATTGTAAAACAAGGCAGGTTGTTTATACCGTAAATAAATGCCCCAGTGTCTATAAAGATCCCTGGAAGCTGCTCTTAGGTCCTGAAGTGGCATATTTGCTTACATTTGTTTTGTTCTTGAAAAACAACCCCTTCAGGTATGAGGTGGGAAGAGTCAATGGTACCTTGTTTGGGGGGTGCAAGTTCCCCTACAAGGCTGTGCTGGAGCTGCTTCCTCTAGGCTCCTGAGAGCTGTTCGTGCACATCTGTCCCCAGCTCTGCTCAGTGACATCACAGCAGCAGCTGGAAATCAGCCAGGTAGGGAGTATTTACACCATGGAAACTGGCAAACCTTACAAATCAAGGTTCCTTCCATTCCCCCTTGGCCCCTCCCCCAAATAATTTAACCTCCTTGTACCTTGTGAATAGCAAAAGTACTTCCCTTCTAGGTTTTCTGAAGATTTAGTGAGATAAAGCATGTAAAGCACATGGCACTGCTTCTATGTTTACTTATTTAGATAAGTAATGCATATGCCGGGTTGAAAAAAAATCAAACAAAATGTTTAGGGTGAAAAGTAAGTTTCCTTCTCAACCTGGACTTCCATTCCAATTCCTATCCTGAAAGGCAGACTGTTTCTCAGAATCTTTTCAAAGATGTGCTCTGCATATATAACTATGTATACATGTATACAAATGTGTATATATATATTTAATAGGTATATTTGTTTTTCGTTTTTAATTAATTAATTAATTAATTTTGGCTGTGCTGGCTCTTAGTTGTGGCGTGCGGGACCTTTAGTTGGGGCACGCATGTGGGATCTAGTTCCCTGACCAGGGATCGAACCCGGGCCCCCTGCATTGGGAGTGTGGAGTAGTCTTACCCACTGGACCACCAGGGAAGTCCCACAAATGTGTATATATATAAATATATATTTATTTATTTATATATATATACACACACGCATTTTTATTTTGGCTGCGTTGGGTCTTTGTTGCTGTGTGTGGGCTTTTTCTAGTGGCGGTGAGCGGGGCGACTCTTCGTTGCGGTGCATGGGTTTATTGAGGTGGCTTCTCTTGTTGCAGAGCATGGGCTCTAGGCACATGGGCTTCAGTAGTTGTGGCACATGGGCTCAGTAGTTGTGGCTCGTGGGCTCTAGAGCGCAGGCTCAGTAGTTGTGGCACACGGGCTTAGTTGCTCTGCGGCATGTGGAATCTTCCCGGACCAGAGCTCGAACCCGTGTCCCCTGCATTGGCAGGCGGATTCTTAACCACTGTGCCACCAGGGAAGTCCTATATATTTTTTTAAATGGCAGCATTTTACAACAGTGTTCTGCCCCTTGACATGTGCACACACACACGCACACACACAAGACATATACTTCTCTATCTCTATCTATCTATGATTATTATAAACTGGCTTACATAGATCTAACTTGTTATTTTTAAGGGCTGCCCATTACTCCATTTTTGGATGCACCATGGTTTATTTAACCAGCCCTCTGTGGGTGACATTCAGGTTTTTCCCCATCCCTTGCCAGCACAATGGGCATTGAATAATCTGTCTTTTGCACACAAACACGAGTGTATCTGTAGACTCAATTCCTGGAAATGGAACCATTGGGTCAAAGCGTACAGGCATTTAGAGTTCTGATTTGATTGTCACATTGCCTTTCAGGAGTTGTACCAATTTTCTCTCCAACCCATTGTGTAGGTGAGTCCATGAATCCCCACAGCCTTGGGACATGGTCCGACTTCTCAATCTGTGCCATCTGGCACCCTGGATAGGTAAATGGTCCTCATTATTATCATTGATGGAAAAACTCAGGTGTGGGAGTGGCCCTTGGGCACTGGAGTTCCGTGAACTCTGCTTTGCAGGCTCTTTATCATCCCCGTTTTTCTTGAGTGAAATTTCTCAGGAACATTAAGGATCAAGAGGGTGAGAAGCTCTAGTGCTCTGGGAAGCTCTAGTACAGCTTGTTCCCTGTCGTAACAGAATCAGCTTTTTGAAATACAGGCCTTGTCATCTTGCTCTCCTCTCTAAAACTTTCTGTGGCTCCACATTTATCAAAGTTCTTGGACTAGCAGTGCCAGCATCCCCTCGAACTGGTTAGGAATGTACATTTTCAGGCTCCTCTGCAGACCTAGTAAATCAGACACTCTGCAGGCGGGGCTAAGCTTCAACAAGCCCTCGGGTGAGGCTGTTGTGCGCTCAGGTTTGAAACCACTGCCTTACCAAATGAAGTGGCCCCTTTCCACCATGTGGCTCCAACCCACCTTTCCTACTATATTTCCTTCTCTGTCCCACAACTTCTAAACACACCTAGCTACTGGCTTCTCAAACCTCCCTCCACTTTCTCACCTCTGTGCTTGGAACAGAAACCTCTAGTTGTCCCCCAATTTCTTATAGAGCAATAGAAGCTCGCATTTTATTCTCTTTTTTTTTTTTTTTTCTTTTTGGCTGTGCCATGCGGCATGTGGGATCTTAGTTCCCTGACCAGGGATCAAACCCATGCCCCCTGCAGTGGAAGCGTGGAGTCTTAACCACTGGACCACCAGGGAAGTCCCAAAGCTCGCATTTCCCAGCCTCCCTTGAAACTATGTTCTGGCAAATGGTTTGTGAAGTGTGCAACTTCCGAATTGTACCCTCTGAAGGAAGGAACATGCCCAACCTTCTGCTTGCCTACTTCCACTGGCTGGAAGGCAGATGTGATGGTTCTGAACCACGAAAACAGGTGAGGGCTGAGCCTCAGGTATGGTGGAGCATCAGGAGGGATGGGTCTGGGACCCTGACACTGTGGGGTAACCACAGAAGCCAGAAGACCACATAGCCTAGACTGTGATAACAGAAAAAGATAAACTTCCATTTTATTTAGCTCATTGTTACCTGAGGTTTGCATGATCGCAATTGACTATCTTCCCTAATACGATGCCTTCAGGTGTTCTGTTCCTTCACTTGCCTGGCAACAATCTTCTCTTTCCTTTTAAGAGACGCTTTTAGGGAGTCCGTATTATTTTAATAAGAATACTGAAAAAAAAAAAAAAACTGACATTATTTGCCTCTTATACTCTCAATTTTCCACGTGTGTACAGTGGAATTTTCCATAAGCTGCATGACATGTGATATCACAACATATTAATGTAGAATCAGATATGAGAATCCAATTGTCTATGAAGTCAGACATTAAAGAGATTTGTAAATTTGTAAAACATGGTTATTCTTCTATTTTTTGAAAATATACTTATTTTTCATAGGAATGTTTTGTTTATATTAACACATTTTTAATTTATGTTTATTATTGTCTTAAAGATAAGTCAATAAATAAACACTGTTAAAATGTCTCCATTCTAATTTCGAATATAGTAAATACCAGTTGATATAGCCTACGTAAATGAAAATCTCTTTGTGGCCCTCAGTTCTTTATTTAAACTTTTCATTTTGAGATCACTGTAGGTTCACGTGCAATTATAAGAAATGATATGGAGAGATCTGTGTACCCTTCACCCAGTCTCCCCCGGTGGTAACATCGTGCATAAGTTCAGTACAATATCACAAAGAGGAAATTGGCAGTGATACAATCCACCCATCTTATCCAGATATCACCAGTTTTACATGTATGTGTGTGTGTGTTTTATTCTGTGCATCTCTATCGCACGTGTAGATTTGCGTGACCGCTACCAGAGTCAAGATACAGAACAGTAGTCCCCTTGCAAGGATCCCTCGTGCTGCCTTCCTGTAGCCACAGCCACCTCCTTCCCTCTCCCCTCCCTAACCCCTCTTCTCCCGCTCTATAATTTTGTCAGTTCAAGGATATTACATAAATGGAATAATTCACCATGTAACCTTTTGAGGTTGGCCCTCTCACTCAGCATAGTCCCCTCGCCATCCATCCATGTTGTTGCATGTATCACTAGTGTGTTCCCTGTGTTCCAGGCATGGATGCACCACCGTTTGTTTAATTGTTCTCCTGTGGAAGGACATTAGGATTGTTTCTGATTTCTGGCTATTATGAATAAAGTTGTTATGAACATTCATGGACAGGTTTTTGTATGAATGTAAGTTTTCACTTCTCTGGGATAAATGCCCCAAAGTACAATTGCTGCGTAGTATGGTAAGCACATGCTTAATTTTGTAAGAAGTCACTGTACCTTTTCCAGAGTGGCTGAACCATTTTACATTCCTACCAGCACTTTATGAGTTTCTGGTTTCTCTGCATCCTCACCAGCATTTGGTGTTATCAGTATTTATTCTTTTACCCATTCCGATAGTTGTGTAGTGATACCTCATTGTGATTTTAATTTGCATTTCCTGATGGTAATGATGTTGAAAATATTTTCATATGCTTGTTTGCCAGCTGTATATCCTTTTCAGTGCAATGTCTGTTCATGTCTTTTGCCCATTTTCTGATTGGATTGTTTGTTTTCACTCTTGAGTTTTGAGAGTTCTTTATGTATTCTAGATACCAGGCCGTTGTCAGTTATGTGGTCTGCAAACATTTTCTTCCAGAGTTTTTGTCCTCTTCACAGGCTCTTTCTCAGAACAAAAGGTTTTCATTTTAAAATGATCCAATTTATCTTTTTTTTTTTCCTTTACAGATCATGCTTTTGGTATTAAGTCTAAGAATGCTTCACCTAGCCCTAGGTCCTAAAGATTTTCTCCTATTTTTTTTTCTCTATAAGTTTTGTAGTGTAACATTTTACATCCAATCTTTAATCCATTTTGATTAACTTTTTTGTTAAGCTGTGAGGTTTAGGTCAAGGTTCGTTTGCCTATGAATGTCAATAATTTCTAATGGATCCTGGGACCAAAGATTTGAGAACTACAATAGGTGTATGAGGTACTCCAAGACAGGTATGTGCAAAGTGCTATGGAAAGGTTAACTTTGAGCAAGGTAGTTCTGGAAGACTTCCCAGAAGATGTGACGTTTGAGTTCTGCTTTGGAGAATGGTTAGGATTTTACCAAGCAGAGGAGAAGTCTTGTTGCTTTCCTCTGTCTTCCATAGCCAGAGATATTCTCAGTGATGGGGTGATTTTTAAAAGAGGGAAGTATGGAAAATAAAGAGAAGGACCTAAGAAATCAGGCAGACCTTGATTGAAATCCTCCTTGACTATCTAAGTTACCTTCCCTAAGCCTCAGTTTTCTTATCTGTAAAATGGGGGAATAATTCTTTCTTTTCAAGGAAACTGAGGATTAAATGAGATGTATGTAAACTGGCAAGCAAGGTACCTGACACATGGTCATCAGTCCATGAATTACCTCCTCCCACCCTTTCATGATTCCGTTTACCTTTTCTCCATGTGATGGAGTTAGATCCTTTCTTTGATGTTCAGCCTATGCTTAATTTCATTCTTTCCCCCCCATATTGCTCTAGATGAGTGATTCTCAAATTTTAACTATATGTCAACCGTCACAAAACTGATACTCAACATTTAGTTACCGAGAGCCTTTTAAAACACAGATTGCAGAATTTCTGATTTAGTAGGTCTAGGGTAGGACCTGAGAATTTACATTTCTAACAAATTTCCAAGTGATGCTGATGCTGCTGGTCTGAAGACCACACTTTGAGAACCACAGCTTTAGATATTCCCTTTAATTGTCTCAATAAACTGTATAGAAGGAACCAAAATATCCACATTCTATATGTAAATAGATTTTCAAGGAAATGCTTGTTGTGTTTGTTTTTCAAAATTCGCAGAAAACTCAATGGGGAGACTTCTGGTTTTAAGATGGCTGACTTTTGTTTTGTTTTTAATTTCGACAAAAAAACACATAACATTAAATTTAGCATCTTCACCGTTCTTAAGTGTGCAGTTCAGTACTATTAATCATATTCAAGGGTGGCTGAGTCTTGTTTCTATCCTGTTCTCTTCTTATAAAAGCCACACCAGACACAAGGAGAACATGCAAACACCCTCTCTATCTTTGATGAAACCAGGAGACAGTTCCAACCCTGAGACAATAAATGGAGACAGGAACTGGGTTGGGGAGTGGCAAGTGATTTGGCAAAATGGAGGAGGGTCAAACCATCCAGCCTAAGGAGCGGCATATATCAAGGAAGAGCCCCTTCACCCCGGAATCCCAGAAGGCTCAGGAGCTGGGAGAACCAGGTAGTGCAGGAGGTGGAGATGAAGCAGGAGAATTGACCCAAAGTCTCTGTCGTGGGGTATCTTGACCCCTTGCTGTCAGGCACTCACCCCTCAGAGGATACCTGGGATCGAAACTCTAGAGAAATTGAACCCGAGTGGTCCCAGGTTTAGTGGCCACAGTATAGGGAAAAGGTGGGGGCATGGTGGGGGCTGGACTAGACTTAGGGGTTGACTAAAAAGCTGCCCCCTGAATGATGACACCCCCAGTCTGTTCCCAGCCGAGCTCCAGAATATTTACACCTAGGCTGATTAAGCAACAAGCCCTGCGCACCCCACCCCCCTGCAGCAAGCAGGGGATTTGAGCTTCACTTTATAAAGAAACCCAACTGCCCCAGAGAAAAGACTGGCTACTGTGATATTTCAGTCTTCTCAGAAAAATCTGGCTGGCCACTTACTTACCCTACAGTGAATCACATCAGTTTCATGCCCTCTTCATGCTTGCCAAGCTTTCGGTCAGCTTTCACCTGCTTCACTTTAAAATAAAGATCATTAGTCACTAGAGGTAAGTTTCCAGTCTGAACAAGAGAGACCAAAGAAAATACTGCCTGAGAGGCAGTGCTTTGCTGTGACTGCCACTTTGACATTCTCTTGGCCTGTTCAGGCACCTGTGAATGAAGGATTGACTTATGTAAAGGGTCTTAACTGGGATCCCTGGACAGCGGGTGTCAGTGTGTGCATATGGGCTCAAGTCTGGGGTAGAACCCACCAGATCCCCTGGGGATCTGAGATGCACTAAGAAGTGATGAGCCACTTATTGATTGGATTTCTAAGCTCTCTCACGGCGCTCATTCCTTGAGTATATTTTGCCCTCTCACACCTCGGGAACTCTGCCCACACAGGTACTTTGACTGGATCAACTTTTCCTTTATAGTGGAGTTAATTCCTACTCTTCCTTCTAGACTCATCAGAAACATTGGGTTTTCTAGGAAGTCTTCCCTGACCCCAACCTCCCATGTGGGTTGGGTGATCCCTCGGTGCTTCCTCAGACCTCTGTACAACTTCCTCATCTCCTTTAGAGGGATGTGTCTGCTGCCTCTGAATGCAAAAGCCCCTCTTCTCCCAACAGCCTAGCTGGAGAGCTGAGTAATAATATCCCGGCAGCACCTGCTTGCCCAGTCCCAGGATAGAGCACTTGTTAATTGGGCTGAGAGCTGGACTGGATGAGTGCTCAGGAGTAGATCAACTGAGGTCTTTGAGTTACACTTTAAAGCTCAGCAGAAGGCAGAGTGAGCTGGCTGGAAAAAGAAACAGGGGAAGATAGGGCAATTATTAAAACTCTTTTTGCCTCTGTCCTTAGGTTACCTACTAAGGCTCGGCTTACTGAGGCTGTTTTGAATACTGTGAACATGAACTTAAACTTGGTAAAGGGAAATCAAGGTCAAGGCAACACCTCCACCCTCTGATTCAGCACCAGATGCTAGCATCTGTCAGGAGAAGGGTGTGAAGTGTCTGAGTCAGTCCAGTCCTAAACCACATGATATGTGGAATAGACATTTTATTTTTATTTGGGGGCCACCCTGCATCTGAACCCTTTCGCTATATTTGGAGAATTTCTCATGTTTTGAGTCTTCATGGAAGGCAGAGACCACTTCATTTCTGTTACAGAGGTTTTAATCTCTACATTTCTTTTTCATTATTTCTTAGAATTTCCATCTCTCTGCTTACATTGCCCATCTGTTCTTGCATGTGGTCTACTTTTTCCATTAGAGCCCTTAGCATATTGATCAAAGTTATTTTATATTCCCAGTCTGGCCATTCCAGCATCCCTGCTCTTTCTGAGTCTGGTTCTGACATTTTGTCTGTCTCATCAAACTGTGTTTTTGCCTTTTAGTATGCCTTGTAATTTTTTTGTTGAAAGTCAGGCTGGATAAAAGGAACTCTGGTAAACAGGTTTTTAGTGAAGTGGTGGTAGCGTGGTAAGAGCAGAAGCATTCTATAGTCCTACAATTATGTCTCAGTCTTCTAGTGAGCCCATGTCTCTGGGCTGTGAGCTTCATAAGCACGTCTCAGTTTTTCCCTCCCTCCCTTAGATGGGGCAGAATGTGTAGAGAGGGCTGGAGTTGGGTATTTCCCTTCCCCCAGGTCAAGTAGGCTCTGATAAAACCCCAATAGGTTAGGCTCTGGTAAAATACTTTCTCTTGAAGGCTGGTCTTCTGTTAAGAAGAACAGAATGCTCTGGCATGTTTTAAAATACAGTATATTTCCTCTCCCCCTGCCAGAATCATGAAGGGATTTCTATCCCACATTCACTGAAATTCCAATATTCACTGTGAGAGCCTGGTTGAGTTCCCAGCAGTGAAACTCATAAAGTGTGGGGGCTCCTCCCCTAGAGTTTGTATCTCTCAGTCTTATGCATGCTGAGCTTCCAGCAATCTGTCAATTATGGTTCAGGTTTTCCTACCCTGGCACTGGTTCTCTGGAGGTTTCTGCTCTAGTAAGTTTGACTCTCTGTATCTACCTGTCTCTCCAACTTTGGGGGCTGAAATTTGCCCTGTGACCTCATTTCTCTTACAGACCTAAGAGTTGTTGATTTTTCAGCTTTTTACTTCCTGTTAGGACAGAGTGACAGCTTCTGAGTTCCTTACATGCTGGACTGGAAACTGGAAGTCAGTGATTTTTTTTTTTTCATTGTGGTAAAATATTACATAACATAGAATTTATCATTTGAACCATCCTTAAGTGTCCAATTCCGAGGCATTAAGTACATTCACATTGTTGTGCAACCATTACCACCATCCATCTTCAGAACTTTCTCATCATCCCAAACTGAAACTCTGTTTTCACTAAGCAATAACTCCCCATTATGTAAGCGCTAACTTTTATATTATTCTTGATGCTGTAGTGAATTACTATGTGTTATTACTATGTAGTGTAGTGCTATGTAGTGATGCTGTTGTTATTACTATGTAGTGAACAACAGCAGTTGTTCTATTAGGATGTTAGGCATCATTCTGAAGAACATTTGGGGTGGGGCATCATAACATACTTTATGAAGGGAGCTGATGGGATCAACATGTGTGTTTTAGGAAGAAAGGGTCAGTGATTGGGAAAAATTGGGGACTGAGTGTGATGTTGACACTCCTTCAAGTCAGAGCTGAGCAAGCTGCCCTGAAAGTCTGTCCTAAATGGGAACATTTATCAGTGTAAATGTCCTGGGTCCACATTAACTTCATTTCACCAGTTTTGTTTTATTGTTTCATCTGCCCAGGAATGGAACCTTGAAACTACAGAGAGATGAGTGGGAAGATTCCATGTGCTAATCTCATTTCTAAATGTAATTGGCACCTGAACTATGAAGCTCTCTGCTTCCAAACGCAATGTTAACAGAGCCATCCATCCTCCTTCCCATCTAGTGGGCCAGCATGCCACTGTAATGCACGTTCATTGCTCCAGCAATGGAGACATAGTGGAGTTGGTACAACCTTTCTGGAGGGCAATTTGGCAATATGGATCAAAAAATTTTAATTTGTGGAAACTTCAGCCCAGCCATTTCATATCAAGGGTTTAATTTATCTCAAAGAAGTAACTGGACAAATGTGTAAGGATGCTTGAACAAAGATGTTCAATGCAGTTTTGTTTATAATTGTGAAAAATTGGAAACATTCTAAATGTCCAACGATAGAGAACAGTTTACATCCATTATGGCATACACAATGACATGTCTACTATGTAACTGTTGCCAAAAATGAAGTAGAGTTGTATGTAAGGGAAAACCTCCATAGTACTAAGGCATATCCTGCAGAATGTTTCCCTGGTTAATGTTTTCCCAGTAGAATGACTCTTCATTTATAACACACAAACTTGATAGTGTATATGTGGCTCAATAGCAACTTTTTTTTGGCAAATGTTTGTATAGGAAGGCATTTATATTTACATCCCTAAAACTCAATACAACATTTTAAACCAAATTGCTTGGGAGAAAAATGTCTCACATTTTATCCCAAATAAAATCGATAGCTCAGAATTACATGTAGAAGTATTGAAAAATCAAGCAAGTGACCCAGACCCTCTAGTACCGAGGGATTCTGGCTGATAAGTACAGTAGAAGTCACTGGGTGAGACCCCCAAGAAGGCTTTTGTAGGGGAACAGACCCCACTTTCTTGACCTGTTTGGCCTTTTTGCCCCTTGTCCATTCTTCCTGTCTGGAACATTGACGTGTTGCCTAGAGGTGCAGCAAACATCAAACAATTCTGAGGCAACAAAGCTGAAGATGAAAGTCTTTGCACTGTGACAGAGAGGAAAGAAGGAAAGAGGAGGCATACCTAGGGATCCTTGCTACATGAGACATATAAGCCTTTCAGCTGTTCATGCCTCTTTTCTCATATTTTCTGCCATATGCTTCCGAACACAATCCCTATACAATTGTTTTCATTTCTCTCTTCTAAAAGCAAATGATAAAAATCATGTACCAATGAAGCAAATGATAAAAATTATGTACCAGTAGATGAATCAAATAAAAGAAGAGACAATAAAAAACTCAACTGAGTGATAACAAAGTGTTTGTGCACCTTGGCTGTTGGTAGCCGAGGGAGAGGCCATGTCACTACACCCTAAGCAAAAGTTTAGCAACTAATTTAATTGGTTGGATGATCTGGAAGTAATGCTAAGCATCTTACAGCCTAACATATATAGTTTTAAAAAACGTGTGTGTGTGTGTGTGTGGTGTGTATACATTTTCCTGAGTTTTACTAACATTTCAGGAAATTGGTTGAGGGTTTTGAGCTAATGTGTGTATAATTTTTCCTATTTAATGTAATGGGAATAGGTTTCCTTTTGGCATTTTCATAAAGAATATCTGTTTTTTAGGACCCAATTACTGATATTAAGTGGGATATGCCAGGACTGGGAGGGGACCCTGCTGCCCTGAAGCCAATTCCTATCTCCATGGGCTCTCTGGTCCTCAGTTCCAGTTTCACCCTTTCCCTCCCCCAGGGCCCTGGATTTGCCCACCTGCTGACCCTTGCAGGGGCTCTCTAGACCCTGACCTCATCTGGCACAACCACTGGACCCCTTGCTCCTGCAGCTGAGCTGGGCCTTCCCCCTTTTAGGATCTCCCCCTTCTGGCCCCCAGAACCCCCAGTCTGGGGAGAGTAGCTAATTTCCAGATTCCCAGCTGGAGCCCGCAACTGCCTGACCAGTTCTTAATCCTCCCTTCTAATGGATGATCCCCAGAATGGGGGGCTGGGAACAAATTAGCAAGAAATGCAAAACTGCAATAAAAGTTTTTTAAAAATCTAAGTTAAAAAGCAGGTTATAAACAGTTTTATACTGTACTAGTCAGGAAGCTTTTGGCTGTATGTAACTCAAAATGGTGGAAACATTAATGAAATCTTATTATCTCACTCAGGAAGTTGACAAGTAGAGTATTTCCCAAGTTGGCTGATTCAGCAGCATGATGACATCATCAAGAACTCAAGTCCTTTCCATAGTCCTGCTCTGCCATCTCCAGGTCATTGGCTCATCCTCTTAGTCTCATTCCCCTCATGGTCCCAAGATGACAGCCATTGTTCCAGGAAAGGCACTCTGCTGTCAATGTAGAGGCAGAAAAGACCTTATGTATGTCCTTCTCTGAGACTGAGGAAAACTCTCCCAGAACCTCCATCAAATTTCCCCTCATTGCTCATGACAAGAACTGGGCCATGTGCCCCATTCTTAAGCCAGTCAGTGGCAAGGGGAATGGGAGCATCACCAAGAGTTGAGCCCAGTAGATCTCAGCCCCCGCTGCATGTTAGCAATACCTGCAAAGTCTTGATGCCTGAGCTCACAACAGACCAGTTGTGAGCAGTATCTCTGGGGGTGGGACCTGGGGCTTAGTATATATTTTTGATTCCCTAGGTATTTTTTAAAATATTTAATTAATTTGTTTGTTTACTCATTCATTCATTCCTTTGGTTGCACCAGGTCCCAGCTGTGGCAGGCAGGCTCCCTAGCTGCAGCTCGCGGGCTCCCTAGTTGCGGCTCGCCGGCTCCTTAGTTGCGGCATGCGAACTCTTAGCTGCAGCATGCGTGTGGGATCTAGTTCCCTCACCAGGGATCGAACTCGGGTCCCCTGCATTGGGAGCACAGAATCTTAACTACTGCGCCACCAGGGAGTCCCCCCTAGGTATTTTTGATGGGCAGCAGGGGTCAGAACCACTATTTTACACTAATCATAGTTCATCTTCTGGGGCTAGGGAAGGGGCTATTTTCCCTGAAGTATCTGGTCACTAGACACCTGAAGAATATTAAGGTTGTTAGCAGAGAAAATGATGGAAAGTGTTTGTTGTGTAGGCAAATGATAGTGTTTGACATATATGGTGTGGTCTTGTTTTAGGTTAAAAATTATGTAAATATATAATACAACATATATGCCAAGAAAAAATTGTGGAAGACCATGAATCAAACTTTTAATAGTTACTATCATGGTGTGGTGAGGGGGAGAATTAGTTATAGCTGATTTCCACTTATTAATTGAAATTTTACCATGAACATTAATCACATAATCAGAAAAACAATGAAGATACATGCATTTTGAGAAAAAAGATATATATATTTTTAAAGAATAAAAGCAGTTGTAAGGGATGAAATGCTGCTTTATCCCTGTGGGGTAACCTCTGTGGGGCAAGCCCAGTTCCTTGTTCAGGAACTCACTGCTATGAGCTTAGAATTTATTACTGACCCAGCAAGAGTTGCCTCTCTTTCCCACCTGACCAGGAGAAAGGTAAACACTCATCTGGACAGTTCCATTTTCCTCACCAGTGATTGGGTTAAGCCAGGACATGTGATGCAATTGTGGCCAATAAGAGGCTTCTGCTGGGGGTGTGGTGTGTGTTCCTGGGAAATGTTTCTTTACTTTTCAAAGAGACTCAGGAGAAGAGGGTCTCCTCTTCCCCCAGACATATTCTTGACTATGTGTGTTGCCTGGATATTGCAGCCATTATTTTATGATTATATGGGGAAAATGTCCACATGCTGAGGATGACAGAGTTAAAATCCTTGATAACATGTTTTTAAACCTAAAGTATAATTTCCATACAATAAAGTATGAAAATCTTAAGTGTACAGCATGGCTAAATTTTATGTATGTACACACTCATGTAACCACTACCAGATCAAGATACAGAACATTTCCAGCACTCTAGAGGGCTCTCTCCTGCCCCTTCCCAGCCAATAGCCAATACCCACTCTTCTGATTCCTATCTCCATAAATTATTTAACTGCCCTTGAACTTCACATGAATGGATTCATACAGTACATACTGTTCTGTGTTGGGCTTCTTTGTCCAACATGTTTTCTTTGAGATTCATTCGTGTTTTTATGTATATCAATAGTTTATCAAACCAATGTATAGTGTTCCATTGGTACCACAATTTATTTATCCATTTCCTGTTGATAGACATTTGAGTTATTTCCAGTTTTTGGCTGTTATAAAAAGAAAAGTTACCATGAACATTCTATGTACCTATCTTTGGGTGGTTATATGTCCTCATTTCTCTTGTGCATACACCTTGTAGTGAAATCACTGACATAGGGTGAATAGCTATTTATTGAGCTTTAGTCAGATACTGCCAAACAGCTTACCAAAGTGGTTTAACCAACTTACACTCCCACCAGAAGTGTGATATTTTTGATTGTTCTATATTCTCACCAACACTTGGTATTGTCAGCCTTTAATTCTGGTGGGTTAGTAGTGGTATCTGATTGTAGTTTTAGTTTGCATTTCTCTGATGACCTTTTCAAGTGCTTTTTGGTCATTTCCTCTTCTAAGAGGTGCCCGTTTAAGTCTTTTTCCCTTTCTTAAAAGTGGGTTGTTTTGTCTTCTGTTATTGATTTGTAGGAGTTTGTTTACGTTTTGGATATAAGTCCTTGGTCAGATATACGAAATGCAAGTATCTCCTCTCAGTCTGTAGATTACTTCTTCACTTGCTTAATAAAGTGTTTTTTTTTTTTTAATTTTATTTATTTATTTATTTATTTATTTATGGCTGTGTTGGGTCTTCATTTCTGTGCGAGGGCTTTCTCTAGTTGCAGCAAGTGGGGGCCACTCTTCATCGTGGTGTGCGGGCCTCTCACTATCGCGGTCTCTCTTGTTGCAGGGCACAGGCTTCAGACGCGCAGGCTCAGTAGTTGTGGCTCACGGGCCTAGTCGCTCCGCGGCATGTGGGATCTTCCCAGACCAGGGCTCGAACCCGTGTCCCCTGCATTGGCAGGCAGATTCTCAACCACTGCGCCACAAGGGAAGCCCAATAACGTGTTCTGATGAGCATATTATATTTAATGAAGTTCAAATTATCAGTGTGTTCAGTATGGTGTTTTTTGTGCTCTGTTTCGGAGATATTTGCTTACCCTCAAGATCATGGGGATATTTTCCTATCTTTTCCTTTACAAGCCTGATTCTTTTTAACATTTACATATAGGTCTGTCATCCATACCACATTAATTACTTTTCTTTTTATAAATTCATTTATTTATTTATTTTATTTATCTTTGGCTTCGTTGGGTCTTCGTTGCTGTGCGTGGGCTTTCCCCAGTTGCGGCGAGCAGGGGCTACTCTTTGTTGCAGTGCATGGGCTTCTCATTGCGGTGGCCTCTCATTGCGTAGCAGGGGCTCCAGGCGCACAGGCCTCAGTAGTTGTGCCATGCAGGCTCAGTAGTTGTGGCTCGCAGGCTCTAGAGCGCAGGCTCAGTAGCTGTGGCACCCGGGCTTAGTTGCTCCACGGCATGTGGGATCTTCCCGGACCAGGGCTTGAACCCGTGTCCCCTGCACTGGCAGGCTGGTTCCCAACCACTGCACCACCAGGGAAGCCCCAACACGTTAATTTTTATGTATAGTGTTGGGTAAAGATTTTTTCCCATACAGATTATTTTCTGTATGGATATCCAGTTTTTCCATCACCACTGAATTGCAGTGGCACCCTTGTAAATCAAGTGAACATACATGTTTCAGTTCATTTCCGGATTCCCAATTCTGCTTCATTGGTCTATTTGTCTATCCTTGTATCAATACCACCCTGGCTTAATTACTATAGCTTGATGTTAAGCATTGATATCTGGTGGTGTATGTTCTTCTTCAAGATTGTCTAGGCTGCTCTAGGTCCATTGTATTTCCATATAAATTTTAGAATTGACTTGAAAATTTCAGTACATAAACTTAGGAATTTGATTGTGATTGTATTAAATCTATAAGTCAATGTAAAGAGGATTGACTTAGCAATATCCTCTTCCAATCCACTTATTTAGATCTTCTTGATGGCTTGGTTGAACATCTGATTTTATTTAATCAACCGTGGAGTTACCTTACATTTGTCTTATTATTATAAACAAGATTATATAAATGTATTACATATTTTCCTTACTGCTTAAGGCATTTTTTTCTGGTTACTTTCAGCTAAAAACATCTCAACTGATATAACAAACTTGCCCTGTAGGGTGATGGATTAAGCAGAAGGCTTGAATCTATGCTACTTCCTGTGTGGCCATGGTAAGTCACCCAACTTCTCTGGGCCTATTTCCTTATCCATGGAAACCTCATAGGGTTGGAAAATTCTTCTCTTTTTCATAAACTAGTGAACACTGACTCACTTTTTTTGTCTCAATTGAAGTATCATTTTCTTTGGGATGTCTCCTCTGATTCTTCCAGTAAAACCTAGATATTCTTTTTCTATTCATGCCTTTGAAAGCAATCAGTACACTGTAATATCGTTGTTTGCATGTTTGTCTCCATCAGTGCCTTACTAATCAGGGAACAGAGGGTGCACTTAAAGGGCTTAATTGAAGAGAGTTTAATGAAGAGACAATTACAGAGGAATAGACAGGATTAAGGGATGATGAGGTACCCCAGGGACTAGCCATGGAGGCAAGCCATTACCATTCTTGGGTCTGAAGGATAGAGATGAAGGAGGTGTTACTGGAACACAGTGAGACCTGTAGCTGTGGAGGAGGGGTTGTCCAACAGATACTATGGGCTATCGGGGAACATAGCCATCGGGAGAACCATGGGCAGGTAGGGAGGGGAGAATAAATACCCTACCCTCTTTCTTACCCTCTGATTTCCTTCAGCTCCCATTGGATCAACCCAACCAGAAGACAGAAGGCAAAGGATTCCAGGTGATACAGTCTGTAGAGGTCAGCCTCCTGGGGAACAAAGTAGGTCAGCAAGAGGCAGCAAATGGACATAGGAGAAGAAATAGGTAACGGTCAGTATGCTCACCTTCGGTGCAAGCTTCTTGAGAATGGACACTAAGTCTTTGAAAAACAATGTTGCCATAGTGTTTTTACACACCTGTTACAAAAATTTAAATGTTATAGAAAATAAAAGACCCTCTATTATCCCCGGAAATAATGATAGCTTTTTGTTATATATCACTTCAGATTTTACATACATGTACACCAAATATGTGGGTCTGTGGAAGACTGTATTTCCAAAAATGACCACAGCAATATTTCTGGTCTTCTATGGTCTTTCTGATATTGGCACTCCCCATCACTAGGTAAATCTATATCCTCTCCCTTTGAACCTGGGGAGGGCCTTGTGACTGCCTTGACAGATGGGATGTGACAGAAGTGATGCTGCATGGCTTCCAAGGCCAGGTCATAAAAGGCAAAATGGATTCTCCTGGAAATCTCTTTCTTTTGTGGTGCTTACCATGGGAACCCAGCCACCACATTGTGAGGAACCCCAGCGCACATGAAGAGCCACATGCAAGTGTTCTGGCTGGTTGCCCGCTGAGGTCCCAGCTGACAGTCAGCATTAATTGCCGGATGGGGGAAAGAATGAGCCTCCAGACGATCCCCGCTTCCGGGCTTCGAGCCACCTCAGCTGACGCTGCATGGAGCCGAGGCACGTATCCCCCCAGGCCCTGCCCAAATGGAGCGTTCGTGAGCACAGTAATGTTGTGTTTGCTTTTTGAGCCACTGAGATTTTGAGTGCTTTGTTACATAGTCATAATAACTAGAACAGAGGCAGTATTAGAGGGTTATGATCTCAGGCTGTGGGACCAGACTTCTTGGTTTCAATGTGATCTCTGTCACTTATTCCCTGTGTAATATTTGGCAAGTTGCTCAAATTCAAATCCTCAATTTCTTCATCTGTAAAATGGGAATAATATTAAAAATCTCAGAGTAGGATTGGTCTATAAAACAATCAGCTTGGTTCTCAGCACATATTAAATTATTATAATTATTGATCGCTGATTCCCTCAAAGACCACCAGAAAAAACTTGATGATCAAACAAAACGAAGTATATTAAATTTACTGCAGAAAGGGCGAATAACACCTTGAAAAAGTCTTAGTAGTACCTCCAAGTGAAGACATTAAGGAAGGATACTTACAGGGTTTTAAAGGCTGCACTGGATGGTTTTAAGATGGGTCACATAAGGCAGGTAGCTGGTTGGAATTGGGCAGAATTTATAAGAACTTTGGATTAGTGAACACAGAGGGGCAAGGGCATTAAAGTGAGTCTAGATGAGCAAGTTTTCTGTTTTGATAAGTACGGTGTTTAGTTTTTATCTGTCTTATCTTCAAAGAGTGGGTACTTCCTGGAGCAAACCCCTAAACTATTACTTGGTCCCAGTATTATTTAACACAGGAACAGAAAAGTGTGTTGTTTTCAGTTCTCATTAATATAAATTTCTTTTCATGGAAAAGGGCTCATAGCTTACCCCACCTATTATATTGAAACTTTCCTTTTCATTGAACAACATATCTTGGATAGCTTTCCTTATAGAACATATCAATTAATTTAATTCTTTTTAACATCTGCTTGATATTCACTGGTATAGCTGCAACGTGACTTGTCTGCCCTTTCACATATCAACAGACACCTGGTGTGTATACGTAGTCAGGTGGGGGGCCCAGACCCTCAGAACAGTGTCTGACACAGAGTAGGCACTCAGAAAGGGTTTGCTATTGAAAGGAGAGTGTACCTGAAGTCTGTAAAATGCCATATACATGTAAGGTAAGGACGGATGGTTGGGCTTCCTCATTACCGCATCTTCTCCCATCCCACTTTTGTCATCTATGTTAGGAATCACCTCAGGATGCACGCGGCATGAAAGAGGTCCAGAAGCCCTTATGTGCTCACAGTGAGGAACAGAAGAGATTGCTGAGATGCAGGAAAAACAGTGAGTGTGAGGAGCGGTAGGGTGGCCAGCCAAGGCGGGGCTGGATGGAGGATGCAGCTGAGATTCAGAGGTGCTCAAGTGCCCAGGAGAGAGGGGGTGGCATTGAGTCAATGCCAGTGAGAACGGATCACGAGTTTCAGTGGCTGTGGACTTTAGCAACTTGTGCCATCAGGCCCCCACTGAGCAGGCAGGGCAAGGGGTACCTCATGAAACCAGCAAGGACTCAAAACACAACAGGAGGGCCACCTCTCCCCATTGCCACGAGGACATTTCCCCTACATCCAGATATCATCTTCAGGAGAAGGAAGCCAAAGAGGAAACATTTGAAGAAGAAATGGCAGCCCCAGAGGGGTTTTAAATTGAAAATCAGACACAACATTTATGAAAATGAAGCTGATACAAAATGAAAATATAGGTTTTCAAGTAGGGGTGGTAGCATACCAATAGGAGTCATTCAGAAATAGGTGGGGCATTTTCCCCCACTTTTTTATCATGAAAATTTTCAAACAGAAATGTAAAAAAAAAATTGAACAAATACACATACATCATCACTTAGATCTTTCAATTGTCATGGGGAATTTTTTGGCCATAATTGTTTTATCTATTTTTTCTGAAGTAGTTTAAAGTAAATTACAAACAGTCTGACATTTCACCACAAATGCATCTCTGAAAAATAAGAACATTTTTCTGCATAATGCAGGGGTGTTCTTTGTTGGCAGTGGGGAGTGCTCCTGGCAGGTACATAGGCGAGGGGCAATGCAGGGCTCACTTCAGCTCAGGGAAGAATCGTCTGGCCCAAACTCTGACAGCATCAGAGCATCAGAAGTGAAATTGTGCCTGTTTGTGGGCCAAGACCTTAAGAGACTGGAAGCTCCATATTCTGCCTTTTGCACTTGCTCTTAGAAGGCAGCTGCCATGCTGTGAGGAAGCCCAAGCAGCCCTGTGGAGAGGTCCATGTAGAGATAATGTAGGCCACTGGTCTACAGCCCCAGTTGAACTCCTAGCCATCAGTTAGCACCAGCCTGCTACCCATGGGAGTGGGCCATCTTGGAAGTGAATCCTCCAGCTCTACTCTAACTGCCCCAGCTCATGCTTCATGGAGCAGAGATAAGCCAACTCTGCTAATCCCTGCCCAAATCACAAATTTGTGAGCAAAGTAATTGACTATTGTTATTTTAAGTCACTACATTTTGGAATGGTTTATTATGCAGTATTAGATAACCAGAATACCACTGTTTTCTGAGCTGATCTAATAAGCTGAATTATATGTGGAACCTTTCACACATGCTGTGTCCTTTAGTCCTCATATTTCCCTCTAAGGTAAGAAAAACAATAGCTAACATTTACTGAGTGCTTGCTATATGCCTACTGCAGTTCAAAATCCTTTTCCAATTCACTTAATTTAATTGTTCCAGGAACCCTGTTTCATAGGTACTCTTATCCTCCTTTTACAGATTTGGAAAACAGGCACAGAGAAATTGGAGAACTTGCCCCAAACCATGCAGGAGGAGGCAGAACCAAGGACTCAGCTGTCTGATTTGAAAGCCAGCAATCCTAACCACTATAATTTTCTGCCTCTCAGACAGAGGGTTGATGAGAAGGGTCTCAGAGAGGTGAAGTGACTTCCCCAATGTTGCACAGCTAATGGGTGACTTTAGACCACTTATCCTCTGGGTTCCTCCATTGACACTGCCATGGCCCTGACAGCACTGCCTGCCTTTTGG
The DNA here is from genome assembly GCF_009873245.2 of Balaenoptera musculus. Taxonomy (NCBI): domain Eukaryota; kingdom Metazoa; phylum Chordata; class Mammalia; order Artiodactyla; family Balaenopteridae; genus Balaenoptera; species Balaenoptera musculus. The sequence goes on along the minus strand of NC_045799.1, from coordinate 29,339,397 downwards.
GTTTATTTCTGTGTGAGCCATGGCTGGCTCTCAATCTGCAATGGTATTCCCTAGCTTGATCTGCTTCCTTACTCTGCAGCTGTGGTACCCAGTGACCTTTGGCTGTTCCCACACTTTCAATTCCATCCTCAAAGCACAGGATTTTTCCAATCAAGAAAGTTCTTTAGAAGAATGTGCCTCAGGCTCAGAAGGACTTTCCAACAGAAATTTCCAACATTCCAAGGATAGTTTGTGCTTTGAGCATTGCCTGGCTGCAGACCTCTCACCCTTCCTGCTGGTCTCTGCCCTCTCCCACACCTTCCTCTGTCTGCTTTGCAAATGAGGGGTAGGGGTGAGCCGGTCAGGATGTCAGGAATAAGAGAAAGTGAACATGAGCTCTACTGTCACACAGACCTGTGACCTAGGGCAACTGTTAAACCTCTCTGAACCCCTAGTTACTTACCTGTAAAATGGGATTTTGAATAACCTCTTCCTCGTAGGGTTGTTGTGAGGATTAAATGAGGCAGTATATGTGTTTCCCAGAGCTCCTTTCAATGTAGGCCTTGTTGCCTGTAGCTCCACGATTGACTGTAGCTCCCACACTTATGAGAGAATATCTAGAGGCTGCTGCAGGACCCCGTGTGGCCGTCACTGGAGCCCATGTGTCTGTCCACTAGTGCAGAGGAGCACAATGGGCCTTCTGCTTCTCTTCTGCTTCCCAGATCTGATGTGAGTGCCTTTCATTGGCAGATCCCACGTGCAAACCTGTTGGCAAGGGATTCCTGGGAATGTCCCCTCCATGATTCCAGTCCCTGCTACGGGGGAGAGTGTAGACAGGGAGGAATGGTGCTGAGTTGCCAACAAGAAATCTAGCATATTTTCATTTCTAAAGAACCAATGGGCAAGGGCAATGCTTAACCCAGAGGGGGACCAACAGTCCTCATCAGATGAAGGTGCAAGAGGCATGTTGATGTGTGGAAGAGAGTGAAGGGGAGCGGGGCTTACCTTGTGAGAAGCAGAGAAAGCCGCAAAGGTTGGTGTCTGGGTCTCAGGCTCTTTGGAGCTGGGTTTGAACATGTGACCTGGCTCAGCCAATAAGATGTGTCCTATGCTTCAAATCAGAGGCTGGGAAAACAGAGATGAGGGAGGGGTGGAGAACTTGTGGCAGAGGCAGCAATGACTACAGTACCCCATTTCCGGGGAGCAGTGGTACATTCCAAGCCTGCAGTGTGTCCAGTGAGCAGTTCTGGCGGGGCGGTGGTGTGCAGGACCGGGACCCGGAACCACACGGAAGCAGTGTTCTCATTAGACTAGCTCTGTGGCACAGTTCAGGCTGTGTTTTTGGTTGCAGAGTTTCCAAGCCTAGTTCTCTAGGCTTCCCCTTCCCAGTGATTCACTGGGTTAACTAATATCTTTTCAGTGAGCTCATTTTCTGCTTAAATTAGTCAAGGTTGGATCTGTTGCTTGCCACCAAGTAACTGACTATGACTATAGTGAACTCAGAAAGCCATTGTGAAGATTAAATGTAAAGAACTTAGCACAGGTCCTGATACATCACAAGCACCCAGTATTAGTCAGGTTCTGCTGCAGATAACCAGACCAGGTTAAACTGAAAGAGACTTAATACAGGGGATTAGGTGCTTGCAGGATTGTTGGATGTGCTGGACAAGCAGGTTCTGGATAGAACTTCCAGGAATGTCTCCCAGAATATATCAACAAGATTGGTGCACCAAGGGAGCTTCTAAATCCTCTATGGTTGGGAGGATGGAGCTTCAGGAAGTCCCTGTCCCAATTGCTGGCTCCAGGACCACGTTCCCTCAGCTGAGAGGCACAGATCAGGAAACGGTGCTACTACTGTTGGTTCCAGGACCACGCTGCCTCTGCCTTGATTGATGGCAAGAGAACAGATGTCCATAACCTTCCACTCAGTAATACAGAGCAAGGCACCCATCGCTGGACCTCTGCTATCACTGCTGCAGGAAAAAACAAATGCTCCCAGCATATGCTTACCAGTGAAGAGAGTGGAAATACATTCTCCACCTCACTTCTGGCTTCCAAACAGTGCATCCATTTTTGGAAGATAGGTGTCTCAAGGACCCAATCTGTAGACTTGAGTTTGCCAACTTTTGATCTGCAATAAAGCATGCACAAATGGAGCTGAGTGAGCCAACCCATGATGTCAGAAACACACCCCAAATATAGGAATCACTTTTCCTGCTTAGTGCATTGCTTGCACTTACCTACTCTCGCTTTTGGTGCCCTGCTTTGCTGGTACCCTAAGCACATGCTCAGTCTGCCCCTGCTAGTCTAAGAACCCAATGAGGAAAAGGTGAGCAGCCACAGCTTGGGTCTTCCAAGGCAGAGAGACAGAAAGTGGGCAGAATGTCCATTTCTTCTGTGCTCAGATAAACTAGTTTGATAGAACAAAGAACCTTGCCATGTCGCTTGTCTCTTCAAGCCTTGAGGCCTAGACTCAAAATTAATTCCCCCAAGGAGGTGCTCAAGAGGTGATGCTTCATGATGCCTCTGGGACATGTGTGGGCCGAAGAGACCAAAGCCTGGGGCAGGTAGAAAAAAGACTTCTCCCACCCATCTGAGCTATCTTGGTGGGACACCAATTAAGAAGGCAGAGGTGAAGTAGAAGACCTGCCAGTTCCTGGCAGCAGCTTCTCCCACAGCAAATCTGGGTCATGTCTGAGGGAGGATGCTGATTGAGGCATCTGGCACCCGAGCTCTGAAATAAGCACAACTGGGCAGCGTGTCAGAATCAGCCCTTGGCAGCGCAGGGCAGCATAGAGGTTAAGAGCAAGGGCCCTGGAGTCAGACAGACACGGTGCTTATGTGCTCAGGGAGTGGACGAAGTGACTTAAGCCCTCTGAGCCTTTGTTTCCTCTTCTGTATAAGGAGGTTAATACCTGTATCGTGGGTGTGGGTAGCACTGAGTGTAGTGTCTGACACTGAGTAAGTCCTCCATATGGTGAAGCAATTATTAAAATGAAAAAAGGGAAGGGAATGGACGCATACTGAGGGCCTGCTGTGTGTCAGGCACTTGCTTTATACCACCTCCTTTCATCTTCATAGCAGCTCAGGACCTCCAAGTTACCAATAGTAACCCCTGGAGTGTGCAGTTCAGCAGCACAGAGGCAGCCCTGTGAGGTGGAAATTCTCCTTCCCATGTTGTAGAGAAAGAAACGTCGGCATAGCAGACACTTTCGGGGCCTCACCTGTATCCTTTTGCCCTCACCACCTCAGCAAATTCCGACGGCTGACACCTGCATTTCTTTGCCCAAGGATTTCCTGTTGCTGTCAGGCTGTCAGGCTGGGAGGACTGGGACATTAACAATCCCCTTCCCAGCAGCTTTCAACCACTGACGACTGATGGGCGTTTGTGCAGAAATACCCTGTCTGCCTTGACCCAGGGGGATAACCCTGAGGTGTCAGTGCTGTACTGTCTCTCAAAAATCCCCAATGGGATTAAGCTTCCTATCTCATAAGACATATTTATCCTTGTTACAAGGGAAGAAGTTCTCACCCTTTCCCCAAAGTGAGGAGAAGCATGATCCCCATGGTCATGGTATCCATTGCTAGTTTGTTTTTTTTAAACTTTATATTGGAGTATAGTTGACTAAAAATGTTGTGTTAGTTTCAGGTGTACAGCAAAGTAATTCAGTTATACATATACATGTATCAATTCTTTTCCCATTTAGGTTATTACAGAATATTGAGCAGAGTTCCCTGTGTCCATTGCTAGTTATATTAATTGTTCTTCACAATCCCACGGAAAAGTCTGTTACCTAAAGACCGAATTGTAAAATGAAGGTTAAAATTTTACATAAGACAAAAATAAGAAGAATAAAGTAGCATATAAAAATAAGCACAGGGACTTCCCTGGTGGCACAGTGGTTAAGAATCCGCCTGCCAATGCAGGGGACATGGATTCGACCCCTGGTCCGGGAAGATCCCACATGCCACGGAGCAGCTAAGCCCATGAACCACAACTACTGAGCCTGCACTCTAGAGCCCATGAGCCACAACTACTGAGCCTGCATGCCACAACTACTGAAGCCCGTGCGCCTAGAGCCTGTGCTCCGCAACAAGGGAAGCCACCACAATGAGAAGCCCACACACCACAACGAAGAATAGTCCCCGCTGGCCGCAACTAGAGAAAACCTGTGCACAGCAACGAAGACCCAAAACAGCCAAAAATAAATGAAAGAATAAATAAATAAATAAATAAAATAAATTTTAAAAATAAAAAAAAGCACATATATATAACAAGCAAAGAGAATATATGCAGAGTTCCATATATTACAGTCTTTGACTGTAATTGGTCTTGAGCTCACAGTTGATGTCTATGGCTTCCTTCTTTGCTACATATTCTTCATTTTCCTTGCTCTCAGACAGAACCTGAGCTAATTAAAATTCTTCATTTGATGGAGTGACCCAAACCATCCTTCTCAAAGGGTCTGAGTCCCCGATTATTCTACTTTTTGTTTGTTCATTTGCTATAGTTTTACTTTAACATTGATGAGCCAGAAAATCCACTGCATTCTAGACATAGTTCTTCTTGTCCCCATTTTTTAGGAGCAATCCAATTTCCTCTTGGTTATCAAGATCAATCATTCCATCCTGTAAATAACCCCCTTTCTGCTGATTGCTTCAGTGGCATAAGGAGCTCAAAACTGCCAGGTTAACAGTATCATCTTCCAATTCAATGGAACTGTTCTTGTGTCCTCTGGCTGAAGTATTCCCACCCTGGAGACTAAGACCTCCAAACCACCAGAGTTCAAGGTTCCTGAGTTGCGAAGTAGGTTATTGGGTATGATAGTGAGAGGAGACACTTCTACTTCTATCTCTTTATTATTTATGGTTCTTCATAACCAAGATCAGTGGTCTCTGATTCAAAGCACATACAGTATCCTGTAAGACAGAACCCATTCCTTTCAGGATGTCGACTCACAACTGGTGCAGTAACTGAGTCTTCGGCAAGCTATTCCACCTTCCAATTAGTCCAGCCACTTCCATGTGATAAGGTGTGTGGCAAGAGCAATTAATTCCATGGGCATGATTCCATTTCTGCACTTTCTTTGCTATGAAATGAGTTCCTTGATCAGAATTAATACTACAGGGAATGCCAAGATGGTAGCTAAAGCATTCAGTGAGTCCACAGATGATGATTCTGGTGGATGCATTATGGTCAGAGAAGGCAAATCGATATCCAGAACATGTACCTTTTCCCAGGAGGATGGATCTCAGCTCCTTCCAAGATGGAAGAGATCCAATGTAGTCAACCTGCTACCAGGTGTTTGGCTAGTTTCCCCAAGGAATGGTGTCTATTGGGAACTCAGTTTGATCTCTTCTCTTGATAGATTAGGCACTCAGCAGTAGCTTTAGCCAAGTTGACCTTATGGGGAAATTCATGTTGTTGATCCTATGCATAGCTTCCACTTCTGTCTCCATGGCAACTTTGTTAATGGACTCATTAAGCATGCACTGGGTTGGCTTGGGAAAGGGAATGACTGACATTCACTGAATGCATCATTTGGTCTACCTGATTATTAAGAACCTCCTCTGCAGTGGATACCCTTTGTGGAGGCATTCATATGGGCACAAATATCCTCATGGTGTGCGCCCATTCTGAGGGGGTCCATTCATATGCTTCTTCCCCAGACTTCTTTTTCACCAATCTTCCAATTATGTTTCTTCTAAGTTCATGACCATATGGCCAAAATATATGGTCTGCCCATGGATTAATATAGATCCTTCTGGCCTTCTCTCACTCTAGACATAGTAGACAGCCAGATGTATTACTTGAAATTTTGCCCATTGGGAAGATTTTCCTTTATTATTGCCCTTCAGGATCACCCATGAATAGGGCTGTTGTGCAGCGGTTGTCCACATTGAGGTGGCACCAGAATTTTTTGCATACTCATCTGTAAAAGAGATTTGAGTTTTCTCTTACTTAGTCAACTGGTTATAAAAAAACACCCCAGGAAGCCAAAGGCATTGATTAAGAGAGGGGAGGTGATGCAATAGAAGTTGATGTCAAAGGAGTCTGAGCCATCTGCTTGTGCAACCTACTTGTACCTTCTGGACCTGTGCAAGCTTGGCCTCTTATACACTGTTTCCATTTTATGACAGATTTATATTGCATATGTGCAAGCTTATGTTTAGATGGGTCAGGCAACACCCAGTTCATGATGAGAAGCTCAGGCCATATGTCCTGTGATTAGGTGTTCAGTCTCTACTAAGGCCCAGTGGCAAGTCAGAAGCTGTTTCTAAAAAGGAGAATAGAACAGAACAGATGTGGAAGAGGTCATAGATTTGCTCCAAAATCCTAGGGGTCTGTGCTGTGATTCGCCTATTGGTACTTTTCAGAGGCTCCACAGAGCATCCCTATTTGCCAGAGGCACTTCAAATATCATTAGATATGCTAGATCATAAGGCCATACTGGTAGAGTGGCTTCTATTGCAGCCCAAACTTGCTGTAGAGCCTTCTCTTGCTCTGGTTTTCACTTGAAACTGACTTACAGATAACTCTTAGATGGGTCCAATCTCACACTTAAATGTGATATATATATCATCTCCAAAGTCCAAAAAAGGCCTACTAAGTATTGTATCTATTTTCATTGTAAGTGGTGCAAGGTGGAGTAACCTATTTTTCACCTTAGAGGAGATAATCTTGACATACTTCAGACCATTGAATCCCTAACACTTTATCTCTCACCCTTTGTTCATATATGTCCTTCTAAGGTGTCTAAAATACTTGTTACTTTCTGTTCATCAGATCCAGCAGCAAAATGTCATCAATACAGTGGCCCAATGTGATGCTTTGCGGACTCTCAAGACAATCAAGATCTCTGTGGATTATGTTATGGCAGAGAACAAGAGAATTGATGTATTCTTGAGGCATGGCTGGGAAGGTAGACTGTTGTCCCTGATAGGTAAAAGCAAGCTGCTTCTGATTGTCCTTATACATTGGTATGGGGTGCAGGGAGGCATTAGGCAATTTAATAGCTGCTTACTAAGTGCCAGGGCCGTGTTGATTGTTCCAGTAAAGATACTACATCTGAAAGAGCAACTTTGGTGGGAATCACCACCTGATGAAGTTTATAATAGTTAGGATCTCATTTTTCAAGATCCATCTGACTTCTGCATAGGAGAAACTGGAAAGCTAAATGGGAGATATAATAAGTAACAGTATTCCTACTTTTTTCAAGATTTCAAAGGCATTAATCTTTGCAATTTCCCCAGTGATGTGTTATTGCTTCAGGTTCACCACAGCAGTAAGAGGGGAAGTTCCAAGTGTTTCTACTTAGTCTTTCCTACCATAATGATCCTCATCCCATTGCTCAGAGAGCCAATATGGGGATTCTGCAAGTTGTCAAGTGTGTCTATTTAAATGACAAATTTAGAGACTGAGAACATAACCCACAGGGTAGATTTGTGGACAGACTGGGTCTACCATGAGTCTGACTTGAGCTGAAATGCTATCACTTGACACTACAACCCCCATTTTGGGCCACAGTAGCATTTTGGGTCCCCAGGACTTAGCATCAGTTCAGAGCCCGTGGATAGTAATCTCTGAAAATTTCTTTTTCCTCCTAACACAGTCACTCTAGCAAATGGCTGCAGGTCCTTTGGGGGAATGCTTAGAGGAAGATTCACTGTGTGTACCTGAGACAATAGTGTAGAGCCATTCTTCAGTAACACCTCACATCCCCTACAATAGAAGGGCTCTTTGCGTGTGAATTGACTTAGGTTTCAAAACTAAGTGAGAGCCATGACTCTTCACAGTCGAGACTGCCGGATTTTTGGCTACCAGATCTAGAATGTTTCCTGTTACAGAAGTCAAACAGTTCTCTAGTAGGGTGCCCATCTATTTCATTCCTAGGACTCCATGATCAATTAAACATTATCAAAGACCTCTGTGGACCAAGACATTCTAATTACTGGGACATTCCCTACTGCCCTTTAAGATAGATGTGCCCACCTGGTCTTAGTTAAGTGCTGCCATTTGTCTTCTGCTACTTCAGGATCCCATCATTTTCATTGGAATCAGGGAGCCTGTATCAATGGTGACATTCCCTGTGGTTGAATCTGTCATTCAAAGAGATCAACCACAGAGCTTTCAGGGACACATATACTCCCCTCTTGAGGCCTTAGTCAAGGCCGTGTCTCCTGGGCCTTCTCATGGAACGCAGTTGGTGGGCGGGTGTGCAGGCTGCACATGATAAATCCAGTCAAAACTTCTCATGTCCCTACGCCTTTGAATTTCCTACTCCATATAATTCAGGTATATAAAATCCAGGCTCTGGCATCCCAGTCTCATTAGATGACACTCACTGTTGGTTCAAGTTTTAGTCAGTCACCAAGTAAGCAGTTAGAGACATCTCCAGGGGCATGAGATGACACCTTAGATCTGGAGTCTCTATTAAGATCAACAGTGTCAATGAATTTGCTCACTATGGTGCTCTTGGTCTCCTTATTCATGAACAGGGGCTGGTTGTCCTTCTGCAGCCATCACTCAGGACCCTGTTCACACCTTAGGTGTGTCTTTTAAAAAACAATAATTAGGGACTTCCCTGGTGGTCCAGTGGTAAAGAATCTGCCTTCCAACGCAGGGGACGTGGGTTCAATCCCTGGTCGGGGAACTAAGATCCCACATGCTGTGGGGCAACTAAGCCTGTGTGCCCCAACTACTGAGCTCACGTGCCTCAAAGAGAGAGCCTGCATGCCACAAACTACAGAGCTCACACGCCCTGGAGCCCGCGCTCCGCAACTGGAGACAGAAAACCCGCACGCCACAAATGGAGAGAAACACGAGCAGACAGCACGCCGTAACGATAAAATCCCGCGTGCCTAAGATCCCGTGCGTCGCAACTAAAACCCGACACAGCCAAAAAAAAAAAAAAAAGAAAGAAGGAAAGAAAATGTTTTTATTGAGGTATAACTGACATACAACATTATATTGTGTACAACATAATCATTCGCTATTTGTATGTATTGCGAAATGATCACCATTTCGATTCCACATATAAGTGAGATCATGTGTGAATTTCTGTTCCACTGGGTCCCCAATGATGCCTCTGCCCACTCACCTGACTGTCCCTGTCTCCTTCCCTGTATGAATCTATGAGGCCATAAAATGTTCTAACTGGCAGGAATTGTAGGTATACATTTGGAAGTTGTCTGTGTATACTTATGGCTCATATAAATGATACAAAGAGAGCAACGAGAATGATCCTGTAAGATGCCACCCTTCTGCTGCCTCCCCTTCTAACTAGCTCTTGAATCTGCCCACTTCTCTATCCTCACTTCCACACGCCAGCCCAGGCACCTTCATCTCTTATCTCTTACCTGTAAAGGCGTTCTAATTGTCCTCCAGCATAATCTATTCTCTCTCTGTAGCAAATGTGTTGTTTTTAAAAGTTATTATTCATAAACAATAAAATTCACTGAACACTATATAGTGTTCAGTTCTGTGAATTTTGACAAACACACACAGTCAGGTAACCACCACTATAATCAAGATATAAAACAATTCTGTCACGCTAAAATATTCCCCCATGACCCTTTGCAGTCAACCCCACCAACTCCCCTTACCCCCTGGCAGCCACTGATCTGTTTTCTATCCATGTAGTTATAGCTTTTCTGAAGTATCCTATAAATAAGATAATATAGTAGGTACTCTTTTGAGTCTGTTTCACACAGCAACATTTTTACGAGATTCATCCATTTGTTACGTGTATCAGTGACGTGTTTCTTTTTGCTGCTGAGGAGCATTGAAGGGATGTACATGGTTTATTTACCCCCTGACCAGTTAATGGGCATCTGGATTGTTTCATGATTATATATAAAACCACTGCAAACGTTCATCTCCATTATTTTTTTGGTGTCTGTGAACATGTGTTTAATTTCACATGGGTAAGTACCTGGAGGGATTGCTGGGCTGCATAGTAAGAGTATTTTTAACTTCATAACAAAGCTGCCAAACTGCTTTTCTTATTTGTTCGTTTGTTTATTTATTTATATTGAGGCACAATTGACATACACCATTATATTAGTTTCAGGTGTACAACGTAATGATTTTCAAAATAGTTGTAACCATTTGCACAGAGCTGTATGAGAGTTCCTGTTGCTCCACATCCTTACCAGCACTTGGTACGGTCTATTTTTTTGTTTTTTTTAGTAAGAGGGTTCTTTTAAAAATTCAGATTTGATCACTTCACACTCCTCCTTCACACTCCTGCTGATCCTTTATTGCTTCTTATTGCTCAGAATTCTCAAGGTGGCCTTAAAGATTCTGTACTTTTGCTACAGTTTTGCCCACTAAGTTCAGACCTGCTCTCAGACCAGGTCCTCACCTGCCCTTAACCCCACACATCAGACTGGGTCCCTCTTATGTCATCATGTATCCATAACAGTTGTAATAAGGTAATTAACTTTGTAACTAGACATGGAATATCTGTCTCCCGCTTTAAAGTATTAGCTACATGAGGGCAGGTCATGGTCTTGGTCATCACTGTATCTGCAGAGCCAGAACAGAGCCTGCACATAGTAGGTGCTTAATATGAATCTCTTGGGCAAGAGATCTCATTTAGTTGTCTCAACAACCTTGAATGGGGAAGATGATGACTTTCATTTTACAGAAAGGCTCAGAGAGGGGTGGTAAACTGCCCATGTCACTCGGCTGGAGCCCAGATTTGAGTCCTGGTCATTCTGCAGCTATTCCTCTCCTCTTAGTCATCTGGTCTGGAGGCGCTCTGCTCCCAGGTTTACAAATGGCTGGGAGGAACTGGAGCCTAGAGAGGAGGAAGCCACCTGCCGGGAGTCACCCAGAGCCTCGCCTATCTGTTGGTTTTCTCTTTACTGTAAATATATGTATGTTTCCAAAGCCAGTGAACTAAACTGTTAAATCAGCAGGGGACTGCCTTATGTCCCAGGGATATTTTCCTTAGGCCTTCCAGGAAGACAAAACAGGTAGGATGGGCCATAAGGCCTTATCATTTCCGTAATTTCATGTGCTCTGCACGACAACCCTGTATTTTCACCCATTTCGTCCATTTTACAATGGGGAAAAGTGAGGCTCAAGCAAAGGGAAAGACCTGCCCAAGTCATAGCCACTCCACCATGTTTATCCATCTTAGAGGAGTTACCATGAGGGGTGTTTTAGGAGGAAGGAGGGATGCTTATGGTTCTCAGATTTCATCATGCATCAATGTCACCAGAGTGTTTGTAAAGCCCAGATCCATGGCCTCCACCCCCAGAGAGTCTGATTAGTGGGTCAGCGTGGGGCCTGAGAATCTGCATTTCTAACAAGTTGCTGGTAAAGCTGGGATGGGAGCACACTTTGAGGATCACAGCCTTATGGCATACTTGTTTCTTTAGGCTAGTGGGGCCTCTGATGGCCCCTGGAACCCTAATAATAATAATATCCAACATTTGGTTGAGCAATTACTACATGCTCAACACTGTTCTTATGACCTCACACACAATGACTCACCTAAACACACAATATCCACATTTTCCACCTGGGGAAACTGAGGCACAGCCATGTTAGGTAACTTGCTCAAGTTTGTATCACCTGTAAGAACTGGAGCGGGGTTTTGAACGCAGGCAGTCCGGCTCCAAAGCCCACACCCATGAGCACCACACTCTTGTCCCACACTCATTAGTACCTGCCCATCCACTAAGACTGAGGGGCTAGTCCTACTCAAGTACTCTTCAGGGCACAAGCCAGAGGCCATGTTCACCATTTGGTTTACAGCTATCCTCCCTGCCCCCAATTTAGTTCCTGGACTACATTTAAATGGAATGCAAACTTTCCTCAGTTCTCAAGGAAGTGACAGTTGACACCTCTGTGGGCATTTGGGGAGCCAATTTCCGGTCTAATGCTACTTGCTGACAACTCCTCAGCTAGATGCAGTCAGCAATTATACACTGTCAGAGGCTTATAAATAGCTTCCCCCTTGGAGTTAGTGGCTCTGGAAGGCAAAGGTGTCTTAAAGAGGATTCTGTAGAGACAAACTGGCGATGACACCAGAGGGTCAGGAGAACAAAGCTTTATGTTGAATAGTGGCCAAAAACAACACTTTTATACTGGGAGGAAGAGCCATTGGCACTCCATGATAGTGCAAAAAAAAAAAAAAAAATGCAGATGTCAACTTTCTTGAGGCTGTCATGAATGGCTAAAAGTGGCACATTTAGCTACATAATCCCAGAGAACATCAGAGGGAAGAATAATGTCAGAACCGGAGAGAACCCTAAGAATCTGTGAGTAGCCCCTTCCTATCCTGTAAGGAATATGAGGCCCAGTGAGGTCAGGTCCTGCTTAAGGTCACACAGCAAATCAGTTGTCTTGGCCTCCCATCCAGTAAATGGCCTCAGGGACCTGGGAGGTAAGATGCAGGTCTAGGCAAAGGCAGGCACACAGAAAAGGTGGACTTACAGAAGAGACTGGTTTTGTCTTACTCTGTCCAACTTGCATAGTCATCAGAGGGGATATTTCTTTCTTTTTTTTTTTTTTAATTAATTTATTTTATTTATTTTTGGCTATGTTGGGTCTTCATTGCTGCGCACGGGCTTTCTCTAGTTGCGGCGAGCAGGGGCTACTCTTCGTTGCAGTACGCGGGCTTCTCACTGCAGTGGCTTCTCTTGTTGTGGAGCATGGGCTCTAGGCGTGCGAGCTCAGTAGTTGTGGTGCATGGGCTCTAGAGCGCAGGCTCAGTAGTTGTGGCCCATGGGCTTAGTTGCTCCACGGCATGTGGGATCTTCCCGGACCAGGGGTTGAACCCGTGTTCCCTGCATTGGCAGACGGATTCTTAACCACTGTGCCACCAGGCAAGTCCCAGAGGGGATATTTCTAATACACACATTTTTCAGGTTGTTTCCCTGTTTAAAAGCTTTCAGTGCCTTCCTATTGGACAGGATGAAGTCCAAACCGTTGTGGAATGGATAAAGTTCAAGCTCACACAGGGCAGTGCAGGGCATGAACTTTGGAGTCAGAGAGACCTAGGTTCAAGTCTTGACTTTGCCACTTATTAGCTGTATAACCCTCAGTAAGTTACTAAATCACATGCTCAGCTTTCTCAGCTGCAAATCAGGATAACTATAGCAACTAGTTTCACATATTTGAGAGGATGAGATAAGAGAATACAAGTAAAAGTACTTAGCAGAGAGCTTGACTCATAGCATTCATTGCTACTAATATAACCATTAATTATTCTATCTATGGCATTCAAGACCCTCCATGATTTGGTCCTAGCCCACCTTTCCAGTCTTATGTTTTTTCCTGCTTCCCTCTCACGTTGTAGGAAGGGCTGTTACACCTCTTCAGCGTTAGGCTCTCTGTGCTTTCCATCTCGAAAGCCCTTTATTCTTCTGGCCTTTAAGACTCAGCTCAGGTGTGTCCTCCCCTGGGAAATATTTCCTGACTCCTAGTTGGTGTTATGAGCCTTTTTTGTGATGAAAAAGTCAATCACAGAACTGACCCCAGAGGTTAAGAACAGGAGCTTGGAGTTTTCAGCAGCCTGAATCTGAGTCTCGATTCTGCCAGTTACTTGCTCTGTGCCTTGCAGCAGGCCTCTCTAAGCTCTGGTTCCTTATGGGTATAATTACAATGATCTCAGGACTTTTGTGAGATGATCTCTGTAAAGGGCCTAGCACAGGCTCTGGTGCATAGTAAGTACTGAACTATAGTACTTACCAGCTATCATTAAGTAGCCGTTATTTTAACAAAGAGTGAGCTGTTAAGTAACTAACTGTACTTGGTTGCACTTCACCCTGGGCTACTGCTTAACCTATAGGTTATATCTCATGAGCTTTTAAGTATAAAGCAAGTCTGTGCCTCTGTCCATTTATCTGCCATCCATCCATCTCCTCACCATCCATTCATCTTTCAACTATCCAACTATTCATTCACCTACCATTCTTCCAGCCCCCATCTACCCATCCATCCACTCTACATCTATCTAGCCACCATCGGTCCTTTCATCTACCTACCGTCCCTCCATCTCTCCTCTACTTTCCATTCATGCACCACCCATCCATCTCTCCACAATCTACCCACCCTACACCATCTACCCACCCTTCCATCCTCTCCACCAGTATAGGATGAGCAGCTATTATGCTTCAGAACTTGTGAAGAGGTAGAGAGAAATCAATGAAGACAGTGGGATGTCATAGAAACATTAGGAGCTTTGGCATCAGGTAGACCTGAATTCTACACCAGGCCAACTCCATGACCTCTAACATTATTTTCCTGTGAGAGTGTAGCAGGACACTTCTCAAAACACATTTGTCTGTAACAAACGTCCTTATGTTCACCTGAGCATCTCCTTGGGCTTGATTCTAGGCTGATTCCCAGCCAGAGATGAATTAGTTTCTATTCTTGCTCTGTGGAGCTCACTCCAATGCCTGTACTGTGTGTATAAGCATCAGTGCTACCTTGAAACATATTTTATAGGGGACTCCTTTTTAATTGTTTGCATTATTGTTTCGCTTCCCACTGCACTTTTCCCTCTCTCCCCCAATCTAGTGGTGGGATCCTTGAGAGCAGGGACAATTTTCTTGGCCCTTTGTATCTACCTCCATATCTAACACCACATGCAGCTCTCCCTGATTGCTTGTCTACCTCTGTCACCCCGAACGGTCGGTAATAACAATAATAATAATAGCTGTCATTTACTGGGGCCTTACTATGTACCAGGTTTTCCTCTTGCATTCATTATTTCATTTGAGCTTTACCACACTGTTATTAAGCAGGTACTTTTTCACTCCATTTTATTGATGAGGGAACTGAGGCTCAAAGAAGCAGAGTCACTGGCCCAAGATTACAAAGCTGCTAACTGGCAGAGCCAAGAGTGAATGCAGGCAGTCTGATGCCAGAGCCCATGTTTTTCCCGTGACACTGCACCACCCCCTCTGCTATCAGAGGAACGGATATGACTATATTTATCCCACTTGCGTCAAAGGATGGCCTGAACACAATAAAATGAAATAGCTGGAGAGTGCTTTAAAAAAAAAAAAGAATAAGTTAGGAGTTCAAAGGAAAACATTGCCATTAAACCTTGGGAATTTTCAGAAGTTATTTAATAGTGCAGGTTCCCTGACATTATCATCCGGTACCATCTCCCCTCTATTAATACCTCCCAAGGGAATGGTGTTGACGAGAAACTAGTGGTAATTGGGAGGAAATTACCTTCAAGATCTTCTGGAGAGAACCTTAAATCTCTGCCTTGCAGATAAAGCCAGTTTCTGAGAAGTTCAGTTCTGATGCCTCATTTGATGAAATGACAGAGAAGTGAAAAACATTGATCTTTTGGGGATCTGGGATTCTGGAGACCTGGATCTGCAGCTTGTCAGTCTCCCCTTCTAGACCCAAGGGTCTCCTGGGGCCAGGGCTGGACTCTGTCCACTTCTGTAATTCTGGTTCATTGTAGGTATTCCAGATCGTGGTGGCAAAGGTTTCCCAGGAAGCACCCTGTGTAAGATGATGCTTATCCTTAAAGTAACCACTGTTGCTTGGAGGAAAGAGCTTTATCTGAACCTGGGTGGGTGGCTACCCCAGTGGCAATGGGGGAAGCAGAGTTAACCCAACTCAAACCACATTGAATGGGTTCCCAGATGAAAAGGGCTTTCTATTAATCGAAGGAGGTGAGGGAAGGGGCTCTACAATTACAGGTGTCCACCAGTCAGGCACCCAAATTCAACAGTTGGAGCAAGACCTCCTTCTGCTCCACCACACAGCAGACAGCACAAACTGTGCCCACCTTATCTTGTGCTAACAGGAAAATAGCAGCACTCATTAGCTGGGTGATGACTTTCCTGTCAAATCAAGAGAAACTCAAGACAATGGAATTATGTATCCATTAAAGAGAACAAGGCAGATGATAATGACAGTTAACATTTACTATGTCAGCAACTCTGATACGCACTTTGCAGGCATCATCTCATTTAATTCAACAGGCTCATGAGGTAGGTTCTATTATTATCACCCTTTGACAGAGAAGGTGCTTGGAAAAGTTGAGTCACCTTCCCAAATGGATTGTGTAGATCAGACTCCAGAGCCAACTCCCTTAACAACCAGCTTTTTATTTTGAAAAATTTCAAGGCTACTGAAGACTGGCAAGAAAAGTACAATGAACCCCCATACGTCCTTTACCCAGTTTCACCAATTGCTAACATTTTGCCATATTTGCGCTACATTCAGGAAATTCGACATTAATACATTCATTAATACATTCTATACATTATATATTCAAATTTACATTCTATATTCAAATTTCTCCAACTGTCCCCCAAAGTTCCTTTTTAGCTAGTGTCTTTCCAATCTAGAATTCCCCTACATTTAGTTGTCAAATCTCTTTAGTTGCCTTCAATCTAGAACAGTTCATTTCCCCCCTCCCATAATATTGATCCTTTTGAAGAGTCTAGGAGACTATCTCACATTCTGGATTTGTCTGTTTCCTTCTGGTTAGATTCAAGATGTATGTTTTTAGTGGGAGTGACTTGGAAGTAATGTTGCGTCCTTGTTAGTGCATCACATAAAAAGACATGTGGGGGCTTCCCTGGTGGCGCAGTGGTTGAGAATCTGCCTGCCAATGCAGGGGACACGGGTTCGAGCCCTGGTCTGGGAAGATCCCACATGCCACGGAGCGACTAGGCCCGTGAGCCACAATTACTGAGCCTGCGCATCTGGAGTCTGTGCTCCGCAACAAGAGAGGCCGCGATAATAAGAGGCCCGCGCACTGCAATGAAGAATGGCCCCCACTTGCCTCAACTAGAGAAAGCCCTCGCACAGAAACGAAGATCCAACACAGCCATAAATAAATAAATAAATAAATAAATAAATAAATAAAATTAAAAAAAAAATTATCTTAAAAAAAAAAAGACATGTGGTATCAGAATGGCCCTCATTCATGATGTCAAATTTGACCTTTTGGTTAAAGCAATGTTCATCCGATTAATCATTGTACAGGAACCCCCTCCCTCTGTAAATAACTAACCTGTGCAGTGATACTTGGAGACTCTGTGACTAACCTACTCTTCATATACATGAAGACTTCATATATAAGTCTATTGCACATAAAGACTTATGTGTACAGACATGGGCTGTGTCCATAATACATTATTAGATTAAGAAAGCAAGTGGCAGAACAGTGTGGGTAATTACAACCTTCCCTCCTTTGTAAGTGATTAGACATGTAAATAATGCATAGGAGAAAGGTGTTGATTGGGAAGGGCCTGATTGGTTGGGCTGTTTATTTGTGGGACGCCTCAGCTGTGAGTACCTGTGGGCCTTTTCTCTTGGGTTCGTCATTTTTCCCAGAGTAGAAACCTTCCAGTTGCCTGCCTGGTGGAGTAAAATCCTGACTCTCAGAGTAGAGAGGAGAATGAGGCCTCGGCCTTCAGATTATACCTCTTTCTTAACTCAGCCTCTTCCTGATTTCTGGATGGAACCCCCCAAGGCCAGAGTCTCTTGCTTCAAGCCTGAAAGACACCCTCTAATCTGCCTGACTAGGGGTCCTCACCAAGAGGTCTAATCACTTCTTTTACAGACTGTTTACAAACTTGCCATTTCCTGCCCTATCTGTACCCTATTTTAAGAGGCCCATGACGCCTCCAATTCCTGAGCCTTTGGGGGAATCCAGAGCATAAATTTGTTGGCTTTTCTGCTTCTCCACTGCCTTGCACAGGGTTCAGCTTTCTTAGGTTGGCTGAGTCAGTCACCATTTGCCCATTTGTTGCATAACGTCTATGTTTTATTGCTGTTCTCTTCTCCCTCATTCTCTCCACCCTGTGGGCTGCCTCTTTTATCTCTTTACTTTAATTGTAGTGGGAATTTGGAAGGGTGCAGAGGAAGCGCATGTGCTTCATTGGTTATGCTTAACCCCAAGTCTATACCTTATATAGTTCTGTATGGTTTCAATTTTTTATTTTTTTCTTTTGCTTTTTTTTGTTTCAATTTTTTAAAATGAGACTTTATTTTGTAAAACAAACTAAAATGTTATATACATAATATTAACATTTAGTGTGTATGTGTGTGTGTGTGTGTGTATATATATATATACACTTTTTTTTAAAAGACACATACGAGAGGCATAATAGTCAGAAGACTTGTGATTTCAAGTGAGAGAAATTCAACTCGAATCATTTTAAGTAGAAGGGAGGATTTATTGGCTAACATAACTGAAATCTCCAAGGTGAGGGCCTGAGAACTCTACAAGCACTGATGATGTTGTCAGGAAGCTTTCTTTCCATCTTTGAATTTCTCTTCTGTCTTTGATTTCTTGTTACAGCCTTTCTCCACTGCTCTCCATCTGCATATTTTTCCACCTGCAAAACGGGGCTGTCAGGAAACATGAGTGATGGAAAGGGCTGCAAATTAATGCATTCAGCAAACATAGAAGGTTTCTGAAATCCTAACCAGTAATAAGCATAATTGCTTTTCAGAAATCTACACAAAGCCCCCGCCCCCAAGAACAGTCACACAATAAGGCAGTGGAGAATTTTCAGCTCTGCATCAGGAACTGCCTGCCCTGAGAAAATGGGAAGGATCTGGGTGGATGAG
Organism: Balaenoptera musculus; assembly: GCF_009873245.2. NCBI lineage: Eukaryota > Metazoa > Chordata > Mammalia > Artiodactyla > Balaenopteridae > Balaenoptera > Balaenoptera musculus. The sequence continues at coordinate 29,320,844 of NC_045799.1, read as the reverse complement.
TCAGTCGTCAGCCTTGGTACAGGCTGACCCCTGCCCAGGCCCCAGGGACATGTGCCCCACTTGACGGCTGCTCCAGGCTCCTTGTTCTCAAGGCTGGGCGTTGGGAGTGCTGGAGGAACCGGTCTCAAGGTCACGTTTTCCTACCTTTCATGCTGACGTGGCTGTGTGTCTGTGCCGGAACTCTCCAGCTTTTACAGGCTGAGTGCTGTTCTGCAGGTTGAAGGATGGGATAGGGTCTATTTGTGCAGCAGATACTGGGAGAATGGGAGAATGTGGTACCGTCAGTGAGAAGCACAGGGAGCAGCAGGAGGGAAGGCACTGGAGCAGGAAGACGTGCTGCAAGTTCAGGGTCAGTAGGTAGTTCGTGTTGCCGTGGCAGCATCTTTTAGAGTTTCTGAGAGGGTGTGAGGGTAGGACAGCAAACAAATTATTGTATTTCTTTTAGCCTCGGTTTTCTCACCTATAAAATGAGGCAGCATTAGCCCCTGTCCTTATAGATGTTAAAAGCCTGGAAGAATATTTTTCTTTTCATTTTTTCTCCTGTTTTTTGTATGGAAATAAATACTTCGATAAGTCTGTGGAGGATGACAGACACATACTTGCCCTTATCAAGGCATGTTTAAACCACCTAAGGAGGTTCCTATATGCTGCTGTACAGACAGGGAGAGGAATGTATTCTGCTCCTGAGAGGGACAGAGAAAACAAGAACCCATGAGGTTGCCCAGAAGATGCGCAGTAAGCCTCTTGCCTGCTTCCTGCGGCTCCCAAGTCTTTATTCATGTTGACAAAACTTAAAAGTGCCCTGTGTGAGTAAAGCTCTTGGACAAACAAGTGAAGAAGCAGAGTAGATAAGGGGATGAAACAAAGACTTTCCTGCAGGGGCTTCCCTGGTGGCGCCGTGGTTAAGGATTCGCCCGCCAATGCAAGGGACATGGGTTCCAGCCCTGGTCCCGGAAGATCCCATATGCCGCGGAGCAACTAAGCCCGTGCACCATAGACCCTAATGGATGTGGTTATATACGATGTCTGAGGAGGCTAGACATGATGGTCACTGGAGAGTGTTGGGCACAAGGCTTGATCCTAGTAAATGTTCTATGACAGAAGCTGTGATTATTTCAATTATCATTACAATCAGTGGTCTTGTTACTCCCCACTGCCTCTCAGGGATTGGGGGGCTCTGACTCTGATAGGCATTTTGCTTCTCTACCAGGAAATGCAATTTATACAGGAGGAATTGAAATTCATTGAGCCTCACTAGCAATAAAAGAAATGCATATATACACTAATATGTGTAAAATGGATAACTAATAAGAACCTGCTGTATAAAAAAATAAATAAAATAAAATTCAAAAATTCAAAAAAAATAAAATAAATGCAAATTAAAACCACAAAATACCATTTAGTCTGTTTGGCAAAGATTTTGTTGCTAAGGTGTTAGTACCCAGCATGGGTATGGGTTGGGGGGGGGGTGGAAATCAGCAATCTTAAATCTTGTAGGTGGGAGTATAAGTTGTTACAACATTTCGTGAAGACAATTTGATGAAAAAGCATCAGGAGCATTAAAAACATGCATGTCCTTTGACTTAGCAATTCCTCATCTAGAAATAATATTTAGTGGATGTTTGCAAGGATTTAGTTAAAAGGCATATTGTGTTGATTGTTGCAGTGAAAAATTGGAAATATCTAAATGTTCAACAACAGGGAACTTAATTAAATAATGGTGCATCCACTCATAGGGCTACAAAGCAATCATTCTAAATGATGTTATTGGAAGCACATTCATAGGCCTGAATATAAAGTGAATCAGAAAAAAAGCAGGGAACGAAACTGCATATGGGTTATAATGCCTGTGGTGGACATGAGCTTTTTGTCTCCCCAGGATATTCTTAGGCAGGACACTCATTAGAGGGTGCCCTGGGCTCATGACTCAAGCTGGGCCAAGGAAGGTCATCCCCAGGATGATGATAAATCTCTCAGGAGAGAAGCAACTCTCTTTCTACAGACATAAAGACTGAGGACCATTCATGCCAACAGCTATAGCGTTGCTTTTGCCACCATGTGGGAGAATCAAGAAGAACCTGAGAAGTAACCAACTAAGAGAAAGTATAACCAAGAGGTGTAGTAAAACTGATCCTGGTTACACTCATCAAGCCTCTGGAGCCACCTTCTCCTGAAGTTAGCTCTATGGGATTTTCAACTTTATAAGCCACTACATTCCTTTTATTGCTTACATGTGTTTAAAGTGGATTTCTCTCACTTTTAAAGAAAAGAGTCTTGACTTAAAACTAATCCAGGACTTCCCTGGTGGCACAGTAGTTAAGAATCTGCCTGCCAATGCAGGGGACACAGGTTCGAGCCCTTTTCCAGGAAGATCCCACATGCCGCGGAGCAACTAAGCCCGTGTGCCACAACTACTGAGCCTGCGCTCTAGAGCCCACAAGCCACAACTACTGAGCCTGCGTGCCACAACTACTGAAGCCCGTGCCCCTAGAACCCATGCTCCACAACAAAAGAAGCCACCGCAATGAGAAGCCCAAGCACCACAAGGAAAAGTAGCCCCTGCTCGCCCCAGCTAGAGAAAGCCTGCGCATAGCAATGAAGACCCAGTGCAGCCAAATAAATAAATAAAATAAAATTATTAAAAAAAAAACTAATCCAGTGTTATAAAATCAATAAAAAAAAAAAATCCGCAAAGGTAACCACCAAGATGTTGATTGTGATTTTCTCTGGGTGAGCAGGGTTGTGTTTTTGCTTATTGTCTTCTTTTTACTTGAATATTGTGGTAGTTTTTAGATATGCCTGCAAATTCTTTGATACCCTTGCCAGCAAAAGACGGGGTCTTTGTCCGCTCCCATTGAATCCGGAGTGACCCTAGTGACTGAATGCCCATTGGAGTGTGGTGGAAGTGATGCTATGTGACTTCCAATGCTGGGTCAGAAAAGGCCATAAAGTTTTGGTCTAGTTTTTTAGGACACAAGCCTTGGTGCCTTGAGCTTCCATGTAAAAATTCTGAGGCAGCCATGCTATGAGGAAGCCCAGGCCGCATGGACAGTCCATATATATGTGTTCCAGCCCCAGCTGAGGTTCCAGCTTACAGCCAGCATCAAAGGCCAGACATGTAAGTCCAGTTACCTCTAGATAATTCTGCCCCAGCAATCAAGTCAATCCCAACATTTGGTCTTCCCAGTTGAGGGTCCATGGTGGAGCAAATACATGCCATCCCCACTGTGCCTTTTCCAAATTCTTGACCCACAGAATGTGGGTGCTTAATAAAATTGTTATTTTAAGCTACTAAATTTTGGAATGGTTCATTACACAGCAATAGATAGTTGAAATATAGATATTTTCTGATTTTCTGTAATGATCAAGGGTTGTTTTATGTTAAAAAAAAGATGGAAAAGGTTACTCTTAAAATTTGCAGGCATAGAAAAAAATTCACAGCACCATCTGGGAACAGAAATTTGTCTTTCATCTACCTGTTCCTCCAGGTTAAGGGTGACAGACATCACTTGACTCCATATTCTACTGCTCGCTATGGTGGTGGAGGGGGTGGCAATATGACTGAATCAATCCTGGAGTCTTCGTGACCCCTGATACCCTGAATTATTGAATTCTTAGAAGCAGCTGTCTTATCTAATAAGTTAAAAACAATTTCAGCCTAGTTGCAAATGTTGACAACTCTTTGAAAAACAGTTTGGATGCAGTGTAGTACATGAGTTAAGATGCTTTTAAAAGTAAGCTTGAAAATAAAAGCAAACAACAAAAAGTCCAATTTAAAGTGGCTTAGACAAGAAAGGGAATTTATTGACTTACATAGCTCAAAACCTGAGTGGTAAGTTTCAGGTGAGGCTTAATCCAGCAGCAATGGGACCACCTCAGTTTCTTTTTCTGAATTTCTAAAATTCAGTGGATCTGAGTCTGGTTGGTCTTGATGGGCCTGGCTTTCATCATGTGATCATCCCTGAATCCATCACTGTGTGTGGCAGTTGGTGGGTGGAGGCAGTAGGTTATCCTGATTGGATTAAACTAGAGATTTACTCAAGGATTGAGGGTTGGGTCAATCCCATCTAAACTCTATGAGTGACACATTCTGGGTCTTATTAGGAAGGGGGAAGAGAAAAGTGTGAAGTGAGACACATATGCCTATAACAAGAGACACATGACTCTTTATGCCCCTGTTCCAGTAGCCCTACTTCTAGGGAAATATTCTAAAACACAAGAAAAGGCATATTTATAGAGATGTTCACTGTTATTTTTAAGAGTAGAAAGCCAGAAGCATCCTCAATGTTCGGTCACTCATTTCTTCCACAGGTACTATAGCTCTTTTACAATGGGTAGGCCTTTGTACTAGACTCGAGAGACACATGCCTATAATAAGACACAATACGGATGTAACACTCAAGGTTCAGAGAGGAAGAGATAGTAAATGCGCAACTTCACCAAGGTAATAAGTGTGAATACTGTAGACACAAAGTATGCTGTGGGAGTTCAGAGGAGATGCACCCAACTAAGAGTTATGGAATGACAGCAGGAAGTCTTCCTGGAGGAAGTGAGACTGAAAAGACCAGTGAGAGTTAACCACTCAAGGGGAGTGGAAATGGTTATGGGTAGTGGCAGGGGTGGAGGTGGGGTGGGGATTAAGAAAAATACCAATGCCTGGGTCCTACCCCCACAGGTTTGGTTTCTGTTGGACTGGGGAGGGACCTGGAGAGCCCTGTCATTGTGGAAAAGAATAAGCTGGGACTTCCCTGGTGGCGCAGTGGTTAAGAATCCGCTTGCCAATGCAGGGGACATGGGTTCGAGCCCTGGTCCGGGAAGATCCCACATGCCGCGGAGCAACTAAGCCCATGCACCACAACTGCTGAGCCTGTGCTCTAGAGCCCGCGAGCCACAACTACTGAGCCCATGTGCCACAACTACTGAAGCCCACGTGTCTAGAGCCCGTGTTCCACAACAAGAGAAGCCACCGCGATGAGAAGCTCGCGCACCACAAAGAAGAGTAGTCCCCACTAGCTGCAAGTAGAGAAAAGCCTGCATGCAGCAACGAAGACCCAACGCAGCCAAAAATAAATAAATAAATAAATTTATTAAAAAAAAAAAAAAAAGAATAAGCTGATAAGCTCCTTGGGTTGGGTGGAACATGAGACCCTCCAGACCATGGCTTAGTGTCAGGAGGTGAGTGCTATGGTGTGGACAGTGAGACAAGGAGAGGAGTACATTCTGGTTCTGAAGTGAATTAGGCATGGTGATGGGGTGGGGTGCTGCCGGCTGTTTGTGCATCCTCCCTCCCTCTCTCCCTCCTTCCTCCTGGAGTGCCTATGCGGTCAGGCAGTTCCCAGCTACCGCCCAGCCCTTCAGGACCCCTCCCCTCCCTGTGAACTCAAGTTAGATTGTTCATCTGATTACTATTGTTACGAATCTTTTCTTCAACATAAGAGAAGAGCATGGATTCAATCCATAAACACTATGCAGCACTGTACCTCTTATATACAAAATACCTGGCACTCAACAGTAACTAAGGATCAAAGAAGCAGTTTCCCTCTGTCCTTAAGATTGGGCCAGGGGGATCATCACAGTTAAGAAAAGGGTACCAGGAGGGTGCTAAAGGAATTCTGGGGTGGATCTGTGACCCTCTGGATCTGGGTTTGTTTTCTGAGTTCAAGGCCTGATTCCACCAGTTAGTAGAAGTGTGACCTTGGGCAAGTCTTTATGTCACACTTTTTTTCATCTGAAAAATGGGGGGAGTGTGGGAAGGGGAATAATAATATCTCTCTGTAGTAGTAGTAGTAGTAGTAGTAGTAGTAGTAGTAGTAGTTGTGAGTTACTACATATAAGTGCTTTTTGTCCCTGGCACATAATGAACACTGAAAAAGCTTTAGTTATGACGATAATGACGATGATTCTTGAGTGTTTACTCTGTGCCAGGCTTTACATTCATTGTCTTATTCCAGACTCACACAAACTCCAGAAGACAGAATATATATATATATATATATATATATATATATATATACCCACAGAGGTGAGAGCTTGGGCTCAGAGACTTTAAATAACTTGCCAAGGTCACGCAGCAAGTACATGATGAGGCTGGTATTTGAATCTCCATCTATTTGATTTCAGAATCTAAATCCTTAACCACCCACTATCCTTCTTCCTGTCAGTCAGCAGCCCCACCAGACTTTGAATAACATGGGGGCGAAAAGCATGTCTTATTGACTTTCATACCCTCCAACACCCCACTCCCATTCCCAAGTGCTCCTCCCAGAGTCAGTATCAGGAAATGTTTGCTGAATGAATTGTTGCTCTCTCCTCCCACTCCTGGCACTCCCAGTCCTTCAAGGGCCTTCATCTCCACATCCTTGAACCAGCTTTGACTAAACACAAAAGAAGGAGTGATGAAAAAAAGTCTTTCTCACCAAGGATACAATTAATCAGAATGCTTCAGTTGCGCACGTACCTCTGTATAATTACATATACTTGTATCTATATAAAGAGTAGCACTCACAAAGTTTGCTGGCTCAGTGATGCGGTTGAATGGGAGACTGAGAGTATGATTCATGGCTCAGGTCAAATTTAACTCTAACCTGTTTGTGCAAGACAGATTTACTTCCAGAGCCCTTTCTGCTGCATAATTGCCTTGAGTCCACCTTCTCCCCAGGGAGAGGATATATTCACATCAGCCCACAGCCTCTTGCTGCCGCACACCCAAGTCAGATCTGGATTCTTTTGGCTACTTTCCCAGCAGTGTGGGCCCAGGTAAGATCCAACCAGGCAGTCTTTGCCAGCAAAGGAAGGAGGAGTAATCAAAAGCTGTAGCAGGAGGCAGCCTGCCAGGAAACCTGGGAATATGAGATGAGAAGCCTCAGGGATAGTGGTCTAGAGAATGCCTCTCATCCGTCCATCCATCCATCCATCCATCCATCCATCCATCCATCCATCCATCGCATCTGGCTACTCATCTATAAGATCTACCCATCTATCTGTTTATTCATTCATCCATCCATTACATTCATCCATCCATTATATCCACCTATCCATCACAATCATTTATCTATCCCTTCAGGCATAAAATGCTTACTGAGCACCTATCCTGTGCCAGACACTGTGCTGAAGACTGGGGATAAATAGAGTGAATGAGTCAGATACTTTGCCTTCATGGAGCTTACATTCTAGCATGAGTTCAGACAATAAACAGATAATCATGCCAATATCTTTTTTTTTTTTTTTTTTTTTTAAAGTAGCTGCACTCCGCACCACCAGAAGGGGCAGAGGGGAATTTATTTTTTATTTATTTTATTTTTTTTATTTTTGGCTGTGCTGGGTCTTCGGTTCGTGCGAGGGCTTTCTCCAGTTGCGGCAAGTGGGGGCCACTCTTCATCGCGGTGCGGGGACCGCTCTTCATCGCGGTGCGCGGGCCTTTCACCATCGCGGCCCCTCCCGTTGCGGGGCACAGGCTCCAGACGCGCAGGCTCAGTAGTTGTGGCTCACGGGCCCAGCCGCTCCGCGGCATGTGGGATCCTCCCAGGCCAGGGCTCGAACCCGTGTCCCCTGCACTAGCAGGCAGACTCTCAACCACTGCGCCACCAGGGAAGCCCATGCCAATATCTTTTTAGCCATAGGCTCCAAGAAGTGCTATAGAAAAGCGGTAGGTGGTGTTAAGAGATCCTGGGGGATCTCGGAAACTTGACCTGGGAGCCGCTGAATGGAGCAAAGTGACCTGAGTGCAACAAGGTGGGGAGAGTGACAGGAGACTGGATTAGGGAGGCATTGAGAAGCTGGATCACGCAGTGTCTTGGAAAGATTCCAGTTTTCCCAGTGGTTCCATTTTCTCTGAAGAAATGGGAGTTTCATAGCTTTTCTTAACAGAAAGATTGTGAACTGTGGTAGAAAAGCACAGAGCTAAGCTGAACTCTTGGCTTTTCCATTCTACAGATGTATGACCTCAGGTTAGGAAAGCCATTTAACTTCTCTGAACCTCAGATTTTTCTCCTCTTTCTTCCTTTGTTCAATATTTTTAGAGCACCTATTATGTGTCAGGTGATCTTCTGGACACTGGTGGTATTCCAATGACCAAAACAGAACAAACTCACTGAGTTGTTATAAAGATTAAATGAGATAATGCATATAAAACATTTGGTACCATGCCTAGTCTATTGTATGTGCTTATTAGATGGTGGATGTTTGATTTTTATTTAAAATTAATCAAGGAACACTTTCTTAATGTTGTTCAGTATATCGGGAGCCCCAAGTAAATAGCGGATAGAATTTTCCCCTTCAGTCCAAGCATCCGCATTCTCCTTTTCTACCAACTCAGAAACCTGAGAGGCGTCCTTCATTCCTCTCTCTTTCTCATAACTGAGAGCCAGTCAGTCACCAAGTTCTGCCCTTCCTGTCTTCTATATAGCTCAGATGTATCTGCTCACCTCCAGGCCCCATTCACTGACATAGTTTGGGGCTCTTAAACTCATACCTGTCTGACAGACATTGTTAATTGCTTATCCAACATATACGTTTCTTCCTTCTTCCATTCTAAAAACATCATGATTTTGTTTGCATCTATAATGTGTATAATCTCAGATTACTCACTTTCTGAGCCTCTTTTGCACTTAGAAGACACGGTTCTGACCAAGGAGATGAAAGCAAAAGTCTCCTGGAGGTAAAAGAAATAGAAGTAGAGCCTTATATCTGTCCTGAGTTTTTCTTTTTTTGAACATGGATGTGATGTTTGGAGCTGTGGGAGCCATCTTGGACCATGAAGTGACAACCATGAAGATAAAAGCCAATGTAATAGAACAAAAAGACAAATAAACAAAAACCACCTGGATCCTTGGTGAAATATTTAACAGCAGTAACTGCTGACCTTTGATTTTCTTGTGAGAAGAATAAACCCTTCTTTTGTGTAAGCCACCATTATTTGGATTTTCTGTTACTTAGAGTCAAATGGATTCCTAATTGTCTACCTGTTTTATTATAACAGCCTCCCAACTCGCCTCCTCCAGGTTTAGCTCTCTAATTAATCTTCTGCATGGCAGCCACAGGTATGTTGTGAAATATAAAAAATCTGATCACTCCTGTGCTGAAAACTTTTCAAAGTTTTCCCATCACCTACAATAGTCCCTGGGCATTGTGCTATTTTCTGGTTAATAAGAATTTTCAGAGAGCATCTCAGCATCTTGATCAGCTTTTTTTTTTTTTTCCTGATGAATATTGAGATATTAATCATTCAACTCATGTGACACTGGTGTTATTGCAATAATGTTTCAAATAAAAGTATAATTTAACTTTACCTGAATTTAAAGAAAAAAAAGAAACTGAAGTGAAATTGAAGTAACTGCTGATTTTAGAGTAATTTTTCTTCACCCAAGGGATATTATTTCTTAATGATCACTCTAAGGGAATTATTAGGGAGATATAACAATTATATTTATTTATTTATTTAGGCTGCATTCGGTCTTCATTGCTGCGTGCAGGCTTTCTCTAGCGTGGCAATTGGGGGCTACTCTTTGTTGTGGTGCACGGGCTTCCCATTGCGGTGGCTTCTCGTTGAGGAGTGTGGGCTGTACGCACACGGGCTTCAGTAGTTGTGGCACACGGGCTCAGCAGTTGTGGCTCGTGGGCTCTAGAGCGCAGGCTCAGTAGTTGTGGTGCACGGGTTTAGTTGCTCTGTGGCATGTGGGATCTTCCCGAACCAGGGCTTGAACCTCTGTCCCCCTGCATTGGCAGGCAGATTCTTAACCACTGCGCCACCAGGGAAGTCCAGATATAACAATTAAATGCAATGTGGGATCCTGGATTGGATTCTGAACCAGAAAAAGGACATCAGTGGGAAAATTGGTGATATTTTAATAAAGTCTGTAGTTCCATTAGTAGTGTTATATCAGTGCTGATTTAATGGTTTTGATCATTGTACTGTGGTCATATAAACTAATGAAGGGCATACCACATTCTCTGTATTATTGTTTTCAACGTTTCTGTAATTCTAAAATTGTTTCAAAATAAAAAGCTTTAAAAAATCACTTTAAGGTTAAGAAAAAAATTATAAAACACAAGAGATTAGTTTTTAGTTATGTTTTTATTCTAGAGAGTATGGAATTACTCCCTGTTATGAAACATGATGGCATTAGCACCCTTATAATTCTTTTTATTTTCTCTTTCCAAACTTGCAAATTTTTGTTATTTTTATATTGTCAAGATTTAGAACGTTGATGTCTTTTTTGGCAATCAATCATAATTATTACTGGAGCTGTTTAATCTTAATTACATGTTTAAATAATTCTGTGCTCACCACTTGTTCTTTTGTTTCCTGAATTTTTTATTTTGATTTATCTCTTTGTTGGCTGGATTTCATAAATAAGTACTATTTTCAAGAATGTCTTATTGCTCCTGTGTTTCCTGGACTCACATTGATAATGTCCGTGTGTTGCCATTTCATTCATACAAATGAACACGGCTGGGTATAAAACTATGGGGTTTTGGTTTGGAATTTTGTAGGCATTGCTCTACAGTTTTCTGTCATTGAGGTTTTAACAAATTTAGATAGAATGGCAGTGACTTTTTTGATATACTGTTTTATGACATTTAATACATGTAATTTTTATATAACCACAACCAGATTCAGAATACAGAACAGTTCCATCATCCCTCCCAAGTTTCCTCATGCTGCACCTTTATAGACAAACCTTCCCTCAAAACCAGAAACGCCTGACAACCACAGATCTCTTCTTTGTCCCTGTAATTTTGCCACATAGATGTCACATAAATGAGATGATACAGTATGTAACCTTCTGATGCTGACTTTTTTCATTCAGCATAATGCTTCTGAAATACATCCGTATTGTTATGTGTATCAACAGTTCCGTCCTTTTTATTGCTTAGTGGTAGTATGATCCACAGTTTGCTTATCAGTCACTGAGGGACAGAGTGGCTGTACCATTTCCTTCCCACCAATAATGTATGAGAGTTCCAGTTGCTCTGAATCTTCGTCAGTAGTTAGTATTGTTGGGTTTTTCCTTCCTTCATTGTAGCTATTCTAATAGGTGTATAATGGTATCTCAATACAGTTTTAATTTGAATTTCCATAGGGGCTATTGATGTTGGGCATCTTTTCATATGCTTATTTACTATTCATAGATCTTTTCTGGTAAAGTAGCTGTTAAAATATCTGGCCTATGTTTCTGTCTTCTTATTGTTTAATTTTGAGAGTTCTTTGTACATTTTGAATACAAGTCCTTTACAAAATATATGTTTTGCAATATTTTCTCCCCATATGTAGTTTGTTTTTTCATTCTCTTGCCAGAGCAAACATTTAAAATTTTCATGAAGTCCAATTTATCAGTAATTTTTTTAACATCTTTATTGGAGTATAATTGTTTTACAATGGTGTGCTAGTTTCTGCTTTTTAACAAACTGAATCAGCTATACATATACATATGTCCCCATATCCACTCCCTCTTGCATCTCCCTCCCAACCTCCCTATCCCACCCCTCTGGGTGGTCACAAAGCACCGACCTGGTCTCCCTGAGCTATGCGGCTGCTTCCCACTAGCTATTTTACATTTGGTAGTGTATATATGTCCATGCCACTCTCTCACTTTGTCCCAGCTTACCCTTCTCACTCCCCGTGTCCTCAAGTCCTTTCTCTACATCTATGTCTTTATTCCTGTCCTGCCCTTAGGTTTTTCAGAACCTTTTTTTTTTTTTTAGATTCCATATATATGTGTTAGCATATGGTATTTGTTTTTCTCTTTCTGACTTACTTCACCCTGTATGACAGACTCTAGGTCCATCCACCTCACTACAAATAACTCAATTTCGTTTCTTTTTATGGCTGAGTAATATTCCATTGTATATATGTGCCACATCTTCTTTATCCATTCATCTGTCAATGGACACTTAGGTTGCTTCCATGTCCTGGCTATTGTAAATAGAGCTGCAATGAACATTGTGGTACATCACTCTTTTTGAATTATGGTTTTCTCTGGGTATATGCCCAATAGTCGGATTGCTGGGTCATATGGTAGTTCTATTTTTAGTTTTTTTTTTTTTTTTTTAATGTATTTATTTAATTTATTTATTTTTGGCTGCATTGGGTCTTCGTTGCTGCGCACGGGCTTCCTCTAGCTGCGGCGAGCGGGGGCTACTCTTTGTTGTGGTGCACGGGCTTCTCATTGCGGTGGCTTCTCTTGTTGCAGAGCATGGGCTCTAGGCACGCGGGCTTCAGTAGTTGTGGCACGCGGGCTCAGTAGTTGTGGCGCACGGGCTTAGTTGCTCCGCGGCATGTGGGATCTTCCCGGACCAGGGCTCGAACCCGTGTCCCCTGCATTGGCAGGCGGATTCTCAACCACTGCGCCACCAGGGAAGCCCTATTTTTAGTTTTTTAAGGAACCTCCATACTGTTCTCCATAGTGGCTGTATCAATTTACATTCCCACCAACAGTGCAAGAGGGTTCCCTTTTCTCCGCACCCTCTCCAGTATTTATTGTTGGTAGATTTTTTGATGATGGCCATTCTGACTGGTGTGAGGTGATACATCACTGTAGTTTTGATTTGCATTTCTCTAATGATTAGTGATGTTCAGCATTCTTTCATGTGTTTGTTGATAATCTGTATATCTTTTTTGGAGAAATGTCTGTTAGGGTCTTCTGCCCATTTTTGGATTGGGTTGTTTGTTTTTTTGATATTGAGCTGCATGAGCTGCTTGTAAATTTTGGAGATTAATCCTTTGTCAGTTGCTTCATTTGAAAATATTTTCTCCCATTCTGAGAGTTGTCTTTTCGCCTTGTTTATGTTTTCCTTTGCTGTGCAAAAGCTTTTAAGTTTCATTAGGTCCCATTTGTTTATTTTTGTTTTTATTTCCATTTCCCTAGGAGGTGGGTCAAAAAGGATCTTGCTGTGATTTATGTCATAGAGTGTTCTGCCTATGTTTTCCTCTAAGAGTTTTATAGTGTCTGACCTTACATTTAGGTCTTTTATCCATTTTGAGTTTATTTTTGTGTATGGTATTGGTGTTAGGGAGTGTTCTAATTTCATTCTTTTACATGTAGCTGTCCAGTTTTACCAGCACCATTTATTGAAGAGGCTGTCTTTTCTCCATTGTATATTCTTGCCTCCTTTATCAAAAATTAGGTGACTATATGTGCATGGGTTTATCTCTGGGCTTTCTATCCTTATCAGTAATTTTTAATGGATCATGCTTTTGGTGTCATATAAATGAACTCTTTGCTTAACTGAAGATCATGAACATTTCTCTTATGTTTTCTTTTCTTTTTATTTTTAATAAATTTATTTATTTATTTTTGGCTGTGTTGGGTCTTTGTTGCTGGGCATGGGCTTTCTCCAGTTGCGGCGAGCGAGGGTTACTCTTCATTGCAGTGCACGGGCTTCTCATCACAGTGGCTTCTCTTGTTGCAGAGCGTGCGCTCTAGGCATGCAGGCTTCAGTAGTTGTGGCATGTGGGCTCAGAGGTTGTGGCTCGTAGGCTCTAGAGTGCAGGCTCCGTAGTTGTGGTGCATGGGCCTAGTTGTTCTGCAGTATGTGGGATGTTCCTGGACCAGGGCTCAAACCCGTGTCCCCTGCATTGGCAAGCTGACTCTTAACCACTGTGCCACCAGGGAAACCCCTCTTATGTTTTCTTTTAAATGTTTTTATGTTTTACATTCTTCTGTGATCATTTTGAGTTAATTTTTGTATAAGATGTGAGGTACAAGTTGAGGTTTATTTATTTTTATTTATTTATTTATTTATTATTATTTATTTTTGGCTGCGTTGGGTCTTCATTGCTGTATGCAGGCTTTCTCTAGTTGCGTATTTATTTATTTTTGCATGTGAATGTCCAATTGTTCCAACACTATTTGTTGAAAAGACTATCTGTTCTCCACTGAACTGCTTTTGTAATGTTGTTGAAAAGCAATTGACCATATTTATGTGGCTCCCTCTTCTATACTCTCTATTCTGTTCTATTGATCTATGTGTCTGTGCTTTTGTTAATACCACTATATCTTTATTACTGTAGCTTTATAATAAATGTTAAAATTGGGTGACGTGAGCCCTCCAACATGGTCTTCTTCATCAAAATTGTTTTTACTATTCTAGTTCTTTTCCATACTCATATAAATTTTAGAATCATCTTGTCTTTATCTACAGAAAAATTCCTGCTGCAGTTAGTTTGGGGATAATTGATAACTATGTTGTCTTTTAATCAGTGAACATGGCATATCTTTCCATTTATTTAGGTCTTCAGTGTTTTGGAATTTTCAGCATACAGATCCCATACATGTTTTGTTAGGTTTATGCCTGAATATTTTACTTTTTAAGGATTTATTGTAAATAGTACTATTTTTAAAACTTCAGTTTCTAGTCGTTTATTGGTAGTATATAGAAATATGATTAATAATAATCTACATATTGACCTTATATTTTGTGACCTTGCCAAACTCACCCATTAGTTCTAGAAGCTTTTTCTTTTTGTATATTCTTTGGAATTTTCTATATAGATAATCCTATTGTCTGTGAATAGTGATAGTTTTATTCCTTCCTTTCCAATTTATATGCCTTTTATTTCTTTTACTTGCTTTTTTTCAAAGGCTAGGACTTACAGTACAATGTTGAATAGGAATAGTGACAATGGACCTTCTTGCCTTGTTCCCAGTCTCAGGGAAAGCATTTAATCTTTCACCATTATGACATTTGCTGTAGTTTTTTGTAGGTACCCTTTATCAAGTTAAGGAAGCTCCCTTCTAATCTTAGTTTGCTGAGAGCCTTAAAAAAGTCACAAGTGGATTTTGGGTGTGGCTTAAGTACTTTTTCTGCATTAGTTAATATGATCGGGTGGTTTTCTTCTTTACTATGTTAATATTGTGGATTACATTGATTTTCAAATGTTGAATGAACATTGTACTCCCAAGATAAACCTCACTTGGTGAAGATCTACTATGTGGTTGCGTGCCTGTGTGTGTGTACACATATATTATATATAGATGTATATATGTGATTTGCTAATAGTTTTTGAAACCATATGAGCCTGGAGTCATATTGTTCAGAATGTTTTTAACTACTTATTTGATTTCTTAGACATAAGAGTATTAAGGTCATCTATTTCTTCTTGGGTGAGTTTTGGTAGATTGTGGCTTTCAAGAAATTGGTCCATTTCAACTAAGTTGTTGAATTTAAGTGTATAGAGTTGTTCATAGTATTTTCTTATTATCCATTTATGCCTGTGGGGTTGGTAGTGCTATTCTCCGCTTCACTCTGGATATTGTTAATTGTCTCCTCCCTTTTATTCTTTGTTAGTCTGGCTAGAGATTTATCAATTTTATTGCTATTTTTACAGAAGCATCTTTTGGTTTGATCAATTTTCTCTATTTTTCTTATTTTCAATTTCATTGATTTCTGGCCTTAATTATTATATCCATCTTTATTTTTTATTATTCTTTATTTTTATTTCTATCTTTATTATTTCCTCCCTCTGATTGCTTTGGGTTTATTTTGCTCCTCTTTTTTTCTCTAGTTTCTTAAGGTGGAATCTTAGATTGTTGGCTTGACACCTTTTTTTTTCACATATATGTATTTAATAATATACAGTTTCCCCCTAAACACTGTTTTAGTTATATCTCATAAATTTTGAGATGTATTTTCATTTTCCTTCATTTCAAAATTTTCTAATTTCCCTTGAGACTTCCTCTTTGACCAATGGATTATTTAGCAGTTATTTTTGTTTTTTTTTTTTTTGGTCGTGCCACATGGCTTGTGATTGAACCTGGGTGGTGAGAGCACAGAGTCCTAACCACTGTGAAACAGCAGGGAAGGGGGCAGGGCACAACCTTTGAAAGAATGACATAGCCCGAGGACATGACATAAACTGATTAGAACCAAATGGGTCCAAGATGGCGGACAATTGGACTTCCACCAGACCTTGAGCCTCAGTATACACCCCCCCTCACTTTAACACATCAGCAAGCTAAATGCCACACCCACAGGCACCATAACAGTTCCAAGGCCAACCATAAGGATCAAAGAGTGGGTGGTGGCTCAATTCCTGGAAATCCCCACCCCTTCCTGAAATAGCTGGAATACTCCTCCCACTCATTAGCCTATGAAATTACACACCCCTATAAAAACTGACAACCCCATACGCTGGTGCCTTTCTCACCTTCTGAGATGGCCCACACTCTGTCTGTGGAGTGTGTTTCTCTCTATATAAATCCACTTCTTACCCATCACTTTGTCTCTCACGGAATTCTTTCTGTGATGAGACATCAAGAAACTGAGCTTCATTAAGTCCTGAAACCAGGTGTGTGATCTTTTGAATACTTTTTAGTGTTCCATTTAAATTTTTCCATTTTTATTTTACTATGTCTCTTTGTATTGGGTTTTTAGTGGTTGTTCTAGGGATTACAATATACATACAAACTTTTAACAGTTTGCTAGAATCAAGACGATGTGGTGATTGATTCAATGTGGGGGTGGGGAAAGGAAGGAGTTAAGTATGACACTGAAGTTTCTGGATTAGGTAACTTGGTATAAGGTGATGTCATTCACTACCAGGGTGAATTTAAATGGAGGAGAAGATCTAGGGGAAGTGAGTATTGTTTGGAACATGTAGAGTTTGGGATACTTGTGAAACATTCAAGTGGAGATGTCAGAAGGCAATTTGTCACATGGGTCTAAAGTTAAGAGAAGGGTCTTGGGCTTAAGGATAGATTTGGAAGTCTTCAGTTGTACTTGGCATCTGTTGTTTTTGCCACTCAACATTTGTTTACTTCTGGCAACCCATCCCCAACTCTGGACCTCATGAGAGGCATTAACCCACTTTCAACTCTACAAGTGGGCCTTGGGTAAACTCAACTAATTATCGTTCCATTCCTCCTGGCCACAGGGATTGGTTCAGGGTTAGATTTGTAACTGAATTTAGCCAATGAGAATGAGGTCCATCCAATACTTCTGTCCCATCATCTTGGGGAGACACACTTTCTTTCTAATTGGAGTCTACCTAATAGGAAGTAAGATCTGAAGATGTTGCTGCCATCTTCCTTCCCTGAAGAAAGCAACCTGAAAATATGTCAGCAAGGGAGGAAGCAGAACTGAGGGATGTTGGGAATGAGTGGGTCCAGGGGAAATTAAGCCCCTTGGCAATCTGTTCTCAGTCTCTGGACTTTTCAATCGTGTGAACCAATACTTTCCATAGTTCCTAGATTATGTTTGATCAGGCTTTCTACATCTTTCAAATGAGAGTTCTGACTGATGCATAAGCGTCTAGTGGGTATAGAAGCCATGGTGGTGAATGAGAGTGTGTCAAGAGAGAGAAGAAAAGAGGGAGCCCATTTAAGGAAAAGGGGCCCATGAAGGAGCATGAGAGGAGTGCTCAGAGAGACAGAGGAGAGTCCTTTGTCTTGGAAGGTCCAGAAAGTGAGTGAGTGAAGAAATAGAGAGTAATTAGTAGTGTAAAATACTTATGGGGTATCAGTCAAGATAAGGACTGAAAAGGGCCCTTTGGATCTATCAACAAGGAGGCTGTTGACAAAACAGTTGCAGTTACCAAGCAGGAAGGATCCTCTGAAATCATTACTTTATACCCTCTTCTGAAGATGAGGAAATTGAGGCAATAAGATACTTAGATTTTTTTTTTAACAGATACAAGATTACAAGCAGCGATCAGGGCTTTAAGGGTCCTTAAAGATCACATTATCCAATACTTAAATCTCTTGCACAACATCTCTCTGAAGCCTGTGCTTAAATATAACTATTGAGAAAGAACTCATTACTTCACAGGTCTAATGAGAACCCTTAAATCTGTTCTCTTTATACCACAGAGCAGACACATGACAGGAGAATGTATGCATCCTGAGTTGATCCCTGGAAAAGCTGGTTTTATTTGGGGAACTCAAAAGATTAAGCCAGATTTTGAGTTTTTAGGAGGCCTCTACCCCATTGAATAATCCAGTCACTGTTCCAGATGAGCCCAGCCTTTGAGTCACCTCAGCCCAGAACTATGTGAGTGAATAATAACTTCCAGGTTATTCCAACCTCCAGCCATTTAGATTTTCCCATTTGAGGCCCCAGGTTTCAGGCAGCAGGAACAGGTCACATGTGCTATGTCCTGTCTGAATTCCAGACCTAAGAATCTGTGAGTATAATAAAATGGTTGTTTTATTACGCCACAAAGTGTTAACATGTTTTTTTCGTTATACAGGAGCAGATAGCTGGAAGAGTAAGTATTGTTATTATTATCCCATTTTACAGATGAGGTAACTGAGTTTCAGAAAGATTAAACAACTTGATCCAGGTCCCATAGGCAGCCAATGGCAGAGCCAGTGTCTGAACCCAGGTCTGGCTAATTGCATAGCTTGTTGTCTTCCAATTATCCTAGATACCTCTTACTGAGTTAGACCCCTTGACAAAACCTCCCAAGCCTCCCATTACTGTTCTTCAATCTGGAGACCATCCTTGACAAATCTAGAGTTCAGTGACTAAGATGTGGTTAGAAAAACAGCCTTTATGAAACATCTGATTCACATTCTTTTCAAATAATTGAAAAATATTCACTCTGCAATCAGTTCTTTCCTTATTTTATTTTCTCCTCCACACCCCCAGGCAGGAGCCGGATACTTCTGCCAAGCCTGACAGATCTCCTCCTCTCCCCACACCACCCAGTGCACAAATACCCACTGGCCCCCATTAAATCCCAATCAGGCTTGGAGAGAGCTGATTCATCCCCCTCCCCTGCCTCCCGGGAAGCGTTAGGGATGAGCAAGTCACTTATTGGAGTAATTCTGGGAGCTGAGGCAGAGCCGTGGCTGGAAGCCACCCACTAACTAGAAACCCAGGACATCAATCAACCAAACTGATTTTTCCGCTGCCGCAGCCATTTAAACAGTTATCTTTGCTTGGGGCTTTGTCCAAAGTTACTCAGCTAGTGGGTTCCTGGGTGATAAGTCACCGCAGCCTCATTCCACTGTCTCTGTGTCCTGGGGCTGCCTCTTTACTGACTTCTCAAGAGGGGTTGAAGTTCATTTGTTGCACTCTAAAAAGAATAGAACCTGCACGGCTTGCGCACAAGTTCTGGTTATAGCAGGAAGATGAAAAAGGAGCCAGAAGTCTGTTGGGATATTAATACAGTACTTCTTATTTGACACCCTGCTGAGGCACGGGGAGGACGTTTCAAATTCATTTCATAATGCCCCCTGCTGGTATCCTTTCCCAACTGCTGCAGATGCCTGATCCAGTTTGGGGGTGGGGGGTGCAGGGAGAGGGGAGCCCTTAGTCCACACCAACCTCCTTTCCTCATTTTACATATGGGGAAACTAATGCCAGAAAGAAAAATGGGATTTACTCAAGGTTGGGATTTACTCAAAGTCTATGTTAAGGTAAGAACCAGTCTCTCTGTGGCTAGAACTTTTTTGTAGGACCCAAGAATGCCCAGCACATAGTAAGTGCTTCTGATTGGCAGTATAGCATGAAATCTGGAAGCC
Organism: Balaenoptera musculus; assembly: GCF_009873245.2. Lineage (NCBI taxonomy): Eukaryota > Metazoa > Chordata > Mammalia > Artiodactyla > Balaenopteridae > Balaenoptera > Balaenoptera musculus. The sequence continues at coordinate 29,301,378 of NC_045799.1, read as the reverse complement.
CTGGTTTCGAATCCAAGCTCTGCCACTTAATAGCTGTCACGAGAAGGTAGTTTTCTGAGCCTCAGATTTCTCATCTGTAAAATAAGGGTAAAAAGACAAAGAGTAAAATAGGATTTTATAAGAATTCCTTCACACATCCATTCAAAAACTACTGAGTATCTGCCATATACCTTGCTGGGCACTTGGAATGTAACAATGCGTAGGACATTGCAGTAACTGTTCTCTTTGAGGGTGGTAGTCTAGTGAGAAAATTAGATGACATATGTGAACGCACAGCAGAAATTCAATTGTTGGAAAACAAAAGATTTTCCCTTTGATTCTTCCCACTTTTCAAGTATCAGAAGGCTTGGGGCCTTGCCCCAGCTGTATCAGTCTAGGAATGTTGATGACTTGAAGAGATTAAGTTATTTGAAGGTCAAGACCACATAAATCTTTGTATTCTCCAGTGTGCCTGGCCTCAGGATGTGCTCAGTCAATATTTGTTTGGCTCCATGTATGCCCCAAATTCTGGCTCACTCTGCCTCCCGGCTGCCAGCAGATTGCTGTCCGTGGTGCTGAAAAGCAAATTCCTGCTTCTCAGTATGAGACAGCGCAGGTGCTGAGGCAGAAAATGGAGCCCAGGGGAAGTGAGTAGAGAGGAGAAGAATGAGCCAACTTTTCACTAGCTAATAGTGACATCTTCATTTTGCCAAATCTTGGAATTCAAAGCTGATGTTTCTTTTTCCAGCTGTCCCCACTTGCATTTCTTGCTAGCTGGAAACACTGCAGGGATAGGTGTTCTTAATAACCACACAGGGTGATAATCTCTACAATGCTGGGAGGTACTGGGAGTCCATAACCCTATAAAGTCCTATTTGAAAGTGTTGTTGAAAATTGGTGGACCCCTTTTCCAGCTTATTCCTGGGCTAGGAAAAAGCATCAGTCATATATGCCTCCCCCAGCTGATTTCATCCATGTCTATCACCCAAGAATGTGGGCAGATCTGAGTCAGAACTGGCTATGGGGAAACCAGAGAGGTAGGGTCTGAGATTCACAGTCTGGAGTTGGGTGAGTTCCAAGAATTCATTTTGACCAGTATTTCATGTGATAATATGTTTGTTCATTCATTCATTCTATAAATATTTATTGAGTGCCTACCATGGTCTGGCACCATTATAGGAACTCCAGATACAGTCAAGTACAAGAAAGACAAGGTATCTGACTTTCTAGAACTTACATTCCAGTGGGGGAGACATAAAATAAACAAATATACAAATGAGTATGTGGTATAATTCAAGGCAAGAGGATAGATAATAATAGGAAATGCTCTCTTAGATAAGATGATTATGAGAGACCTCTTTAAGGAGTGACATTTGAGCATAAATGTGAACTAATTGAAATAATGAGACTTATAAATATTGGGGAAAGGCAGTGTTCCAGGCAGAGGGCACAAGAAGACCAAAAAGATGTGGGAAGAAGATAGCATGTCCAAGGAACAGCAAAGAGGCCAATGCAGATGGAGCAGATTTATCAAAAAGGACATTAGAAAAGGATGCGTAAATACACAGAGACCAGGTCTGTGTCTTGAGGAGGACAAAACAAGATGCTCAGAATAGAAGAAACACTTACAAAATGACAGTGACTGCTGCACCTGCCATGGATAAACCACAATAGTCTGGATGCCACCAGGGACACAAGGATAATTAGAGCTCCTGTCTTTATAGATCTCACCATGTCTAAAGATCTAATTAATGGAGGCTAGTGGGAGTTAATGATGTACTACTTATTCAGCCAACATTTTCTGGGTACCTACTATATACCCAAAGATCATTGTTTTTTTTTTTCACAGAACGTCCAGACTGAGTATCACAGAGTTGGTTATGTAAGAAAAAAATTTTAATAAGGAAAAACATGACATTTTGTTCTTCTTAAAATAACAAGGACTTCTAATATCACAGCTTTGGTTTTGCTTCAATAATACGATTCCTTGTATTTTATCGTTACTGCTTGGGAATTTTTTTTTTTTAACATCTTTATTGGAGTATAATTGCTTTACAACGGTGTGTTAGTTTCTGCTTTATAACAAAGTGAATCAGTTATACATATACATATGTCCCCATATCTCTTCCCTCTTGCGTCTCCCTCCCTCCCACCCTCCCTATCCCACCCCTCTAGGTGGTCACAAAGCACCGAGCTGATCTCCCCAAAGATCATTGTTTAATACTAGTCTTTGCTCTAGGAGCTGAGGAGAAGAGGGAAGGAGTCAATTGATGGAACCAGAATGTTTAAAGGCAAGTAAGAAGCTCCAGATAGCAGAAACTCAGGCAAAGCCACTTGCCTCTGATTTCTATCTGCTCTCCAATAGGGCCTCTTGAGAGACAGGAACAACACTGGTCTAGAGTAGGCTGCACCTTAGAAATAGGTACTTTAGAAAAGCACACCACCACTGAGGTTCAGTAACAGGAGTGAAGCAGTGTGGGCTACTTTCTGCCAGACGGCATAGGGAAAGGAATGCACATTCCAGGCAACTTTGCTAAGAATATGAAGTAGTTGGAATTTCCTTATCATCCCCATAAGAAGACTACCAAGTCCCCAGCAAAATCCTGCCAAACGAGAAGAGTCCCTCCCTCACTGGTCCTAGGTTGCAAGGAATTTTATACCCCTGGCCTTGTTGCTGCACGATCATCAGCATCTTTGAGGTTTTGGCAGAATAATGTTTATTCATCTGACAAATGAGAAACTAAAGCTTGGAAAGTTTAAACAACTTACACAGGGTCACAGAGTGCTTAAGAGATAAAATAGGACTCAGTCCCAAATCTGTCTGACCCCAAAACCACTTGCAGTACAATTTTTTCTTGGATCTCAAACATAAAGTTCATGTTTGGCTTTTTAAAAAATGATCAATCCCCTGCAGAGCTAACTTTGATAATGGTAGCGCCTGATATCTCTGCTTCTTCCACGGCACAGTCTTATTTTTAATCTCTCTTAATCCTCCCAACAATGTTGGAAGGTAGCAGTGATAAGAATACTAGCAGGCACTTATTGAACACTGAGTATGTAATAGGCGCTGCCCTAAGCATTTTACATGTATTAATTTATACTTGCAAAAACCCTGTGAGGTAAGTGTCATTATTATTCCTATTTCAAAGGTAAGAAAATTAAATCCCGGAGAGATTAAGTAATTTGCCAAAGATCACACAGCTAGTCAGGGACCGAGCCAGGCAGTCTGACTCTGGAGCCCTTGCTCTTAATCACTGTACTTTGTTGACAAAGTAGCTGTTACTCAGAGAGGTAAGCTACATAGTCCAGAAATGATGATCAGACTCGAGCCCAGGATCAAACCCCAGCATGTTTCCACTACTTCACACTGTTTTTCTCAATGGTAAAGCAGAAAAAAGGAGAGAAGCTGTTCTGAGATACCTCCATAGAGGCACAGAGTGATTTAACACTGCCAAGGAGCCCTGTGGGGATTTTACTTAAATGATGATCTGCACTGCACTGTTGTCTGATATTCCCTCCCACTTACTTTTCTCAAATGTGGAAACTGCATTGCTCCATGCACCCTCCCTGGCACGTAAATGCTTCACCAAGGGAGCTGAACTTTTCTGTACGGATTTGGGGTGTTCAGAAAGCTCCATTCTTTTTTTTTTTTTATAAATTTATTTACTTATTTATTTATTTTTGGCCGCACTGGGTCTTCGTTGCTGCACGCAGGCTTTCTCCAGTTGCGGCAAGCGGGGGCTACTCTTCCTTGCGGTGCGAGAGCTTCTCACTGCGGTGGCTTCCCTTGTTGCAGAGCAGGGGCTCTAGGCGTGCAGGCTTCAGTAGTTGTGGCTCGCGAGCTCTAGAGCGCAGGCTCAGTAGTTGTGGTGCAAGGGCTTAGTTGCTCCGTGACATGTGGGATCTTCCAGGACCAGGGCTCAAACCTGTGTCCCCTGCACTGGCAGGCGGATTCTTAACCACTGTGCCATCAGGGAAGCCCGAAAGCTCCGTTCTTAAATGCCATTATTCCAGGGACTTGTAAGGATGACTCAGAGAGGGAGAGGCTATAATGGAAAATTAATTATTTTATCTGAGCTGGATCCCAGGCTGAAGACTAGGAATTAGACTGATAAAGCCCTTCTACAAGGACTGTGGGGAGCCCTGAGCTGTTGCTGACCAGTTATTCAAAGGGAAGTCAGGAACAGGGCCTCCCAGCTGCCCTTCCTGCAACTTTCAATATTCCTGGATGTGCCACAGAACTGGGGGAGTGAGGTGTGCCTCAGAGGGTTTATTTGCATGTGTGCTGCTGTGGTTACTCTGTGTGTGTGTCTGTGTGTGTATGAGAGAGAGAGAGAGAGAGAGTGTCTGGAAGTGCTGGCTGGTGAAAACAGTCTGTGTATGTGATTATGTTAGTTTGTGTGTCTACCTATCTGTCCGTTCCTATCCGTGTGTGTGTGTACATCAGTGTGTGTTTGGTGTGATGCGTGTGGGCCTGAGGATACTTGTGGGTCTCTGGGTGTATATTTCTGAGGACCTTTCTGGGGAGGAATCTCGATGTTTAGTTGGAAAATGATAAGTGTCGGTGGGCTAGGATGACGGAAGCAGTTACAGGGCAGGTATTTTGATGCTGCTGTGATGTAGGAGAAGAAAAACAAATGAAGGTTAAACTACTTAAAACCTTTAAAATTTTTTCCTCTTGAACTGGGGAAGATTATCTACTATTAATAATAATAATAGCAGTTTATAAATGAACAATAGTATTGTAGAACTAGTCATACCAGCTCCATTTAGAGAGTACTTACTCTATGTCCTCTTACATATATTAGCTGGGTTCTCATCACAACTCCGTGCTACCATTAGGCCCCGGTTCACAGAGGAGGTAGCTGGGCTCAAGTAACTTGCCTGGGGCCATGCAGCTGGGGGGAGCAGAGCCAGGAAGAGAACTCCGGTCTGTCTGACTCCAGAGACTGCACTTTTCCCACCTGCCTCAGCCACCTCCCCCAGCTCCAGCCAAGCCCCAGCCCTGGCAGGGTGAGCCCCAGAATGTGAAGCAGAGTGGGCTGAGCTGGCAGGCAGAACAGAGCGACATGGTGGGAACAGCTGAGTTCTGGGCCCAGCTGGCCCTTCAGTGGTTGAGCAGCCTTAAGACAGCAGCGCCTCCTCTCTGGACCTCCGTATCCCCATCACTAAAATCACAGTTTGGATTCATTAGTCTGGTGGGTTCTTCCCGCTCTGGCTGTGTGGGCCACGGGGCAGCGGTTTTGTGGGCGGCTCCCACGCCACCTGGGGAGTGTTGACCTGGAAAAAGGCTCAAGGCGGGGGGTGTGGGGCAGGGGAAGTGGGGGCAGGGGGCAGAAGAGACGTGTGTCCGCCCGGCCTATGGCACTTTTCTTCTTTCCTTCCTCTGTGCGGCGGGTGTGCCTGCTTGGTCCTCAGGCCCCAATCCCACCTACTTCTGCTTCTTTATCGTGTACCTTCCTGGACTGCAGAGGTGAAAACTATTTTCCCTAGACTCCTGTGCAGCTAGGGTTCTGGGTGCAAATTAACGTTCTGCCAATAGCTAGACTTGTGTGCGGCTGACGTGATGGAATGAACTGGAGGCCGTCTTGCCGCTGCTTTGGCCGCTTTGTCCAGCCAGAGTAGTCATGGGGGTGTGGGGGTCCTGTAGCAGCATCTCAGGGCCCAGTGCCGACCCCCGGGAGTGCTGAGAGGCTGTAGTGGTGGCTCCCTGGCCCCAGCTTCCAGACTGCTGGATCATAAGGTGGTGGTGGGTTCCTGAACGCACGACAGGCAGGGATTGCGTCCTGTTGGCCTGCTTTCTGGTTGTGTGGCTGGAGGCCATGCAGTGCTCTGGAAGCGTTCCCGGAGGCCCAGTCTACTCCTCCAGCAGTTCCATACCCACCTCCCCCCCAAGCCAACACCTATTAAAGTTTCCCAATTCCCTATGTTAAATCTCTTTTTGCTTATAAAAGCCAGGGATGTCTCCTGCTTCTCCACTGAACCTGACCCATCACCACGGCACACTCCTACTCAGTCTCCCAAACCCAGTCTCGGTCTCCAGCTCCAGGATGATTTCCCTCATCCACCAGGCTGACTTGGGAACCTGTCCTCTGTGATTCCACAGTCACCCTTATCTCAGACTTTCCTACGTGCTGCTGAAATTACCTGTTTACTTTCTGTCATCCCCTCCAGACTGCGACCCCCGGAGGCAGGGACTGGGTCTTCTCAGCCATGCATCTGAGTGTTGAGCAGAGAACCTGGCCTCTGGCAGCTACTCTGGAAGTGTTTTGTGGAATGAATGCATAAAAGGTAGCAACTTGTCAGTTCAAGAGGATTTAGGAGAAACTGTGAGATTCATAGATTGAGAAGAAAAGCAATTTAACCTTCCCTTTTGGCAAAAAGAAACTCACTTCTTAAGAGCTGTTATTAGGAACGATGTGTCTTTTGGAGCTTGTGGGTGATGAGGGGCAGCTCTCAGATCAAGGGTCTCATTTCAGGTCTAATATCTGGGATCCCCTGGTGGACCTCTCCTCCTGCTGGTGCCCAGGCTTCTCTGGAGGAATTTCAGAACTGGTGGTTTTGCGAAGGCAGCTTGATGAGGGAAAACAGCTCTGGCTTCTGAGGCAGACAGTCCTGGCTCTACCACTTACTGGCTGTGCTACCTCAGGCAAGTGACTGCACTGCCCTGAGCTCAGTTCCCCATTTGCAAAGTGGAGTTAATGACATCTACGTCATAGGGTTGTTGTGAGGGATAAATGAGGTGGTTTAGGAAAAGTACAATACCTAGCACCCAGCAGGCACCTGATATACGGTGGCTGTGATAAGATTTCAGTGATTTGAGATTTAAGGCTTTTCCCTTTTTCATCTGGGCAGAAACATTTCCCACCACTGACCTCTTGTTGCACTGTGGCTGAGGTCAAGAGGGGGCCCCGTGTGTGGTCGTGAACGTGAGGCCTGTAGTTCAGGACTCAGAACACAGTAAACAGGTGTCCATTCTTGCCAAATGCTGGTTGGATTCTGGTTCAGGACCTATTCCCAGGTGGCTGGAAGTGACAGGGGAGCATCATGGGAGATGTGACACAGCAGAGAGGGGCTCAGACTTTGGAGTGAGACAGACCTTGGTGCAAGTCCTGGCTTCACCCCTAACCTGCTGTGCTACGTGGGAGCTCACTTCAGATCGCTGGGCCTCAGTTTCTTCACCTGCAAAGTGGAACTTACAGTGCTTCCCTCAGAGGGCTGCTGAGAGCCTATTAAAGACCATTTGTACCTGTTCCTGGCATCGTGCCTGGCACAGTGAATAATGGCATTTACGCATGTGCTGCTCGTGGGCATCAGTGAGGTAGGAGTTCACAGCGTGGGCTTTGGCATCAGATTAACTTGAGCTTGGGTTCTTTTCCACTTGAGAGCCGTGTGCCCTTAGCTGAGTCACTGCATCTCTGAGTGCAGTGTCTTCCTCTGACGGAAGAAGGCAATAACACACCCACCATGGGGGTTTGCTATAAGGATGAGATGACGTAACACATGGAGGCGACTCAGCAGGGTGAGGGGCGTCAAGCAGGTGCGCGACAGCTATTAGCCAGAGTGATGAAGTTCTGCTGCCAGCTGAGGCGAAACAGGAGAGAACGGGAGGTTTGGCCCATTGGGAAGGGGAAGTTCTCTCCAATTCCAGTTCATCAGCTCAGCTGTTGGCATCTGTCTGCGCTCTTGGCTGAGAGAAGAAAACACAGCTTTCCCTCTGCCTTCTCATTGCTACTGGAGAGCTTTTCTCCACCAGGAAAACAGGCACCTGCTTCCCCAAGGCCTTTCCTGGCCCCTCCATCGTCACCATTTTTAAGTGTAAAATTTAGTATCATTAAGTACATTCAAACTGCTGTGCAGCCATCATCGGTCTCCATTTCCAGAACTTTTTCATCATCCCAAACAAAAACTCTGCGCCGTTTAAGCAATAACTCACTATTTCCACTTCCTCCCAGCCCGTAGTAACTTCTTTTCTACTTTCTGTCACTATGAATTTGACGTAATGTTTCGAGGTTCATCCAGGTTGTAGCAAGTGTCAGAACTTTATTCCTTTTTATGGCTGAATAATAGTCCATTGTATGTAGAGTACATTTTGTTTATCCATTTATCTGTTGACAGACGCTGGTTTGTTTTACTCTTTTGGCTATTGTGAATAAAGCTGCTATGAACATTGGTGGACAAATATCTGCTTGAGTCCCTATTTTCAATTCTTTTGGGTATACACCTAGGTGCAGAATTGTTGGGCCATATGGTGGTTCTATATTTAACATTTTGAGGAACCACCCAACATTTTTTCCACAGCTGCTGTACCATTTTACATCCCCCATCACAATGTGCCTGCCCTCATAGTTTACACTCCACCAGGGCGTACAGGTGATAATCAGACAAACTGAGATTGGGACTGACATATATACACTGATATGTATAAAATAGATAACTAATAAGAACTTGCTGTACAAAAAATAAATAAAATAAAATTCAAAAATTCAAAAAAAAAAGAAAGAAAGAAATAATCAGATAAACTGCTGTATCATATTAGCCAGGGACAAATGCCGTGAAGATAAATAGAGCTGGGCAAGGGATCAGGACTGCTGGGGCAAAGGGTGGGCAGGGGGTCTGCTTGAGGAAGTGACATCTAAGCCAAAGCCTAAATGAAGTGATGGACTGAACAGGAAGGCAAGGGGTGTTCCAGATGGAAGGCACAGCACGTGCAAAGTCTCTGCAGTAGGAACGTGTTCGGTGTGTCTGAGGAGCAGCAGGGAGCCAGGGTGGCTGCGGAGCAGTGAGTGGGCAGGAAGCAGAGGTCAGCAGAGAACCGGGCCTGCAGGTGAGGGGTGTGGATCTTATTCCAAGCGAGATGAAAACCACTGGAGTGTTTTAAACAGGGGTGTAGTATAATCTGAGTTAACATTTTTGAAAGAAGCTCTCTGGCTGCTGAGGCCACGGGGCTGGGGTAGTCATCCAGGAGAGAAGTGATGGGGGCCAGCCCCGGGCGACGGAGCCACAAACAGTGAAGGTGTGTGCTGACTTGGATGTGGGGCCAGAGAAAGAGGGCAGTCAGCGATGACTCCTCCTCAACTCTCCTTGCTTCCAGGCCTTTGCCTGAGCTGTTCCCTCTGCCCAGAATGCCCTTCCCTCCCTTTGCCTGGACAACTGCTACTCCTGCGTCAGTTCACCTGGCTCTCACCTCCCTGACTCTGCTCCTCCCCCGTCCCCCACCGGGCTGAGCTGGGAGCCCCTCTTCTGGGTTCCCACAGCGATCCCAATCTCCTCTGAGTCCTGTACTTGTCATAACTCTAGGAATGGCCTGTTACAACATCTGCCCCCCAACCTGGCCCATGAACACAAAGAGGGCAGAATTGCATGCTGTACCTTTCACTTCTCGGGCCAAACACGTTGTTAGATTTCAATATGAGAGTATGAGAAAGAGAGAGAGGGAGAGAGAGGGAGAGAGAGAGAGAGAGAGAGACTGAGCATTGCCACATCTTAAGCACAGCTTCTGACTTTCTCTGTCCCGTGGGGGCCACACGCAGACGCGGCTCCCATAGCCAGCAGCTGGTGCAGGTCCTCTGAGAGCCGTGCTGGGCACACTGCAGCGTGAAGACTGGAAGCTGAGCAGAGGGTGCGGACTAAATTCCTCAATTCCACTGGAATCCTCCCGAGTGACCCGCATCAGCTGCCCCCACCTCCCAGTGCAACAGGTGGATAAAGGAAATACACAGGTCTTTGTGAATGAGATGGAGCCAGGGTGGGGAGAAGCTGGGAAGCAATACAGCTGAGGTTGGGGCACAGGCTGGAGTCCATGGGCTCTGCTGTTTTCTAGTTGCACGACTTCGTACCTTCACGCAGCCTCTGTCCCTTGTCTGTCAAGCGGGGTGGGAACCGCATCTAATTGCAGGGCTGTTGGGAAAATCAAGTGTGTTAATAACTGTGAATGGTTGACAACAGGGCCTGGCATGTAGGGCGGCCTTAAGAAAAGCTGGCTTTATTTTTTCACTTGTCTATCTTCTGCCAAGTTCTTCCTTATTCCTCCCCAACAGAATGGTTTGAGGGCTGGTGGTTTCAAATACCTCCTTCTCTTCAGCCTTTGCTTTTGGTTCACATCAAGATCTCAATCAGAGATGTGTGCCCTGAGGACACGGCAGAGCTCGGGTTAGTCCTGACCCTGCATGAGGCGGGTGCTGTCCCCCTGTCTGCAGATGACTCGGGGGGCTCAGGGAGGCCAGGAATCCACCAGTCACCACCAGGTAGTCGGCGGGTGCGTTGGGATTCGAGCCCAAGTGAACTTGTTCCAGTTCTGTGGTTTCCTATCCCACGTGCTGCTGCTGTGGGGCCTGCGATGTGACAGAGCATCGCCAAGCCTGGAGTGGGTGAGCTTCAGGACTAGCTCCTCTAGGACTAGGGGAGAAGGCTGTTCCTGGCCTTGTCCTGCGTGTGTATAAAGGATGTTGCAGAAGGAAAGGAAAAGCAAGTGAATGAGCCATTTGCTTTTGCGGCTGACAATAGACTCGGGGGTGAAGGATATGAAACGTTAATGACTTAAAGCAGGATTTTCTGCAGCATCTCTACCCTTGCTGTTTTTACTTCTCTTTATGATGAATAATAGTCAAGAGAGGCCCTACGCCTCTATTCTTCCAGTGCCTGCTGGCTTCCAGGAATGGGTACCCCATATCTTAGGGCCTTTCTCTATTCGAGGTTATTATCAAGAGCTTATAGAGGTGGAGGGGAGGAAGAGGAGGAGGTGAACAGTAAGGAGGACAGAGGGCCACTGGGGTGAGGATTTGGCCTTGGGGGTAAAGAAGCTACTCCAGTTCCCAGATCCCCAGGTGGCAGTGAATAGTCTCTAGCCAAGCCCTCTGGGTCGCCAGGAAGGGAGGTGGCCTGAGGTACGGCCAGGTACTTGGGGTCTTTGCTTCTGCCTGTCAGACCCTACATGCTGCCTGGGAAATGGGACAAGGAAGGAAAGGGGGGACAAGATCAGATCCCAAAGAGTCCTCTCTGGAAGGGAGGAGGGAGACCTCATCTCGAAGCTGGAGGGGGATGTGCGTGAGCCGAGCTTTGGGGCCCGTGGGGCTGGGTTCAACTCCTCCTCCCTCCCTGTGTGTCTGGGGCCTCCCTGAACTTCAGCTGCCTAATCGGTTTGAGGATGCATTGTGGTATGCACACCACCCGTTGCTTGTTGTGAGTATACAGTGAACCGTGCAGAAGTGTCTGAAACATAGTAGGTGCCCAGTGAACGGCCCTTTGCATCTTCCAGCTTGTAACGAACCAGGTGTAGAGAGAGGACGATGCCCCGGAGAACCGTGGTGCATCAGAGCGGGAACGACGTTATTGATCATCAAGACCAGTGGTCATGGAACACTCATCACGTGCTGTGTCGCACATCCTCTTGTTTCAGCCTCACAAGATCTAGATACTGTTATCTCCATTTTACAGATAAGCAAACTGGAGCTGAGGCTGGAAACTTGTCTAGGGTCTCTCCCCTGGTGAGCGAGAGCTGGGAATCAAATCCACATCCTAAATAGTGTAGCCTCTGCTATACTGTGCAGGTGGAGGAACATTCCCAGAGAACGAAGCTCCTGCCCCCCACCCCCCAGGGTAGGCAGAGGAAGGGTGAGGGAGTGAGCAGGGTCAGATGAACCTGGGTTTGGATCCTCGCTTGGTGACTTACTTGCTGTGTGTCTTTGAGCAAGTTTCTCAGCCCTCTAGGCTTTTTTTCCTCATCTGCAAAATGTGAATAATATTCTCTACCTGTCCAGGTCGTGGAGATTAAACCCAGCAATGTTGGCTAACTGCCCGATGCAGCATAGGTGCCCACGAAATGGGCAGCCCCTGCCTGACTTGTGAAACAGCCGTGCCGCCCACCGTAAACTGCTTATCTGCTGTTGATTGAGGGGAGAAGCATGTTCTCTTCCAAACTCAGAGACCCCCCCTATGTTCTGGAAGGCATTTGTAGCCATGAAGAGTGCAGCCTTCAAGCTGCTGCTGGCATGGGGCCAAGGTGCACACGAGGGGGGTTTGCCTCCCCGCCTGGAGTGCGTGCAAACGCACATCGTGGCCCAGATTTTGAGGAGGATTTCATGATATTCATTCTGTGTTGCCGCCAGAGAAAAGTAAACCGCAGCTCCTGGTTGCTGGGGAAGGGCTGTGCTTTTGCCAGGGCTGGTTGTGCCTGGCACCAGCTCAGGCATGTACCAGAGTCGACTGTCGGTTGCAGGCAAATGTACACACAAAAACATTCCAGCACACGCATGCACCAGCCATGCGCGGAGCTGCCACAGCACACAACACAGGGCCACGCACGCCCCTGCTGCCTTCCTCTGCCTCTTGTCTTTCTTCTCACAGGACTCTCGCAGCCTCCGTCTCTGCATCTGTTTGTCGTGTGGCTTCTGAGTTTGTCTTGTGTCCTGGCTTCCTTATCCCTCTTCCTCTGACTGTCTCTCTGTTTCTACCTGTCTCTTTGGGTTTCCTCATCTCTGAGAGCTGACACTCTCCTTGTGTCTCCGTGTTTTTCTGACTCTTTCTCCCCTGCTTTGTCTGTATCCCTCCCCGTCATCTGACACAGTCTCTCTCTGTTACTGATTCTCTCTGAACCTTTCTGTTTGGCTCTCTGTTTCTTTGACTCTCTCTCCCTCTGTCTGTGTCCATCTGTCTCTCTGTCTCTCTGTCTGTCTGTCTCTCTCTAACTCTCTCATCTCGTTCTGTCTCCATCTGTCTCTATGTCTACTTGTCTGTCTGTTTATCTCTATCTCTTTCTCTGTCTCTGTATCTGTCTGTCTGTCTCTCTCTCTGAGTCTCTCTCTGTGTCTCTAACTCTTCCTCGCTCTGTCCTTCCCCACCTCTCTCTCTCTTTTTCTGTGACACTCTCCTGGAAATGCATCAAAGACTGAAGTGGCCGGATTTCAAGTGACAAACAGCACTACACCCAGAAACCACCCCCTCCCAGCGCGGCTGCCTGCCTCCTCCACATCCCCGGTCACGAAGAGAAGCCTATTGTGTTGGGCCCAGGGAGTTCGAGTTGAAGGGCCCAGGGGTCTGCGTCTCTGACTGCTCTGAGCTACTTCCCCATTGGCTCTGAGCAGCCTGTGCTGAGCAAAGGCTGAGCGACAGGGGGAGGTTCTAGTCCATAAAAGGGGGGCTGAGGCACCAGAACTGCCATTCTAAGGGGCTTTGGCGGTGCTCACAGCCACCCCTTTGGCACCTCCTTCTGGACCAGAGTCAGGACCATCCTTGGGTCTTCCGGCCACCTGCAGCCACCACCCTCCCACCTGCTCGGCCAGGAGCTGCCCAGGGACAAAGAGGAGCGCAGGTAATATCCAGAGGGTGTTGGAACCCTCTCTCGGTTTTATTTATTTTTCCTGATTCTCTGAACCTGGAGAGGGTGGGAGCTTGGGCTGGGGAATTTCCGGTTTGGGTCTGATTATCTGGCAGAGGTAGTAAGAGTTATGAGGCTAGTTTACAAAAGCCAGATCAGTATGAGATGGACTGCTCTTTGGAATTCCCCTCTCCGTACAGCCCTGTCTTAAACAGGTGGGCCTCTCCGTCCCAAGAGGACCACTCCTAGGTTTTGACTGGGGGGCGTCTTCGTCCCCTGGCAGGCTGCCTCCGCATTGCGGTGCCCATGCAAGAACGGGACGCCCTGGGTGGAAGAAGTGGGAGGTTTACCTAATCAGAGTAATTTTAAAGGTCAGTGATTCTCACTGGACTTAAGAACAAGAGCTTGGGGACATTAATGAGACATCAAGGCTCTGGCATTTACCATGTATCATGTACATCAAGGTACAAGCAGGTTCAGCCTTTTCATTCTTTTTGGATCGTGTTTAATTGCTGACAGGGTGCTGCCTTGAGTGGCTTCCTGTGATGTAATTTTACACAGAAATGAAGTTTGGGGTTGTTTTGCTGGGAGGGAATGGGGAGAGAGAGTGACAACATGCCAGGAGACCCAAGCTTAGCAGGATTTTTCTTGTCAATTTTACTTTGAGAGGACTTGTTGCTTTCATGTAAATTACAGCCAGAGGAGTCAAGGTTAGGCAGGGAGGAAACTCAGATGGGAAAGGCATTTTCTTTTTTTTTTTTTTTGGAAAGGCATTTTCTCACCGGTAAAGGTATCCGCATTCAAAGAAAGGATTATAGAATCTCAAAGTTTGATTCGCAAAAAAGGCTGGTGAGCTTCAGGAAAAAAAGCCTGCTGATGACTCCAAGATTGAATAGTAAATTCTGTGACCTCGTACTTTTTCCTGGGTATCTTTTATCTAGAATCTCTCCAAACTTTACAAACATTCCTTATTAAGCCTCCAAGCTTCCCAAGGAAACGACCTCTTCAGGTCATTGGATCTGATTTCAGTTCCCCTCCCACAAACCAAAAGTCTTCATTACCGTCTTTCTTCCAAGGGTTGGGAAAATATACCAAGGCTTGTCTTTCTAATTTGACAGGCTTTCCAGTGAAGATCCGTTGCAAAACGTTTCAGAATGTCAATCTGCTTCTCTTTATTTTTTTCCCCTGCTCCCCTTCCCATCGCTGCACCTTCTATCTCTTTCCCCCTCACCTTCTCCCCCCCAGTCCCACTTCACCTTGCCTTTTGTTCTATTTTTGCAGGTCATTTATCTCCAGGCTTTGAGAGCTGCGTGGGGGAGCTGCTGCAGCAGCCCAAGCCGGGCGAGCTGTGCTGCTGGGGGAGGTTGCTGAAGGGATCTCAAGCCCACGGCTTTGCCCCAGATGAGCTAGAGGGTGGCAGGCGAATCCCATGTTTCCGCTACAGCTGGAAGAGGGATACTGCAGAGTCTTCTTAGCAGTACCCAGCACGTTGTAGCGGAGTGGGCAAAGGGACCAGCTCTGGGGCTGTTCGAGAAATTTGCAATCCCCTTAAGGCACGCGGAGAGGGGTTAGGGTCTTGAGGAGCCAGGAATTTTTCATATAACATCTAAATGTGTGTCTCATAACACCCGAGACAGTGCTGGGTTCAAGTCCCCGGTCCCACCACTCATTTGCTGTGTGACTGGGGACAGCAGTGCTCCCTGAGCAATAAGGACAATAATATTCACCTCCTGAGGTTACTAGAGGTTCCCATGGGATACAGTACTATGCCTGGCATTTAGTAGGTACTCAGGAAATGCTAGTGTGACTGCTCAAGTTTTCACTGTCCAAAGTGGCAGAATTGGAGCCCCCCCCTTCCCCCAACCTATTATAGCATCCTTGTTCATCCCACTCCATCATGCTGTGTGCTACGTCCAGGAAATATGATCTAATGTCTAACATTTCTGTTTGTGGGGTTGGCACTCCTCTCCGAACCCCACCCCCTTCTCTCCACACCAACAGAAGATTTTATGTCTTCAGCTGCCACCTCAGGATCTTGAAGTCTCTTCTTGATCGATCCTTCCTAACTCCCCTGCCCACGGCCCACCTCTTGGGTCATTCTTGCCCAATTATTGTATTTATTAGATGTCTTCCATCTTCTGAATGGGATCAATAGTTGGTGGCTTGATTCCAACGCATGTCTGAGAAAGTGCAGTCAGCTAGCTGATTATCTCTCACCGTTTTCCCTCATCCCAGCCCATAAATGTTGGTTAATCTCACTGGGTCCGACAAAGGGCTAAAACGATTTCACCGAGACAGAGCTGGCCATTGTGGCAGGCAATAAACATTGCTGGAGACACCCAGGTAAGCCCAGGATCAGGCCCTGGAGATGGAGAGGTGTCCCTGGGTCCTATGAAGTTAGACGTCATTAATCCCTCCAGCCTGAGTTCAGATGGATGCTCCTGGCAACAGGGTAGTGGCCCAGGGCCACGAGTCACATCTCCTGGCTCTGGAGGCCTCTCCCTGAATCCTTCCAGCCGTCCCCTTGGCCAGAGTGGTCACTGCAGGCTGCAGGCATGCTCACCAGGGGGCAATGTGCCCATAGGCATTTGGCTCCTTGGCCTATTACTGGACAGTTCGATTTAACCTGACAAGAGCTTACAGAGCAGTTATTATGTGGTTGGGTCACTGGTCCACCGGCCACTAGAAACACAGGGCAGATCAGAGGGTCGTGGGAGGAGGGAATTGGTGTTTGTGAGTCATATAGTAGGTCAACCTCCTGATCAAGATCCACTTCCTCTCTGCCTTCTCTCCATCCCTCTTCTTTTCCCCTGTTCTCCCCCTTCCCCTTCCTTATACCTTCTCCCTCTCATTTCCATTCACCCTCTCCCCATCTCTGCTTCTCATCTGTATTTTCTTTTCCCACATGGGCTGTCATCTCACTCTCTGCTTTTCTAGGCATCTTTATCTCTTTCTCTCCATATGCAACTCTCTGCCGTTCTCTTTCCTTCTCATCCTCTCTCTCTCTCTGTCTTTTCACCTCCATCTCTCTGTCCACTGCTTTTCTCCCCATCTCTTAATTGCATCCAATAACAAAGGGTGAGAGTTCCATAGGAATCTTGCTCTCAAATAACATTCTTTCAAAAATACACTTAATGAACACCATGACCATGAATTGCAGGGTGGTCTCCCCCGTGCCCCCAGATTGATAATCCAGTCTTTGTTAATGACTCTAAAGGCCTAACAAAAACACTATTTTCCAGTTTGGGGGGACTCTGTTGGCCAGCCCACTGGAAACCCACAAAGGTGAACTTTACGTATTTTCCAGTGGGGTGTAAGTCCCGGAACAGTCTTGTCTTCAGGACCGTGAGCTGGAGTGGGGGGACCCCAGTGCCTGCAGCTCAGGCTGGTTTGTGGAGCAGAGTCTCAGGCCGACCCTAAGCCTGCTCCCTGTGGCCCGGCCTCTTGGCCCAGTCATTTTGCTTTTCCAAGTCTCTGTTTCCCCATCGAGTAAATGGCTCAGTGCTTAGCCTACCGGATCCTCCTGAGGGGAGGAGGATGCAGTCATTGAGATACAGGCCCGTCACTGTGCCCTACACAGGGGCTGTGGAGGACTCAGAATACCATCTCTGCCACACAGGTGCTCAGGGCCCTGGGGGGCTCTGTCACGTGGTCCCCACTCTTCCACCTGGAAGCTGCCCTGGAGGGTCCACGGGAGGCCCCGGGCCTGGCACAGAGCAGCAGCGCAGCGCTTGCTGGGGTCACAGCCTGGGTGTGGGAGGTCCCAGTTCTGTCTCCATTTCCCTCCTGACTCATGATGTGACCTTAAACCAGTGATTTCATTTCTACCTTTTCCCATTTCCTCTTCTATCAAATAGGGATAATCATATGCGATAAAGTGCTCAGAGAGGTAATTGCGATGTTAAATCAAGCCATTATCATTCCATGCTGGCTTTTTAAATAAAAATGCTTGCTGCTCCTCAGAGCCCTCCGACTACAATGTAGAAATATCAAGAGGAGGTAAGAAGGCCAGCAGTCCTTTCCCTTTCAAGGAACTCTGGGCCCCTGGTGAAGAAAGAGTCTACAGTGTGTTGGCCTTTAAATGGTGCCGTCCAGGGGGTTCTTATGGAACCGCTGCCGGGAGGTGATACACACCCATTGACAGGTGAGAAGACTGAGGCTAGGAGAGGGGGGTGATCCCCCTCTGATTTCCCCAAGAAGATCAGCTTCCAAACTGTTAGAATAATTAAAATGATAAAATGGTTATAAACGTAACAAAAGCAGGGGTCAGCAAACTTTTTCTGTAAAGGACCAGATAGTAAATATTTTGGGCGTTCCGGGCCCTGTGGTCCCCGTTTCAACACTCAGCTGTGCTCTTGTCGCATGAAAGCAGCCAAGACACTATGTAAACAAATGGGACGGGTGTTGTATGAATCAGCGTTCTGCAGAGAAACAGAAACAATGGGATGTGTACATATAAAGATTGGGTCCAAGGATTGGATCACGTGATTATGAGAGGCACCCTCCTCCGGCACCAGCCTATCTCACCGGGCTGTCATGATGTGCCTCTAGGTAGTGGCTGAGGAAATGCTTCCTAAACCTGCAGGTGGGGAGGTTTTTCTCTGGGGGGGGCCTTAGGAGGCTCCTTCACCATAGGCCACGCAAGCCCCCCACCCTGGCCCCTCCCCGGGGTCTGCGCACTGACTCACTGCCCCTGGAGCTCACCCAGCAGGCTCCCTTCCGCGTCCTACACAGAGATCAACAGCAAAGTTCCTTTTCTCCTGGCTCTTCCCAAGTCAGGGGCATGAGCCAGCAGGGCTATCTCTCATGTACAGCTTCCAAGCTAATCCCCACAGCAAAGGGGAAAACTCTCCGCCCCGGGACTCATCTGACGTTGCTCAATAATTTGTTTATCCTACGCAGGGAAGGAAACAGGATGGCTTAGGAAAACCTCAGGGCTGATGTGTCTCTGTTAGAGATTGGGTAGATCCATTTGGAGGCCTAACTCTCCCACTTACAAGCCAAGTGGACTTGAGCAAGCAACTTCTCCTCTCCCAGCCTCAGTCTTGCCCCTGTACAATGGGTATGAAAACATTCACCTCTGGGTGTCTGTTGTTGTGAGGTTTAGAATAATACGTGTAAAGCGGTAACACACAGCCTGGCACGGAGGAGACTCTGTTATTGGATTGATGTGACCATGGATACAGAGCCCTCAGCCCCAGCCTGCAGTAGGCCCTCCACACAGTTAATTCATTCAACTTCTTTTGCTTCCTCTCGGTTGCAGGCCCTATATTATCACTCCTTTTTGCCTCTTTCTTTTCCCATCTCCTGTAGCCCAAGTAAGGTTGGAATGGAGGCTTCATACTCCTGTCTGTTTCCTTCTCTCTGCCCCCCCCATCCCAATGCCTTCCGTCTTTCTGTGTCTCCCCCTCTTCTTGGCCCTCCAGCGCTCGCTCTCTCTCCTCTGCCTCTGTGTCTCCACTTTAGTCTCTCTTCCTCCCTCTCTCCCTCTGTCTCTCCCTGCTCTGCCTGTCTTTGACTGGTTTTCACTTCCCCCTGTCCCTCTCCCCCCACCACCCCCTTATTTCACTTTCTTGGTCTGGTTTCCCCTTCCCTCCTGTCTCCCCTTTCCTATCTGCCTCTTCTCTTTCCTCCCCTCACCCACTCCATGGTTTCATTAACATTTGCCAATTTCTTTAGCAGGTGTTGGTTTTAGATGCCCTGCAGACCTGTGAGATTTCTCTGGGGGCACAAAAGTATGAGCCGGAAAAATTCAAATGGGCCTCTTGAGAGGTCCAGGATTGCCTGGTTATTCACTCAACACACGCGTGTGGAGCTCTTGTTCCTGTTCTAACCTTGCATTCAGCGCTAGGGACACCAGTCTTTCAGTCATTCATTCATCAATCACTCAAACTTCCTTAGTTTTCCCATCACATTAGAATGAAATGCAAGCTCCACCTTGGCCTGCAAGGGCTGACACCATCCGGCCTCTGCCCACGTCTCCTCCCTTATGCTCCCTCATCCCCCTGGCCTCCTTGTCATCCTCAAACACACATACTCTTTCACCTCAGGGACTCTGCACTTACAAAGTCGGAGCTGGCAGGAGACTCAGAAAGAGGCAATTACGTGATAGACAGAGAGCTGTGAGCGCTCAAAAGAGGAGCCTAATCCAGACAAGATTCCTGAAGGAGGCCACCGAGACTGAGTTTTGAAGAACAATGAGAGTTAGCCAGGTCAGAGGGAGAGCGGAGTGGATGGGCGGCATGAGAAAGGTGCTCCATGTGCAAAAGTTTGGGGCAAATGGGGCACAGGGGGCATTCGTTGTAGAACTGCAGGTGGTTTGGTCAGGTCCAGGTCAGACGGAGCTCACATCCAGTCTGGGTGCTGTGCCCTTGCTGGGATTCCTTGTTCAGATGATGTAACCTCTCTGTGCCTCCATTTCCTCACTGCAGAATGGGGAGACTATCAGTCCCAGCCTTTGGGGGTTGTTACGAGGACCCCTTACATTGAGATATGGACAGGTCTCAGCACAGGGCCGTGCACACAGTGAGCCAGGTCGATGGCAGCTCTCCTCGGCAGGAGAGCCCTGGAGGGCCAGGCTGGGGGGCATGGAGAACCCAGACGCAGGGCAGGGTGCAGTCACACTGTCATTCAGAACTGTCCTCTGGCTGCTGTGTGGAGGGTGTCTCAGGGGCAAAATTGGAGGCGGCTCTGGAGCCAGGAGGGAGGAGCTGGAGGCTGGGGAGGGGGTGCATTGAAGGGACTGGGGCTGTACCGGATGCTTAGGAAGGCGGGCTTTGGGGCGCTGGAGCCAGACTGCCTGGGGGCAAATCCCAGCTTTGCCGCTTACTAGCTCTAGAGTCTTTGCAGGTGTCTTATCTCAGTTTCCTCATCTGTGAAGTGGGCATGACAACAGTACCCACTCCACACAGTTGCCATGAGTATAAATGAGTTCATTCATGAGAATCACTCAGAACAGCCTGAGTGCTCACCAACCATCAGATCAGCTGGAACTATCATTATTAAATATAAAGGAAATGGATGAAAAGAAAGGATGCTGACACTGTATTTGCCTGGGACAACGAGATCTCAAATCGAGCTTCCTACCGTAGCAGCCAAGCTGTGCGGGAAGCTTTCGGCCGGGAGTTAGAGGGTGGTGATGCTGCGCCTCCCCAGGGGATGAGCAAGACCTTGCTGACCTTGTACCAGCCCAGCGCAGCCATTGCTGATAGGAGAGGAAACATGAGCTGCCGGCTTTGCATCTGCACATAAATGGCACAGCTCACTGGCCTGGAACCCAAATCCGCTCAGCAGTTGATAGAGCATGAGAGAAACTTGAGGAAGGAGAGGGGCATGGGATGGACACAGGTCCACCTCCCCGAGGTTTTTTCTCTGAGCTTCTCTGCTTAGGGGAGCAGACCTAGCCCAGCCTCAAGAGAGGCAGACGAGCCTTTAATTGCTGTGTGACCTCAGGAGATTCACCAGTCCTCTCTGAGCACCAGCTTTCTCATCTACCAAGTGGGGATAATGATGTCCACCTCTCACAGATGGCAGGTGGATTGAGAATAATATATAAGTAACAACTCTGTGCATGGGGCCTTCTGGGCCTCACAGAGGGTTCAGCTGCTAGTGAATCAAAGTGGTTCTAGAAATTGTAGTCATTATGGGCACATGTGTGGGGAGTCAAACAGAATGAGCCTGCACACCAGCTTCACCACTCACCGGGGGGCATGGGGAATTCACTGAACCGAAAGTGCCCTCCTCAACGGGGAGGAAGGAATGAGATGACAGACGCAGGGGCTCAGTCAAGGCCTGAAGCACAGTAGGGGCTCCATCAATGGCGGCTGGGCTCCTCGTCAGGCATGCTTTGGAGGGGAACTTACTGCGTGCTCTGAGACTAGCTCTGGGCTATGGCATGGGGCCCTGGGGCCATGGGTGGAGTCTTCTAACCCCCCTCAACACCTGAGGAAACAGGGCAGTGTGCAGGAAGGGGAACTGGGAGAGGGGAGGGAGGACAGCCATACCTGAGAGCAGCGATGGAGGCTGCAGACTACAGGGACCAGGGTGGGAAGAGCGTGGCAGCCATGCCCGGGGTGGTGTCTCGGGGAAACTGCCCATTTCCAGTTGGGAGTTCTTCACTGTGCTCCCATTTGACAGATTTGCATCTTGATATTTGGTTTATAAGGCGCTAACTATGAAAGGGACAGCTTTTAATAGACTCTTTGTGAAGCATTAATTCATCTGCCTAGGATTTATTGAGGGCCTACTATATGCTGGTCAGGTTTGTGGGTGCTGGTTACAGTGGGACTATGCCGGTTAGGGTCTGTGCCCACAGGGAGCTAATATTCTAGTGGGGAGACGATAATAAACAACAACAACGACAAGCATCAAACGGCAGGACAGTCTGAGGTTGTAAGTGTTCCGATGCAAACAAAGCACGGGGATGCAAGAGAGACCCAGTAAGCTGTGCTAAACGCAGGGGTCAGCAAGTGCCTCCCTGGTGATGTGACACTGAATTCATTCAGTTACAAGAAGGAGTGAGCCATGTGGAAATCTGAGGCCACAGTACCACAGACGGAGAAACAGGAAGTGCAAAGGTCCTGAGGTAGGGGCAAGCCTGGCATGTTTGAGGAACACAGAGAAAGTATTTCAGAGATGAAAACAAGACACAGCTCCTGCCTTCATGGAACCAAAGTCTGAAGACTCACATAGGTAATTACCAAGTATTGGACTATTTTAATGGAGGAAGCACTAGCTTCTGGGATAATACAAAGGAGGAACATCACTTCCAGCCTAGGAGATCAGGGAAAGCTGCCTGGAGGAGGTGATATCTACTCTAGGACCTAAACAATAGGTAACAGAAGAGGAGAGCAGGGTTTTCCAGGAAGAGGGACTAACATGTGCAAAGGGCCAGGGGTGGGACAGGCGCTGATCCATTCATTAGGGGAATTACAGGTAGCTGGATGTGGTCGGAACCCAGAGCTGAAGACTTGGGTGTAGGGGTGGAATTGAGAGTGTCCCTGACATTTAGGAGAAGGACCAGACCTGACCCAGCCCAGTGGGTCTGATCCCAGCATTGATATGCTGAGAAAGGCATTTCAAGGTGGGCAGGAGGGACCAGAGAAGGAGGTGGAGGCGGGGGGGCCAGCATGGAGACAGGTGAAGGTGGAGCTATGGCTGGGGTAAGGAGAAGTGCTGGGGTGGGAAAGGTCCACAGCAGAAAGGACTGAGCTGGGGACAGCTTGGGGAGCAGGGGAGAAGGGAAGGGGATGGAAGCCCCAGAGAACACAGAAAAGCAGATAGCCACGTGTCTACTGGCTGCGTGCATGGTCAGAGTGGGTTTTGATGCCTGACAGATCTTTGTCCACTTCCTAGCTGTGGGAGCAATCACTTCCCCTCTCTGAGCCTCACCTTTCCCATCTGTTTAATAGCACAACCCACATTAAGAGTTGTTGTGCAGATTGAATGTGAACACGTAGGAAAGCTCCTAGCACATTGCAGGCACTCAGCACATGTTAGTTCCCTTCCTTGACCATTGGCCTTGGGTACCCACTGCTCCTCCCTGGGCCTATGTTGTCTTGACTGTCCCATTGGAACAAGAACGGTTGCCTTGCAGTGCAGCGCTGCCGGCAGGAGTTGGCTTTGCAGGCTCAGGACACACCCCACAGGGTAGGCAATCACAGATTTCATTTCCTCTTTCTCCCTCTCCAGCAGGAAGAGCCAAGACAGAATGGCGTGGCAGGGGCTGGTGTTGGCTGCTTGCCTCCTCGCGCTCCCCTCCGCCACAGCAGACTGCCTGTCCCGGTGCTCCTTGTGTGTTGTGAAGACCCAGGATGGACCCAAACCCATCAATCCCCTGGTGAGTTTCAGGCAAGGCTCCTCGATGGTCCTGGGGCCTGTGCATGGAAGGGACCATCTGTGTGTGGATCCCAGAGAGGGAAGGTAGCAGGCCTGGACAGCTGTGAGCCTGTCCTATAGACTCATCCCACCTGTGCAAGGCATGTCCTGCCGTGGTCAGCCTGGGTGCCAGGGACTTTGTTTTCCAGCCTCCTGTCCCCACCCCAGACCTTACCACCATGGGCTCACTCAGGTTTGGGACCGAAGCTCAGGTTTCCAGGGAGCCTGTTGCCTGGTAACAAGGAGTGTCATTTATGAGGTGGTGCTGACTTTGGGAGTCAGCAGCCCTAGATGAACTTTTCAGAGCTTCTCACCACCAGGCTGATAGGCACCTCCAAATCTAGTCACTCGCAGGGAAGGAGATCTTTTCACCACCCCTAGATGCCAGGATCTGGTTGTCAGGATCCAAGCCTGACTCCTCTCCTGGGGCTTTAGCATCTCTTGGCTGGCCTTGCTGGCTTTACTTTGCGTCAAACTTCTCCCTGTGCCTCTCCCATGACAGCAGACAAGCTAGAGTAGAGGTACAAGGGTGTGGTGGACAGAATGTGAGCTTTGGTTCTGCCAATTTCTAGTTCCATGACCCTGGAAACCCCTCTCTGAGCCTTAGTTTCCTCATCTGCAAAACGAGGGTGATTCCATGAACTGAGGATGCAAAGTATTAAATATACAATTCTAGCCACTCTTTACTAGGATGCACACAGTGCCCCAGGTGCTGCCCATATATGATCTCAGAAGAGCCCAGTGGTTAAACATGATGACTCATGGCATTAGAACCTGGGTCCAAGTTCCAGTACTGTCTAGTA